>NC_066837.1:11488524-11843563 GCF_001640805.2 Lates calcarifer | reverse complement strand
CCAGCCTTCTGAAATTGGCTAACCTGCAAATTATCATGTTTGCTGCTAGACCCCCTCCCACCCCCCCGCTCTTAACCCCTCCTCCCAGGTCTGCTCCCCTCATGATGCCAATAACACACAGTAATAACTGTAAAGATCCCCAGTCAAATCCACTCAGATGCCTGGACTTACAATCACAACAGAAGTCCTCAAGAGTCGCTGAGAATTTATCTTTAACTGTTCGACTGCACGGGATGAAAGTGTTTTATGTTTGATCATGTTATTTATTTTCAGTCTAATTATAAGTCCTAATTAATATTAAATATTTCAGGTGCAGATACTGTAAGTTAACTGTAAGTTATATTTGCCAAGGGGTTTGTGTTTTGTAGTGTTTTTTTGTTTTGTTTTCTCGGTTGGTTAGCGAATTGGAAAAATCTATTAACTGATATCAATGAAATTAGGAGAAAGATTTAGGCCGGTGAACCAGAGAAGAAGTGATTTGTTTTTGGTGGAGATCCAAATCCAGGTGCAGATCTAGGATTTATTAACTTTATTTATCATTTCAGACAGTTGTATGTGTTATTATTTTAATGAAAGTTTATGTGACATTTTATTGTCATGACTTTCATCTGTGCAAAAAAATCAATGAGACAAAAGTGAAAATATTACTGTGTGTTATTGTAATTGACATCATTGTAATTGTAATTGACTCTTGAGTGTAGGATCATGGCAGCAAAAGCAGCTCAGTTACCATTAATGAGGGACACTTAAAATTAATTAGTTCATCAATTAAATCATTTTTTTGTGAAAAAGAAACTTTGCTCACAAAGGACCGTATGGCCTTTAATTAACCTATATACAGCTGCAGTTACTGCTCAGATATTAAATATGTATGGAATTCATTTTGCTGTGACTGTTGCATTAAGTACCTCACTAAGAGGAATGATATGTAGCACTCATCACTATGAAGGTCACAGGTACTGTCCATAGTCAGATCCTTCAGATTTTGCAGTAACATTTAAGTGTGGCATATTTAAGTATTCACATGACACAGAGATTTCAGTGTATTTCAGAAAAGCAGCACATAATGTAAACAAGTTGACCAATCTGCTCCAGTGGTGGCTCAACTGTGACTTAAAAATATGGTTATTAAGTCTATTGCACTGAAGACTAAGCAATTTACAGTTTATTTAAACATTCCTGCCAAACATCACTATAACCAGTTACGGCAAGGTGCAGTAAATGATTTAGGATTTCATCAGCATAATAAACATTTAAGTAGAAATCAATACAGTAGAAATAAAATTAATGTAAACAAATAACCCTGAAAGTTGTGCTACTGCCCTGATTTTGTTTGTGTTAAGTTTGACCTCAGAAATCATCTTGTGGGCACAGTAATATGTGTGACTCACGCACACGTCTTGGCAGAATAAATAATCCTGGTAAATCTTTTAATCAAGCTGTTATTTACAGAATCCTGTAACGATTTTATTTTAAATACCACAGTTATTTCACTCCAGCAAACAGTTTGAAACTTGTTCATGAAACATAATGGCTGTTGCTAGCATTAGGAAATCTAGCTGTTGGTGTTGTTGTGTCACTGTGAGCAACAATTTAGCAAAAAGAGCAAACTTCCTTCTACCACCACCAATAAAACTGTCAACTTTGTGTTCTCTATTTCTTGGCTGCACCAAACATTGTTAGTTTGAAGAGGTGATGCGAGTTGACAATATTCTCCCTCCTCTCCCTTCCACTCCGGCCGCCTCCCCCCCTCCCCATCCCTCCACCCATTCTTTGTCTCCTCCAGAGTCTCCAGGAGCTTGATATGGAGCTTATGGGGAAAAGGAGGAAGATCAATCCTGGTGTCAGCAGCTCAGCACACATCTCTCCCAGTAACGGCAGGACAAGTGTCAGCTGGAGGAGAGGCAGCCGCCATGCAGAGACGAGGAGGGAGAGAGAGAGAGAGAGAGCGCGCGAGTGAGTGAATGGGGGAGAGAGGGAGGGAGGAGAGTGGGATGGTGGTGGGGGGAGGATGAGAAAGAGAGCCCTCTGCATGGCAGCCAAGCAAGTGAGCAAGCGAGCGGCGCAGCCCAAGGGAGTGCACCTCCAGTAGACAAAAGATCAATTCTCTCCATTTCACTCTCAGCTCCTGATAACAAGCAAAAGTTCAGCAAGCCCAGGAGCTGTCTTGCCTTTGAAATGTGCATTCTGGTGTGTTACACACATGCCGTTGCACAGTTACACTCTCATACAAGTGGCCTACACACACAAACAATCACTCACTCACATGTTTAAATTGAGAGGCCCAGTGGTTTTAGGAGTGATTAAAAATAACTTATTTACTTGTTTTCTAGACAATTAGGAGTAGAGTCCATGATGGAACAACAATGTCTAAAAAAGATTTTCATTGGGTTAAATGAACACAGATAGTGTTCGTGTCTTTGAGAGTCTGGCTACAGTCATAGTTTCCTTGATGAGGATACACATTCTCCAAGTTTGTCATCAGCAGCATCCAGCACTTTTGATATGTAACTAAATGTCCTTCCCGCAGCAAAAACATCATCCTCTAGTTTGCATTTGATTCACGATAATAAAACAGACAGTAAGAGAAAACAGCACCAGACAGGAAGCTGTTGCATTTGGTCAGAATCAAAACATAATTTGTGACAGTGTGCTGTGCCAAGGGTGTGCGGTTTGGATCGTGATTGCGGGTAACATTGTTATTGGCAGAGGGGTTATGGTCAGTCAAACCAGAAACATGCATTTTGAAGAGCTTCATTTTGTTTTTCCTGCAGACACAAGTGTTATTGATAACATTCTCATTTGGGGCGAGTTTATGGAATATATTGTTTCCTTCCTGTTTGTGCTGGTACTCAAGTCACAGCACTTGTTTTTGTTAAAATTTTAAAGAGCTCCCCCAAAACCACATGTTTGTGGGTGAGCCCGAACATGTTCCTCATTAAAACTAACAACTTTTTCAAACCTCTAACTTATTGAAATAAATATGTGATGAGATGTCACATTTATATAGGCCGCTCCTTGTCCAACGCTGACACACTCTCTTTAAATACTGTATTTCACAGTCTGAGCATCTAAAGCTTTTGTACCTTTTCCAATTCCCATAAAACTCACATTTATCTAGGTCAGGTAAAAAAACAAAACAAACAAAAAAAAACTACTGTTAACATGTTGCCAAGGTTCTAGTGCTTGAAAGTCAACAACCAAATTTCACGCAAAAGTGGCCAGAGTTTATCTCATTTCCCTGTTTTGTGTTACTTGATGAGTCCTCATTGTCTATTTTGATTGTTGCTCTGTCTCTGAAAGTCTATAAGTCTCTGCTGAATCCCATGGAGGCTGATGCTGTGTGACAGTTCTGGAGCTGGTTCTGTTTAAGACAACCACAAACAGAGAGCAATCCTGTGGAGGTTAGAGCCTTGCCACTTCTCATCAGACTAAAACCCAGAGTGAGGGTCACTCTCTGTCTGTATTCAGGACAGGCTCTGACCCTCTGTACCACACTGGACTCTTTTCAAAGAGAATGTTGGAGTTAGTGTTATTTACTACCTCTTTAGTCTGGAGTCAAAATGTCATGACAGTGTCTGTGTAATGTACCCAATGATTAGGTTTCTCACAGGGACCCCCTATCCATGGCCTCCAACAGATGGCCTATACCCTCTTTTATATGCAGATTTATTCAGTGGGAATGTTTACAGATATTGTCATTAGGTGGACATCCATAGTTAAATAAGCAGTAATTGAAGCAAAAGCTGTCAGCCAGTCAGTGTTGTTTTTGTCATGTTCAGGCTGAAAGGAACAACTTGCAGAGAGGGACAGCCGGTATCACACAATTGACCTTTTACATGATTTTCAATTACTGCAGAGAGGAGGGAAGCGGAGGGGTCCCTGTAGCGCGGCTGTCTCTGCTGTCTTCTCTCCACAACATCTGCCCATCGAACGTGGCAGCGGCTCCTCTCTCTCCCCGTGAGGTCGCCTGCCCTGCCCAGGATGGGCAGGTGTGTGCTGGGCAAGGCCCCTCTGTCATTAAGCGGCCCAGCTGTGCTGTCACGTCTGGCAAAGAGGCGGGTGTCATCCATGACCCTGTCTCAGCCCCCTCGGAGGGGCATACACAGACCTTGACAGGGCAGCTGAGGGTAAAGCCACGCATGGAATATCTATGAAGGACGACCATGTCGTCCCCTCCTTGCACCCTGGTGGGCGCCACCTCCGCATGCTTGCCTACCCTCCTGCCAAAGTGCAGGATGGGCCCTCATCAGCCGTGTCAGTCAATAAAAAGAGAGCGCATCACACCTCCCCTCCTGCTGTGTCCTGTGTGTCTTTTCAAAGGAGAGTAACACACTTGGAAAGAAGGACAGAACTCTGGTTTCACTGATGCACTGAGGAAAAAAAAACACATATTCAGTGAAAAACAAATAGTTTTATGAGATAAAGAGACTATGAGCAGGTCACTATCACATAAATGATTGAAATCGGGACTGTGAAAATTCTGCCAAGAACGTGTTCTTATTTTTTGTATATATGTTTTCATAACCCAAATGATTTTGTATTTTATTATGTATGTTCCCATCTAACAAAAAACACTGATTTCAGAGGAATGTAGGAAAAAAAGAAATACCATGACAAACTGTTGGCTACCTAGAACTCCTCAGGACTAGTAAAAGGTAGGAATGTGTCAAAGTGTTGCTCAGTAGCAGCAGTGTGGTTAAGATCATTCATTAGCATTTATTTCCCTCTAGGCTACACCAGATTTGTCAGCAGCTCAGTAGTTCATGATATCATTAAGAGTCAGCGCCATATTTCATTGACTTAAAGTACTTGATTTTTCTTGGGACTAACATATTATTTACCACAGAGATACTGACGTGACTCTGACTCTCTTGTCTTCAGCTTCTACACATGCCTGTAGAAGAAACCAGCATCCTCAGTGAGGGAGTGGCTTGATCTGATCCTGGGAGCTGGTGGCCTAGGATGATCTCTCTGTCCTGCCTGCATTTGAACGCAAGGACTTATTTCACCTCTGGTCAGCATATTTATTTACTCCATATTTACTGACTGCTTCTTGTTCGGCTGCAGAATGGTAATTTGACTCAATAACTTGGTCGATGGGGCAGAGGAAGGGACAGATATTCAGTGGAGACGGGAAGGAAAACAGAGACACTGCTAAGCACAAAGGTCAGCAAACAGGAGCTGAAAAGGCTCGTCATTAAGTGACCATCAGCGGTTCAGATTGTGGGGAATGTCTTTTTAAAGCAGTCGTCACACTGAAACACACAAGCGTCATGATCAGAGCAGGAAAAGAGATCAGATGGAAATCAGTAACTGATGCTTGGAAAGAGAGGAGTTGAAGTTTTATTTAGACTGGCCCATGTTGTGCAGCTACAGCTGTGCCAAAAGCTGATTCAGAGCACTCAGATTCAAAAAGAGGCACAAACAGAACTGCTTTTAATCTGCACAGCATTATCATGTATTGAGACAAAGCATTTGTGAGAGAAAAGCACAATTTGTTGATCATTTGCTGCGTGATAACAACACAAATAGTAAAATGCAAATGTAGTTTACAATATTTATAACAGGTTTTACACATGTGGATGCAGTAGAGAGACACATCAGGGGTGACTACTCTGCCCTGTTTGGTCAGTTCTTCTCAGCGGCTTCATCAAATCAAACAAGTATTTCCAAAGGCAGCCACCGTTATATAAAGTGAGAGACAGCCAAGATGGCTAAGGGTCAAGTAATCATTATGAAGAATGTTTATAACTCACCCTTGAATATATATTTTTTGGGGTGCAGGATACTGCATTTGCTCAGCATGGTTGAAGGGGAAGCCATCTTAGTCACCTCTGTGTGTTCAGGCCTGTAGGATGTAAGAACTCAGTTTGTTATTCACTGTACTTACAGTACATTTCACAGAATGTACTGAATGCCCTATTTTTGTGGCTTCACGGTCACTTTTTTCCATAACCATAATATGCTTTTTAGAGGGTACCTGTTGATTTGCACTCTTAGAGATTTGACAGTAGCACAACTTGCAGGTGTTTTTGTTTTCAAGTGACACTGATACATTGATCATGTGTTTTTATATTTGTCAACCTCCCATCTCCTAAGTACTGCTGACAGATGTCAAGTCCTGCTTGTCTAACTTTTTGTAGGTCAGGGGAAAAGAAGGGTTTGCCCTGCATATTCCAAAGATTTAATTAATTATGCTGTGGTTAATCTGTCTCCTGATGTCAAGAAAGTTGCCAGAAATTTTATCTCTAATGGCAATCTGAGCTGGAATAACTCAGGCAGATGAAGTTTTGTATTTCAGTGCAGAATATCTCCAAAATAAGATTTCTCTAACTTCTGCCACTTCCATACCTCTAGCTATTGTTGAAGATGAGACAACCACCACAATCCTAAAATAGGGACTCACATATAGTATGTGAGTTCCATACTTGAGTAAATCAGTTTCTTCTTAAGGAAAACATCCCATAGTCAATAATTAAACAGCTCCTTCTACATTCTGACTAGACACAAGACATTTTAGTGATTCAGAGCTGAAAGTCCTGCGATCAGAAAAGTCCCATGGGACTTCATAGATGTTCACTGAAACAGAGAAACACTTGACTTTAAATTTCTGTTTCCAGTGGCCCCCCAGAGCTGTGTAATTAAGTTCACAAATATACCAGTCTCATCTGTCATGCATTTCAAAAAATCAAAAATTCTCCAGTGCACATTGCAGCATCCAAACCATAATGCAGACTGAATCTTCTTTTGACCAGTAAGAAATCAAGAAGGTGATGTTTGTTTGGTCATTTTTAAGTTATTGGATTTTTCAGTGTCAGTAGTGTAATTCCCAGCCTCACCTACAGTGTATACACACACGTCTGGTGTTATTGGCAGCACGCCTTCATCCACCGACACCTCCAGCGTCCCTGGTGGCCTTTGTCACAGAAGAAAGAGAATGATCAATATCCCAGTTAAACTAGACTTTCAAAGCTGATCGCAGGGCCTCGTTCTGGGGCCTTCTTCTTTAATGAATTTTCTTTCATTCCACGCAAGTTTTTAAACATCAAACAATAAATCGGCCAGGGCACAGTAAAATATTTAGATCTATTGACTGTGTTTGAAAAATGTAGAGGGCAAAAACTCTAGTGGTTTGATGCTGATACATTCTGAACACTTTAATCCACTCGAGTGTTTCCTTTTATCTGCCTGGGTTTCTCCAAAAGAGGGGAAAAGGGCCTCAAGAATGTTCTCAAAGATCCAGCAACTCTTTCTTAAAAGCTCCTTACCTTCAGCCGCTCTTCTCTAACACACTGATTTTCAGTACCAAGGCACTTGGGGAAAAAAAAAAAAAATCCACAGCACACAAGATCATTGATTCTGTGAGAAGATCAGACAAATCCTTGAGTGGTCGTTCACCTTAAATGACAGGACCTGTTTCAGGAAAAAAAATTAATTATAAACATATGAAATTGAATTTCAGCTCAGTCTTGTTTAACTGTGATTTTTCAGTTTTTCAGTAAAATCTGACATGTGGCAATGTGTTGTGTACAGCATGGCAGTGTGACATTACAAAGGTTGAGAACATCTGTTTTACGGCATTGACAGTTTATTGTTGTAGTGTGGCATTTCGTCATCTTCGCCTCAAAACAACTCCTCAAACAACCCTGAAGTAAAGAGGTGATAAAACTTACATCTGTGGTAAGATGCCACATTTGTTTTTTTTGGTCATGTGTGGAAATGGGTTTTGACAAAATAGCTTCATTCTGCAATGAAAAGGTCCCACCAAAAAAAGAGAAGAAAAGGGAATCAGGAGGATTGTGGTGCAGAGTTATCTAAAATACCTCCTGTCTTTCAATATTGACGGATTGTTTTCGGATGGTACAAGCCAGAGATCAAAAAGAGTCTGAAAATATGGTGTGCTGCAGAAACATTTCATGAGACTCAGCGAGTTTGAGCAGAGCTACATTTCAGTCAGTGTGCTGTGTGGATGTTAGTGGACATCACAGTTTTTTTTTGTTTTGTTTTACACCCTGCAAAAACTTCTCTATAGGCTGAGTGAAATCTCTGTTTTGTAATTTTTGTGAGTCAAAGTCACATCAAGGTGCCTCGGCCTGACCCTTTGTGTGTAATAAATTGTACCGTGTGTTTTTGCGTGTCTCTGCATGGCTTGTGTGTTCGTCTGGTGTGACAGCCCAGCCCTGACGTTAAACATCTGTCTGGTGATTCATTCAGCTGCAGATGTGGAGTGACACCCAGGCACATCTGCCGAGGTGCCGGCGATCCCTGCAACAACCTGCCCCCTTTCATAAAGGCCCCCAGCTTCACCACCCAAACCTTTTTTCTGATGATTGCGTCATTTTCCCTCCTCTCCTCTGTGGCTCGTTCACAAAAGTGACATCCTGCCTCTGTCTCTAGTTGTGCAAGCTGGAGAGCAGCAGATGCGTTGCCCTGGGGAGATTTAGAAATGGCAAACACAATGAAACTCAAGAACCTGGAAAAAAAAAAGATCCTGGATAAACCTCATTTTGTTCTTTTTTCCCCCCATGGCAGAATTAACATAATGCTAACAATAAGCTGCGCTTTTTGAATGTAGTTAAGATATTAGAATATAGTGGGCAAGACTAATGCTTGATTAATTGATTAACAGAAAATGAATCGTCAACAACTTTAATTATCGAGAAGAAAAAAAGTATTTACTGTTTCAAGCTCCTCAAGTGGGTGGATTTGCTGCTGTTCTCTGTTATATATCATTGTAAATTAAATATCTTTGGCTTTTGGACTGTTGATAGAACAAAAACAAAGAATTTAAGAACTTGTTAGGGTCTTTTTCCATTAATTGACTGATCAAAAAAACTAAATATTTGACAGACTAATCAATAATAACTGTTATTTGCAGCCCTATACAAACAATTGTCTTTTATTTTGATTTAAAAAAAAAAAAAACATCAGAATATATTATATACTGTATTTACTTGAGGGATGTGTTCAGTATTCAGAGAGTAGTTTCCTCAGTCTGCTTTAAGCCATGTTGGAGTCTGGGCCCACAATAAATTTATTCCACCGAACGGAAAGATTGAGAAATCATTTGAGTTTAAGTGACAGATGCTTTTCTTCACTACTGTGCGGCACATTGTAATCACTTGAATGAATACAGCTTGACTAATTAAGGTTATGCAGTTGGCTGGCTCTCTCCAAACAAAAGCCCAAGTAATGTGTATTGTGTTGTAGTGCAGCCCCTGTAGTATAGTCCGAGTACAGAGGAGAGCAGAGTTGATATGCTGCTTCAGTCTGACGTTTGCTGGAAGGATCAATCAGTCTAGCACTTGATTTTCAACATCACGTTCATGTTTCCACTTAGCTAAAGATATAATTTTGTTGTGGGATAACAAGCTCATAAATTGATTTACTTTATTGTGTAGCTGCTCCACTCTCAGACCCGCCATTACCATGACGAAAACACTGAGGAATATAACTGTAACAGATTAAACAGAAATAGCTAATGACTAACAAACACAGCCAGTGCAGATGATGATGACTGAAAAGCACTGGATGGCCGCTCTCAAGCTTGCTGTGCATGTTTGGCACAGATAGAGTCCAAGGACGCGCGAGGCCTTTGATCCTGTCTCTGGGGCGTCCCAGATGTTCCAGCGCAGGGCAATGTCAAGTCTGGTTTATTTGCAGAGGTAATGCCCAGCCATTATATGTACAACTCATCCATCAAACAAAAAGGAACATTTCAGGAACGCTTTTTTCTTTGCACAACTGAGCAATTGAGGTTTGTCAGTGAAGGGAGTCTTGATAGACCATAACCACATCTTCAGCTACATGTGCTTTAAAGGGCCCAGGACTTGGTGTTTAGTGAGGCGGGCACCCTATGGGACATTTCCTCTCCTGGTTCATGCAGATGTCTGAGGATGTTATCTATCATTTCAAGTAAAACTAAATGTGATATTTAATTTCCAAAGATGTCACTGAAGTAGAAGTCGTCCCTCCTGAAATCCTGAATAATTTTAATCATAAGGAACTCATTTGAGTGCACTCTGACTGATTGAAATGCTTTGAAAAACAGTCTCAACCAGTAGGTGGCAGTATGATACCTGAATCTACGACTTTCCAAATCAAGACTCCTCAATCATCACTGAGAATAAGCACCCTGACTGTTTCAATTGACAACTTGAAATATACAATAAAATCTGCTCCAGTTATTATACATAAAGAGGTATTTGATATTGTTAGATATTTAACCATTATTATTATATTCTATTACAGATCAAACATTCATATTCAAATGCAAGGTCTTGATTTGGCACAGCACAGAATAAAAACATGCACTTTCTATCCACAAAACTGTATTATTTTGCTGAGTGATTTTGGCTTGAAAAGCAAGAGGAAAAATATATTTTATATAAAATAAAATACTGAAGCATGTGACTCAAAGATCAGCCTGAATTTTAGCCTGATTTATTGATTAAACTGTGAACGACATGCTCAGAGTGTTTCCAATCGGCTTTATAAAGTATGACTAATGACTAATGCACTGCTCAAAAACCACTTCCATCATTGGGCTGCACTGCTTTAAAATACAACTTGATGAGATATAGTGTAACATCTGGAGAGCACTTTTTTCATTGAGCCTTGTGTTATTTTTAATTTTAGCAGATTCCACAATTCTAAAAAAAAAATATTTTACATAGAAACATTTTGTTTTTGTTTTCTGGTCAAAAAAGTTAAGAAAATTTCTTTAGCTTATTTCCTGTAAATTAAAAAAAAGGTTGCTGATCTTTAAATAAAACTGTTTTGGCTTTAACAGCATCTTTCTCCATTTTGCAACCCCAGTGCACTATTTACACTTAATGCCTGGAATCTTTTGTAAATACTTCTTTTCGATATTGACGGTATCACTCTTACAGCTGGCAGAGCGAGGGGATGGGAGCTCTTGTAAATGCATATGTGACACCATTTCCCCTCCAACTATAGCTCCAATCCCCACTGAAAGCAATTAAAAGGTAGCTGAAATCCAGAGGACCTAATGGGTTAATTTCTGGGCTTGTTGCTTCGGCAGTCCTAACACAGTGAATTCTCTTTGTTTGTTTAGCAACTGAGCTCAAGGTGGACTTTTTTATTGACTCTTGTCAAGTCACAAAATGATGAAACTTGTGGCTGTGCTGAAAACAACAGGCCTCCTGGATCAGACGGAATGAGAGGACGGTGAATATTTCTGCAGCTTATTAAGTTAGTTCTCAAAATGTATTTTCTTCAGCTTTTTTTTTCTTAAAATAACGGGGGAAGGTGCTTGTACAATCTGCAACATTCACTGGCTCTACTCAGAATTAGAGATTTATTTTCTGAGGAGGAAAAAAAAATCAATTAGTGCTAAATTTATTCATGGATTTCTGCGATCAATGCGAGTCCACTCAGAGAGGCTCGGTGGGACCCAGTTCATCCCAGTTAATGTGTTTGAAGGGGAATTACCATTGATGTTGTTTTCCCTTCCTCTCAGGTCAAAGATCATCTCGGAGCTGTCACGGCACCGCCCGCCACACGGGAGGAACCTTGCTGCAGTCCTCACTTTTTACCCACAAGGCACCTGGACAAGGAGAGGAGGATGGCGAGGAGCAGCAGTGGATGTGAGGTGGGTTGGCTGTTGTGAATCTAACATACCCACTGTCAGGGAGTCTCTTACTAGAGCTAATTGTGAATCCAATCAAGGCTGGGGATAGAGCCTATTGATTTACCCCACTAAACACAGACAATAAACAAATACAGAGGGAATACATTCTGTGTGGATTCACTCACAAATGGCTTTTATGTCCGCAGAATATACATATAATCTAAACTCTCAATCCCTATTATACTTCTCTGTTAAGGTGAAAAACAGCTGTTCCTCACACTCTCATAATTGGCTGCAACCACTGTAATTTTAATTCACATGACCTATCATGACTTCTTGATTGTTTTCGTAATTCTTGCATACTTCACAATGCCGCTCTGAAAGACATGCGGTGTGATCCTCTGAAAAATTCCTTCAAGGATATTCTTTTCGCTCTCCGTATTGATTTCAAACAGTTCCTGCACACAGGCTATATTTCAGGTCAATTAGACATATTTGGGCATTTGCAAATCATTTTTTTCTCTCAGATCCTGGGGCTCTAAAACTGCACTTTTGGCCCTAACAGCACTGCTCAGATTCTCTGTGGAGCTTGACATTTTGATCTGCAACAGAGACTAAATGATAACCGTTTCCTTGTAAATACTGTTGCCTGCGGGGGAGGGTTTAAATAGACCAAGAAGGACTTTTCACTCACTCACTTGTTTATATTCACAACTCATCTAAATATGGACAGCTAAAGCATTTAGAATATTGTGTGCATTGCATGCAGCGGTGCGAGGCTGCAGAGTAAGTAGTGCGAGGGGAGACCCGTAATTACAGCAAATTATTGTCCGTAATTTTCTAAATTCCTCTGCTTTTACACTTACAATTATGTAATTATGACCTTTTCCCAGAAAGATAGTGAAATAGGTTGTGATTGTTCAGTTCGGACTTTTCTTCAGCAGACAGTATAATTCCACTATCTTTCCCTCTGTCACTCTCTTTGTTTTGTTTTTCTTTAAAGAGAATATCTTTTAAGTTTTTTTTTTCTTCTGTTCATGTATGAAAGAACAAGCTGCCTTTTGTTTGAAGTGTTTGGTCTTGGCATCTGTGATCACTCTCATTAGAACTCTCCTCTCACTGAGAGCAAAAACACTCCCAATTCATTTATTTTTATTTCAAACATATCATTGACTGCTGTCTGATCTCGCATCCACATCTGAGAGAAAGTATTTATTTGAACCTAACTAACGCCCCTTCTCTTCAACAATTTTAGATATAAATGGAGGAGGAATCGATTAGTCACTCGCTGATTTTTGTGTGTTTTTTTCCCCCCATTTCTGAAAAAAACATAAAACGAGTAAATAATTCCTTCTACCACTAAATGCAGAGATTGGATGGAATATTTATTTTGCCTTTAGAGAAAGTCAGCGCTGAAGTTTGACCCCTGTGTATTGTCATGACAACCTAAGGTCTCTGACACTTCATGGTAAGTAGATGACAACATCCTCCTACTGCCGTGAACATGGTGAACCGGCAGCGCCCACACAGGAGGGAGATTGACATAAACACTTTTTAATTGAGCTGCAAATGTTGTCATAAGATGGAGTCATTATTTTACCATCCCTGAGGGGAAAATCTGCTCAAGCAAAAGAAAAAGAAATGTATAATTAATACAGCCAGTCACATTATGCCCGATGTGAGGCTGCACAGATAGGATAATATTACATTTTTACAGTGGTGCTCTGAGCCTTTCCCAGATCGCTGATAGTGTTTCCAGCGCTCAGCGGCTGGCTCCAGGGAAACATTGCTCCATGTCACATCCTTATCAAAAGAGCGTTTTGTTCCTTCTTGCACATACAGTTCTTATTCCACAAGAAGGCCTGTGATCTGTTATACGTGTGTAGATCTTTCTTCAGCAGCACCCCCCCCCACTGCTCCACTGGAGATCAATTGTGTTTGTACTGTATGTGAATGTGTATCAAAGAGTCCCCATAGTCAATGCCTCCACTTATAAGGTAATGTACTGACATGGGAGATTCCACGGGGACTGTGCAGAGCTCTCCATGTACAGAGGCTGTACAACAGAGGGAAGGTTGGGAGGAGGAGGAGTTGGGGGGGGGGGACAGCAGTCATATAGCGTGGGAGGAGGAAGCTGGATTGATAACGCATACACACACCACTTACACAATACTATCTTCACGTGGAAAGCAAATATATACCTTCATGCAAAGAAACAGACATGTGCGTAACGTTGTCGGTGGTTCAGCTGTGAAGGGCTCTGGACCTGACGCTGATTAATCTCCCATCGAACACCTATTCTGTTTCACAGAGCCACGGGGGAATACACCGTCAATGAGAACTTTTGTAGCAGCAAAAAACACTCACCCAGTTGTTTTATTAATCCTTCAGACTTATGAAGGTAGCTGTCCATGCAGAAGGGGAATTATTCCCATGCATTTCAATATTATATTGACCTTATAACTAGGCAAGTTTAAGTCATAAATCCATAGCTGCTCTTGTCTGAGAAGTGGGTAGCCCGGCGCTCACCAGCTCCTCCCTCTTGCACTCGCTCTTTTACAGCTGAGGTGGGAGGCAGGTCAAATACAAGGCTGGGGTTTTGCTGGATTTAACCCAGCCAAAGGAGAGAAGTGGGAGGATGCAAGTGATGGTCTCTGCCTGTATGTGTGTGAGTGTGTGTGAATGTATGGGTATTTAAAAGCAATAGGATGTGGGGCGCATTGTGCTTTTGATGTGTATATATGTGCTTCTCTATGAATGTGTGGATACATAACCAGTGACATAAGGTGACCCCCCCATGTCAGAGGTTTATTATGTCCGGTTCATTTGCTAGGCCAGACTCCATTGGCTGTCAGTTTTACTGCCTGACTGTGTCAGCTGGACAGTGTTAAGTCTGATGGAGTGTTTTTGCCTCTGAAGCCATCCTGAACAGAAAGGCAGGGAGAGATATATAACAGGCTCAGTGACAGGTTCTCAAAACAGGCGGGCCATGAATATGCAAGCTCTTCCACAAACAGCCAGGAAAAAAAACTGCTTGATGTGGCTGAATCTGAAAATAAGCAATTTTGCCATACTCAAGCAGCAGTACTGACACTTTCAGCATATTTCTCTGAGAGTCTCACTGTCTACTCAGTTTTATTTCTGCAGCAGGAGTTAGAGCAGAGAGTTTCTCCCCTGTTTCATCACTAAATATTAAATAATATTTCACTTTACTGTCACAACATAATGAAAACAGGAACGGCATATGCTAAGGGATAAAAAGAAATCACAATCGGATATTTTTGAGGAGTTGTGATATTTGTGCATTTTTTAATTATGTGATTTTTGCTCCAGTAACATGTCTTGATTGATTGGGATAAGGACCTCCTCTTAGCTCCAAATGTGCTTCCACCCTCCTCTGTTTAATGCAAATTAAGCAAACATGTGCCTTTGATATTGAAATGATCTTACTGCGTTCCTACAAACATTTCAGCAGACGAAAAGGAACTGTGTGTGCACTTTCTTACTGTAAGTTACATTTACCTCATCCCAGCCCTGAGTTTCTCTGGGACCCAGAAACGCTATTTTGTTTGTTTTAAAAACAAATGATATTATAACTACAAATGATCTGAAAATGTTAAAACAGTTTCTCTCACGCTACATCAAAATCTTACAGCTGGATTTAACCCAGAGTAACAAGTGACTAAAGTTGTGTAGGTGTGATATAATAACAGAGTTAAAAACTTATAATTTTTTTCATTACAGATTTTATCTTTTGATTATGTCCTCATTGATTGTTTGGTTTTGTAAAGCATCAGTGTTGCTTTGTCCAGCCAGGCAACACGCTCACATTATAAAGGCTGGAACCATTAAATTGTTGACATTTTTTCTGAAAAAGGACTGATTAATTCTGTTGATTCACTAATCGATAACTTGAATCATTGTGTCAGTTCTAAAACAATGATCTTTTGTGCTCTTTTTTGCAGAATATAAAAATGTTTTTATATACAAACTTAACAAAAAGAAGCCAAACTCTCAAATGTTAAATATCAATTCTGTCATTTATTTATCCCAAATGGAAAACTTGCAGTCAGGTGACAATAATAAATAGATATAACCCAAAATATCTCCTGTTCAAGCAAACAGCAAAACAATCTCTAAAAGACTAGCTCCTAAAAATATGTTTAAAAAGTGCAAAAAAATTTGATTGATATAAAGTTACATGTGCAAATTTAGCGAGTTATTGCATAGGGAATAAAGGGGTTTTTACTCCTGTTGTACTGCAATCGTGGTCTGAATCTTTGGCCTGAAGGAAGAGTTTCAAACTCACAGTGAAAGGGCTGATGGGTGTAGCTTGTGGAGGACCTGCTGGTTAAAGATAGTCATCAAGGTATTGTTTGGGCACCTGTCACCTCACTCAGGTGATTTTTATCCTTCATGTTCAAGTTACTGTACCAAGTAAAAGTAACAGAGAATGATTTGATTTGAATTATGATATTGTCTTGTATTTTAGTAAGAATTTGATTCCAGCTTTTGGTTCATGACAGTTTTTGAAACTGTATGCTACACATACACATAAGATGTTCAATAATCAGAGCTACAAGTGAAATGTTGGTTGTTGATGATTGATAGATTGTTGATTGATTGTTGATTTACTAAAGTAGTTTGTGAAAGCCTGAAGTCGGTGATATTGTCTTGGTGTACATGTGCTTAAACAAGACAAGTACAGTGATTACATTTTGTGTAATAGTAGCCTTTGTGTGCGTCCCAGGAGCCTTAGCCTCGTATGTTTTTTCACACTTAGTGTCTTTTCAGGACACTGTGTTGTGTGACCCTCGGGGTTTCTCTTTGAGGTGATAACAGAGCAGTGTTGGCTGGGTAGTAGTGTCTTTGTATTATAAAGAGCCCACATGGAAAATGCTCACAGGCCCAGTGAGAGTCCCACAGCAGTCCCGACCTCACGGCCCAGCTCTCCTGAAGAAACAACACACCGACTCACTAATTACCCACTATTGTTTAGATAAGCAGCAGAGTAGTAGAGTTATTGGCTCGTCCTTCCCTCATCTGTTTACTTCTTGTTTTTCTGTTGCCTTGTTTAACATATCTCATAGATTAGCAGAGAAGTGATTTGGAAACAGCTTGATGGAGGTATTTTTAATGTGTCCTGCCAGGTGCTTTGTCGACAGCAAATGTGTAGGAAATCTCAGGAATTCAGACATAGTGTGGGATATTACAGTGGAAGGGGTTCAGGACACAGGATCAGACTGGCCCACGGTTAAAGCTCCTCTGGTCTGGCCACCGTTGTGCGCGAGGGGAAAGGGTGGTGATGCTATTAACTGTACTCTTTTCCTGTTTAGAGGAAGGGGCTGTACATTCCAGGACACACACACACACACACACACACACACTCGCACACACTTGGGCACTTATGAAAACATTCTTGCACATGAGCACAAATACTTTCATGTGCACCACCTAAACAAACTTTACACTTAGTGTACATTTTACGGCAGATACACACGATTGTGCACTCACACATCTAAATGCACGTGAACGCCTTCCTGCTCTGACACACTCAATGACTCTGTCTTCCTCCCCTCTCACTCCCTTTACTGGAAGGCCACTCTGATAGGCCCCCTCATAAGGAGAGACACACCATCCCAGCTGATTCCAGGGGGAGTCCTTCAGAAGCAGCACTTCCAGTGGCTTCAGTGCATTAAAGCTTTTACCTTTTGCTTCTAAAGGCATTGGGACAAAAACAGGCCGAGCTCTTTCTCTCCACCAGGGAGAGAGAGAATGCATTGTCTTGTGAGGACACTGATTACTTAGGAATCAGTCATCAATTATTCAAACGATGGCATACTGTATTGCCTCCACCTTTAGTGACAAGACGGCCTTTCAAGGCTGGGAAATGCAGAGACACACCCTGCCCGGTCCACAAGAATCAATACAGGCCCGGGCAGCTCACTTCCTTGCTTTCGTTTCGGTCTGTCTCACTCCTCATACTGTTGTGAATTTGGGGCCCTGGCATTTACACATTTGGGAAACCTTGAAGTGCCAGCTGCTGAGGAGGCCACAGGGGTAAGGCAGGCCACCATGGAGGCCTGCGGGGTTTGGAAACACGCCCTTGGCATGTCCCTCAGTTCACTGCGCCGCCTTTTTGTCAAACTCTGCCGCCCGCTCCCGTTGGTCTCTCCACGGCCTGTTGTCTTAACTCAGCTGATTAGCTGTAAGTGAGCCTGATGAATGTCCGCAGTTCATCCACAACACCTGGTTCTCAGGAGAGTGAAGCCGCCTCAAGGATGGAGACAGACGAAAAAAGGGGACTTTTCTCTCAGAGTGATCCAAAGATGGGACCACCCAGGATTTGCATACTTGAGGTTTTTACTTAGCTTTTTCTTCCTTGCCTCCACTCAACGGTGTTGCTGAGTTTTCCCTGGACCAGACTTCTGGCACACTGCGCGCTCCCGCTCCTTAGTCACTGTCACTGAAACACAAAGAGCCCAACACACAGCTCTGTGTCCTGTCCCAGACTGTCTGACCTCCCCTCTCTGGAAGCCTTCACTGCCTTGCAATGTTTGCTAATAGAATATCCTCTTACTCTGCTACAGAGCCAGAGCTCTTATTTTGAATGACCACAGACCACTAAAAAAAGGTTGAGCATCTCAGGCCAAAAAGCCAATTTAAGAAATAAGGTGTAATTCACACCTGATCATCTAAAGTGGATGCTTTTCTTTAGTTTTTACTTTTTTAAAATAGATACATGTCACGTGTTTCTAACATGCTGGTATTGTAGAGAGCCTCTCTGACTGTGTCAAAGTCGATCTGCACGCCACTGCTGTTTGTTTGTGAGCTGTTTGGCCTCTTAGAATATGCCTGTGTTGCAGCTTGTGACATGAAAGAAAATGTGAAGGGGAGAGGAAAAATCATAAGGGTGAGGAAAAGTACGGGAGGAGCCAGAGGGAGGGAGGAGTGGGGGAGTTGGGGGGTGGGGGGGTCGCTGGAGGAGTTGGATAACAATGGCTGGAGTCCAAGGTTGGCTAATAGTATCTGACACACTGCAATTTTGAGGCTTATATCAACATTGTTTTTACAGCTGTAATTAAGCCACCTAATCAGAAGCA
The DNA here is from genome assembly GCF_001640805.2 of Lates calcarifer. Lineage (NCBI taxonomy): Eukaryota > Metazoa > Chordata > Actinopteri > Centropomidae > Lates > Lates calcarifer. The sequence goes on along the minus strand of NC_066837.1, from coordinate 11,824,864 downwards.
CATTGGTCGGGACAGTCTGGGGCTGTGAGGGGGCAGACACACAGTGAGCTGTGTTCAGCCCTGCGGCAAGGCAGCAGCACCGCACTGGGCCTGGGCTAGGTGGAGGCCAGCCAAGGGAACTGTGGGTGGGAGAGCATCCTGAGTGTGACACACACATGCACACAGATGTACACAAGGGCTGTGCATTGTGAACCAGGGCCACACTGAACGAGTGCAGATATGAGGAGGGAGGGAGGGAGCAGTTTTTCTCTGCATGTATTCACAGAACTATATATGTATATGTGTGTGTGTGTATGTGTGGATTTTTGTGGTAATACATCTGTCTGAATCGTGTGCGTTTCAACAGTCTCCTGGTGGCGTGCATATCTTGTGTTTATCAAGTGCTCAATTATGCCCAAATCTTACTTATGCACGCATGTGTGCTCAAGTGCATTTCCATGTTTGTTCAGTGGACGTTTTATGGCGTGTGCAAAAAAGAAACAGCGTGCAAATGTGTGTATGAAAGAGAGAAGGGAACATGTGCATGTGTGCGGTCGCCTCAGCCCCACAGAGGTTCACCCCACCCTTGTCAGGGCCCGGTGCCGAGTCACCCAAGTCTCAAATGGCAACAGCACACACACATACACATAGAGAGCAGGACGCGGAGCTCAGCTGGGGCCAAAGTCAACAGATGAGCTGGTCTGAACTGGCTCGCTGTGTGTTCTGATTGTAAATTGCACTGGTGATGATTAGAGAACTCCAGCACAGGATGTCGACTCTTAAAACTGTCCAGAGAAAATAATTTTCTACTATGTTCAGGAAACTTTTTTTTCTTTCTCTCCTTTACACTGCTTCCCCACTCCAACCCTCCACCCCCCCTCCACCCTCTCCCTCTTTAATTTAAACATCATGGGGCTGTATGTGAGGAGGTGGAAGGAGTTGGTGTGTAAATTGGTTTAAGGCCTCCTGAGTAAAAAAAAAAAAAGGCAGACAATGGAGGCTGTTTGGAGTTTCATCTTATCTGTGCAAGTGCATAGATTGTTTATGCACATACAAACTGAAAAATATTCCTTTAATGATACAATTCAATTTAGTATTTCTCTGAACATATTAGTATGTGATAGTTGTCTGTATGTAGGTATGTGTGCATTAACAGCATTACTTTGTTGTTTATTTCAGTGTGGCTGTCAGAAAGTGGGAAGGAAGATCAATGAGGGTTTGTGTAACAGAGCCAGAGGTTGATGGGGATGAATGATTATTGTTCTGCTCTTTACCTCCTACTCACTGTGTCATGATGTCATCAGCCTGAGACACATAATACCGGGCCGGCCCAGCTCGTTGTTTCCTACATCCCCACTAAAACCACAGCTTTCTGACTCATCACTCACTGACAGTATACTGGGCACAGAGAAACAAACCTAGATGAATGGACACCTTTTCATGTTACTTATCAACACCAATAACTTTGCAGTAGTTTTATAGATGCACAAATATTTTGGCACCAATAAACGTACCTGAAGTGACGAGCCACCAAAGTCAGTTTATTTTACTGGACACTTGAGCAGAGTTTGCTGAGTGTCCTGCAGTCTGCAGCCAGCTGGCAGATTTTTGTCCCACATTCTTGCCCCCCTGCTGCGTCACCCAGCTTGGTGACCATGAATGTGTTAGCAGCTACTGGGTCCTCTCACCACGTCCTTCTGCCTAATTTAGATTTATGTCCTTTTTAAAGACTTTGCCATTCCCTTCCGCTACAGATGACATTTCTGCTTCTCAGAGTCGTATAGCATGCTGTGTGCATTGAGTGCTTTGAGAACGTGAAAGGAAGGATAGAGGCAAAAGGAAGTAAAGATAGAGGGAGAGAGTTTGTGCGACTTGTCTGGAACAGTGTGTTGCTGCTTGCCTGGAGTTTGGCAGTAGTTTCTCTCTCCCTCCCTCCTTCTCTCCCACCTCCACAGAAATGTCCAGCTTGATTTAATCAGGGAGGCAGAAGGGAAATCAAACTGGGCGTGGGACCAAAAGTCTCCATATGGGGACAGGCCTGGTCCTGCGACCTAATCGACCCTGGGGGCAAAGCCACAAACAGTCAGCACGTTTGTGAAAGAGAGTCTGTTTATATTTGTGCAATCATTTCTCTGTATGTGTGTGAGTCGAGGAGGGGAATGAGGCTGGTGGGGAGCAGAGAGGATGTTAATGTGTCCCTCAGGTGGCAGCAGCAGCACAGTCGCACACAGACTTGTGTTTGACGTGAAGGTGGGGAGAGTATTTCCTATCCCGCCATCCCCTCCTCCTCCTCCTTCCTGCTGTGCGGTTCAGACGTTAGAGCCGACATTAAATTCCTGTCGACAAGCTCCGGGCGGGGACTGGGCCACGTTTGCCATCGCCTGTGCCCCCGGTGCCCTGCAGTCTTTCCTAAACACCACTGCTACACCTCTGTCTTTCTTTTGTTCCTCCAGATTTATTCTCCTCCCTCTCTTTTCCTCGCTTCCCCCTCCCTTGTGTTTCATGACTGTTTACGCAAAATGACGGTTCCTCCTCAGCTCGCCTGGCTTGCGGTTCACCGAAACAAATAAATAAATCCGTGAGGACACACATATTCATTCACAAACAGTCTGCGCACACCCCACAAGCACATAACTAGATGAGAGATGGAGAGAAAATGTAAGCTGTGGGAAGAGAAAGTAAATTAAAAACAAATCATGGCATGGCTGTGGAGTACAACTGGCGAATGGTGGAGACAACTAACTAAACAACGGCCAAGGGATTCTCTGGCTCTCTCGTCTGTGTTAAACAATAATCAGAAGTAGTCCAGATTTAACCCCTCTGTAAATACCTTAGAGGTATGACTCACTCTGCTGAGTCTCGCAGTTGTAAAGACGACACAAGATTCTTAATTTAACAACAACATGGTAATGGCACAGTTTAGAGAGTACCAACACCTTGTCTTGCTGAGAGCATGTTATTATAGTCTGAGTATAGCCCAGCCAAGGTTGGCTCCAACGAGGGCACGGTGGTGTGCAGCATGTATTCAAACTGCAGTCGTAGGTCTTGTGGGACTTTGTGCGTCTCAGAGTGTGTTTGTGTGTGTGTGTGTGTGTGTATGTGTATGTGTGTGAATTCAGTGTTCAGGAAAGGGACTTGGATGTGAAAAGACCCAGATTTATACGTTTTGCTCTTGGAATATCCCAGAGATATGTTGGAGGCAGCAGGGGGATTTTATAAAAGTCTTCTCCGGTTTCTCTGGTTCAGCATTTTGTCGTACTGAGGACATTACGTGGTGACAACAGGCATTAAAATACTGCCCCCTCCTCCCCTTTTCCCATTCACACCCGTCTGTCTCTCTTCCTTACTCCGTCTCTCGCTTAATTCTTTTCCAGACTGCTATTTCTTCCTTGAAAACATGGTTATGGCCAAGTCACAGTTAAGCTATATACTGTAGGTGCTCGTATTTTTTTGTGAATTGAAATAATTAATTGAACTGGGCTGAAATGACATTTAATGCAATGAACGACCTGAGCAGTGTGATTCATTGGAAACACCGGGACATACAAACATATAGGCCGCTGTATGTTAAGTCTGCCCTGAAATTGTTCTCAGCCACATCCTGCTCTAACAAATAATGAGTCTTTCCCTCTCAGATACGTTGCTGCTTCTAGTATTACAGCAAGGGCTTCATTTCAAAGGCTTTTTCCTTGAAGCTAAATACATGTCTTATTCTAATGGTACTCCTGAGAACAGACCGCTTACCCTGATATGAATTGAAAATTCACCAAAGGAAGCAGCTATGGCATGGAATTTGAAGCATAAAACATAAAACAGGGTATAGTGCTTGAGAAGGCAATACAGAAATATTTACACAAAGTTCCAGTTTTATTATTTATATACAGTATATATCAGCAAGATCCACTCGTGTTATGCGTTTGAGAGAAGCTGGGAGGAAAGTGCAGTCAAATCTCAAATGCACAGCCTGCCAGGAGCATATTTCACGATGTGACTACTGTATGTGGGACTGCACGTGTGTGCGTGTTCATGTGTGTTGAGGACGGCTCTGACATACAGCCAGATTACAGCCCAATTCATGACTTGGGTTGCTGTTTCCACAGCACCATAAAGAAATCATTTAGGTCAGAGGAAATGATTAAGTGTCATTAATATTGTGCCAGTGCTCTCTTTGTGGATATTGATGTTAAAGTGAACTGGAAGACTAAAATGGTCTGTTTGGGTGGTGGACTAGATGTGAAACCACATGAGTGTCCTTGGGACTAGCTGGTTCGCTTGTGTGTGTGTGTGTGTGTGTGTGTGTGTGTCTGTCTGGGTAAGTGTGTGTGTGTCTCCGCCAGCTCTGGCAGGAACTTGGGAAACCACTGGGAGCTCCTCCAATAGTACCTAGTGTGGACTCATTTGTTGACTCAGTGATGGTTAGAGGGGCAAGTGTTGCCATCTTAACACCAGCACAGCCAACTGGGAGACAAACAGGCACACACACACACACGCACAGTGAGAAGAAAACATCAAGTAGTGCTTTTAAGAGGCTCCAGCGTGTAGCTCAAGTGCAGTTTGCCTCCTATTCCTCATGGTAATCCACTGTAGTTTCATACAATTTGAATGACAAAATACACAGCCAAAGGGCCAGAGGGGTGCGTTTGGTTGAGTTAGAGAGGAGAGACTGGGACCAGCACTGCACTGCAGTTCAGGTGTGCTGCGAAACTCTGGATGAAACCGCATGCCTATTCTCCAGTTGCACTACTGGACTCTGAGCCTTGAGAAAGGACTTTATTTTCCCTTACCTAAAATGGTCTGGGGTGCAAAAAGAAGCTCTGATTCACACATAGCTGGCTGTGTTATTTTTAATTTATTGGACAAAGCCTCAGCTGTGGAAGTCATCAGAGAGATCCTGGTGGTTCAAGTGTACTCTAATGTAGCCCCGGACTGCGCATTAATAGCTAATACTCAACAGCACAATCAGATCACCAAACCAAACAACACTTAGGTCTCAGTAACAGCCAGCTTTCTGATTCCCTCACTTAACTCTCTCAATGTTTTCAGTGGATACCCAGAGGCACAGCATTGAAGATGTAAAGGTTCAGGAGTATTAAGTATTACAAAATCCAAACAAAATGAGGTAGTAGTAGAGTAGTTATCTTCATTAACATTTTAGTAATTTCCATCTGGGTATTGCAAGCGATACAAAATTTATGCATGTCTAATGGTTACTAATGTTAATTTTCACCTCTTGTATTTTGTTTTTACTTATCATGCAGTAATGTGGACCACTCGGGAGCCCATTGTTTAATAGGAAGGGCAGATATAATTTCAGCACACTGTGTTAAAACACGGGGAGTTGCATCTGGTGAATGGTCAATATCCTCGATCGATGGTGTTCAAATTTGGGAAGCCATAGGGCCTGACAGCTATGAATTGTATTATTTTGGGCAGAGTGAAGAATGGATGAATTGGGATTGTTATGTTGTGGGAATTTACGCCCAGTATTTATTTTCTGTACATACACGATTTGGAGTTGGGGATGTGAGGCATTTGTTTTGGGTCAAATCACTCCAGGTGTAGAAAACTTTAAATTCTATAACAACTCCACGTATAATTTTGAAATGCACAATGCTGGCCACATAAGGCTTCTGCTTTTATTGCTGCAGTTTCTAGAAAAACTAGAGCTCATGTTTGTTAAGTCATCATGATTAAATAATGATGAGCTACTTCATGTTTCCTCGTTCTTCAGGAAGGAGTTCACCTCCTTAAGAAGGGAAATAAGACTGAAGTGTTCCAACCTGCTCTAAATTGGAAAAGAAGACAATTAGGGCTGGGTTGTGGCTGTCAGTCAGCCCACTGTTGCAAGGTGTTCTAGAAGGTGAAATCAAGCAGGCGAACTAGGGGAGAGGTGGTGTAGTGAGATGGAGAGGCCAGGCAGCCAGGGGGGCTACACTAGAGTAGCCGAGTGCTGGGGAGGGAAACACTATTGTACTGTTCGTTTGGAGACATTCTGTCAAAGCCGGCCCAGGCTGACACCTCGGATCACAGTTTGATAGACGGAAGAGTAGCTCTCGCTGACTAGGTCCTATTAAGGTGGATGTTTTCAAAGTTTGGGCCTGGCACCAGGGAAAAAATAAGAAGGACACAGAGGGGAAGTGGAGCCTGAGCGGAGCTGACATGCTTCAAGACCCTCTTCCCCCAAACGGGCAGTCGGGGGTCAAATCGCTTTCTTTCCTTAGCCCAGTCTGGCTCGGTGTCCAACTTACTGAATGTCTAATAGAGAGGGAGCTGGAGAGCCACGAAATGCAGCACACACACAGGCACAGTCACATGTGGAAATACACAGCAATATCATGCACCATGCACGGACGCATGTTAACACAAGCGTTCATGCAAGCGTGCATCCACACAAATGCGCACATCTGCATACGTAGTTTAATATTCTATAGTGAGAAGACCGAGTCGTGTCCAGCAGGATTAGTCAACGTAGGTTTCCATGCAAGACCGTTTGTACCCCACTGCATCCCCCCTCTCCTGGATCAATGCTCTCCCGCTGTCACAGTGCATTGAACAGGCAGAGGCAGCCAAGAGAGGCCTGCTAGACCTACACAGTCACAAAAGCATTCAGAGGCAGTGGGGGGGGGATAAGATGATGGGGGCAACGCTTGAATGTGTGTGTATGTGCGCTGCTAGTCGTCAGAGAGGGGCGAAAGCAGACACACTGCACCTTGACCACCTATTATGAAGCTCTTTGCCGCGATGTCAAGTGAAAGCAAGTTAATTGGGTGAAGCTGTAGAGCATGTTAGGGCGGTGGTTGAGGGCTCGCCGGCTTGACAGTTGAGTGTCAGCGGGACCCAGTCAAGTGTGGCTGAGAGACAGAGCCCTGTCACCGGGCCTAAAGCAGGGCCGCTGGGGCTGTTAGGGAGAGAGACCGACCCCTCCCTGCACACACACACACACACACACACACACACACACACAGACACACACATTGACATGTACACCCAATTACATTCACTCATCCCCTCTGGTGCACGCCCACACTCTGTCACAAATGAAGATTATTTCAGAGGAAGTTAGATAAATTACCTTTTCTTGAGTTAAAGGAATAAATCTGATTTTTCACTGATTTTTGATCCTGATTTTTCTCATTAAGTTTGGATTTTTATTTTTGAAAAACATTGCTTGTGCCATTGTTTCTGCATATGTAATAGAGACCTGTGTGTCAGCAAATTGTATTGAAGGTTATTTATAATAATAATCATATTTAAAATATTCATAAGATCACCAATGAAAATATCTTATAGCTGTTTGTTTTAAATGAAAATCTAGACACCATTTGGCCTTCTTTAAGGTTTTTCTCCTACTGTCAATCAAAACTTGGAATCATGACTCAAATTGCTGTTTTATTTGCCAAACTGAACAATGGTTTTATTGTACAACACAACTGCCAAAGCCACACTTTTTTCCCTGTTATTCCAAAAACCCAATTAGGACACCAGTATCCTCAACTGTTTTGAACATTATCTGCATCTTCAGTGGTTTGAATTCCTCTTTTCCCTGACTGTTTTCACTAATGAAAAGGGAAATGAGTGTGGGGACTTGACAAGTTATTGACAAATCTAAGCAGAACTTAACAAAAAAAGCACCCCCCCCTCCTCAAAAAAAAATATTCACTGTTAAGCGATTCCCCTGGGGGAGGGAGGGTTAGGGAGCAGCTTTGCAGATAGTGTCGGAGGGTTGCGGGATGCCCATTTATCTTCCTAAAGCTCACATTCAATCTCCATCACACTGTCAGATGGAAATGAGACCCCCTCTTTTGTATCATTGACATCCCAGAAGTGCTACTCAGTGCCCCTCTCTCTGTGTGACAAAAAGACCCTAATTAGAGAGGATTGAATGATAGATGAGGGGAAGATGGCTGTGGCGCCCGGATCATTGTGCTTTACACCGTTTATGGCTGTAATATTTGTGCCATGCAGTGTGGGAATCAAGCATGGCAGCAGATCCCCTGCTATGGGTGTCTCAACATACTCAACGATCCATAATGTAGGCCTTATGAAGCTGATGGGCCAGAACACAGTCTCTATTCTGAAAGGCACAAAGCATTTGACAAGGTTGTTAGGACTTTGTCTGGCCACAGTCACCGATTAGGCTAATTTTGTGGATTTGTGTTTGTATGAAGCGGCGCAGAAGCTATGCCTCCAAGTTTCCACCCTGCTCTGTGTCAAGGTATTCCTGGATTTCCAGTTCAGTCAGAAAGTAACAAATTAGTGAATTTAATGTATTTTTTTATTCAAATTTAAGCAGTTGACTTTAGTACAAGGATATAATTGATCAAATCCAACCCTGCAGCTAGACACAAGCCCTTTGACACTGAATGAACCACTTGCCTCAGGCAGCTCTGAAATAATTATGTTAATTTGATTATCCTTCTAACAGTACAATATTTATGAAGTAACCGATCTCACTGAACCAGACTCATCCTAAAAATATGCTGTGAAACAAAACAGTTGGATAAGCTTCATTGGAGAAGTCATCTAATTGGTCTTTAGCACTTACCGAGGGTTTCATATAAACTGTGCAGTTATTCTTTGAGTATCACCTAAAACCTGAGCACTAGCTTAATGCAATCAGAAACACTTTTAAAATCTAATTCCTCAAACATTTCTACCATTGTCCAAATGTTCACCCCCTGTCTGATTCTGCTCCATGACTCCCTGCTCCTCTTCTAACAGCTCTGTAAACTGCTTAAAGGACCATTACTTCTCCTTACTTCCTCTGTCATAATGGGTTAAATGTACTGTAAGCAGTTAAGTTAAAAGGCTGTACGCAGTCAAGTCAAGAACAGCACCTCTGTGATAAAATACTTTTTCATTGCCTTCTCTGTGATTCTGCTCATATTTTATAATCCTGATTTTAATAGAGACAACTAAAAGTCAGCATAATGAAAATCTAAATTCACCTTATACTATGCGTCAACACAAAACTACAGTATTCACAGTAAACCATGGAAATAATATTGCATGATAAACCTCACTATTATTTATAATTATCTTATAAACCAGATATTTTGTGGGATTATTCTAACCTCAACAGTCTGCCTTTTTACTCAGTTACTCATTTGATTTGATTAGTTTCTGTTAATGACGTACTGTATCACTTCTTGTCTTTAGGTGAGTTGGATTAGTTAGATTATACATTAAAACTCTAAATTTACTAAAGCCAAAACACCAGTGACACTATCACAACATAATGAACTGGCACAACAAAAAGTAAGATATAATATTAAGGGCACCATAATTTAACATAGACGATGTTTTTTAACCTCACTATCATTATTAATAATGAGGTTGTACCTTGCTTATTTCATCCTCCTACCCACCACTTAATTCATATTTATACTATAGTTACACAAAAGTCTGTCACTTTAATTCAGTGCTGTGTATTTCCTTAATTGCATAACAATTTAAACATTTAAATGAATGTAATTATACAGAAGCTGTGATGTCACAAGAGACCACTTCTTCTTATTTTTTCCAATCTATTGTAATTAAAAAAAAGATAAGTTTGAGGTCTAATTTTTAAAAGTTCCTAACAAAGAAGAAAGGGATGAGAAAATCAATAAGCCATTTTAGTCTCTATCTATCAAAGCGGATTCCTTCTTGTCTGTTTTAAAGTGGGGATGTGGCACTTTAATAGGATAGCGCGAGGCTGTTTGAAATGTATGCCAATGATTCCTGTCATTTCATGGCAGCCCGGCCATGGTTCACTGAGCGCCCACTTCTCCCCTGTCAGCTCGACTGGAGACAAGCATTTAGTTGCAAACTTTGAGCAGGTTGCGCAAACCAGAAATGATGTGACTGCTACTTCCAATCCCCATCCTTCTCTTTCATGCTGCAATGCCACTGGCGGTCAAAGGAAGGGGAGAGAGGAGTGTGCTTTCCTTCATTTAACTGAGGAACATGCTGATTTAGTAAAAACCTTAAAGGTGAACAGACATGAGGAGGGTCAGGATGACAGGGAAGGAAAGGACGGGGAGGAGAAGGAGGAGGTGAAAGGAGGTATGAGCTCAGCACAGGGGAAGTCATAGGTTATCAGTTGACCTTTTTTGCCTTGTGTCAAGCTCAAAGGATACCTGCTTTCTTAAGTTTGTTGTCATTGTATTAATTAAACCAAACACTGGATTTAGGTTTTAGAGTTTTATCCAGAGAACTACAGATTTTAGTCCTCATGCAAGGCCAGTATCATTTCCCAGGTATTGATATAATGTCCCAGCCATGCATTTTTACCAGTTTACTGTGTTTTAATACTGGGCCAGTAAGTCAGTAACAAGTAGTCCTGCTGGCTAGCTGACAGTTTGTGTGCATCAAGGCCACGGCCCTGTATTTTCTGCCTTGTAGCACACCAAAGTAAAATCGCTTGTCAGGCCGAGGTGTCTGTGAGCTGACAAGATGCCCCAGTGACATTTCAGCTCGAAAGAGCAAGTGTCTTGCAACCGAGTGGTCAAATATCAGAGAATAGGTCAAGCAGGGCGGAGCTGAGTGCTATCCGGAAGGCCAGTCTCTACCAAACGCCAAACGCCCCCTTGACTTTGACAAGTGGGACTGCTGGGGGGTCAGTGAGGGCAGCGAAGGGGCGTCTGTGCGACGGAACAAAGTGATGTTCTGTTGGGCATGGCCAGACAGTGTGCACCTTATTGGCTTCAAAAGGGAAAAGACATTGACATTGATTAATCTTCTTAACCCTCTTGAACATGAAGAGAGTGGTGGGGAGCTCGGAGTGGAGGGGGTTTGGCAGCCCCATAAGATGGGCCACTCCAGTGGTTTGTACGGAGCATGGCCCCCTGAAATGTACTCTGACATTCATTAGAATATCTTTGACACCTATCATGGGGGAGCCAGCACGGCTAGAGGAGAAGAGGACCGTCTCCAGTGATCTCGAGTCACCCCCAAAATCTTTTAGACTACATCATGTCCTAGCTCAACAATGGTAGGTAATCAAGAGAGGACTTTAAGCCATGTCTTTGCAGTTTTGTTTAGTGTAGTTAATTAGAATTGAAAAGTACAAAGAGTCTGGTGAATTGTGGGTAGATACGACTGAACAGATCATTTTAATGCCTAGTCTTTGGGACAGTCTCCATTTGGTCTTTTGGCACCAATGAACACTGATGCATCAAGTTTTGAGTGAAACAAAGAACCTGAAAGTGATGCACGCCTTTGCATATACAGTGCCTGAACACATAAAAGCCTCTATGTTTAGCTTATGCCTTTGTGTTTTTGTGTTTTTCTGCTGTTTTTCTGTTTTTGTTGAATTTTAATGGAAACAGAAAGAGAGAGAAAGAGAGAGAGAGAGATAGAGAGAGAGCATGTGTCAAAGTCTTGACAGCCATCAAGGCAATACGGCGGTGCTGACATAAATATTTAACACTGAGGGGCAACCTACAGCATGTCATGTCACGGCCGTGATTAGGGTGAACGGTGACCCCCTCTCATATAACATGGTCTCATGTTGGAGAGTAGGGGGGGGGCATGTGTCAGCGCTTCATAGGCTCCGTATCAGCGGACGGACGATGCTCCCTTTAACCATCATTTCCATAAAGCCATTCCTTTGGAACAGTGTTCCCCACAGGTCTTGGCTCCCTTCCTGCTTATTCTCCATCTCCAGGTGCTGCAGAATCCTTACAGAATGAGCTGCCTCTGAGACTACAACATCAGGCCTGTTCACAGTGTGTTTACGTGTGTGTGTGTGTGTCACTCTACTTGACATGAGACCTCTTAAGAGCCTGATGGTGTAGGTCCAGGAAGGCAGAGCTGTTTATCATTCTGCTAACATCATTTGGTTGTTTCTCATCGATTGGTTCAAAAATGTTTTTCCAATGTTATGTCATTGTTTGCGGGCCGTCAAGGGTGAGCCCCCTGTGAATAATTCCAACCTTAATTGGAAAGAAATCCATTCATGGAACTTCACTTGCACACAGGATCACAGTACCTTGAAGAAACAATTACAAAGCATAGAGAGGTAATCAATGACTGAGCCTTGCCATGAAATGTCACCAGATTAAACTGATAGGGCCCTGTAGTATTAGCATTTATTAATGGCTATTTTCCAAAGTATGAAGGAAATAAAGTTCAATCAAAGCTAGCATCAGGAGACAGCAAAGAGTGGCGCATTCCATATTAGTAAAAAACGAATGTATATATGTACTGTATATGTATGTTTATAAATTAAACCTCACTCCGCAGTGTCTAGAGTGGGGATTTTCACTAGTGTCTCCAATGTCCAACGTTTTATTTAATTGTATGATTTACTTTATTTAAAGTAAAGATGGTAACAAACTGCATCCATTTACATGTTGCTAACTTCTCAAGTGTTCATTGTTCAGGAGGTTTTTATCAGGAGCCAGATTTGGATGTGATAATTAAAACTGGTAAAAACACTGAATAAATCAGTTTCATGTTAAAAATCTGTGATTCTCCGTCACTTTTTGGCAGACACTGGACCTCAGGAGCAGCTATTTGCTCAGCTTATTTATCTGAGAATTGAAGATCCAGACATCCAATGACAAAAATCCGTTCATGTGTTGAAAGGTTGTAGTTATAATTTTAAAAAAAGAGATGGTGACATGATGTGAAACTGCAAGAAAATTGTTCTCTAAAAATATTTAATATTTGGCTGACAGCTTGTGGCAGCTGATGTCTTACAGCAGTTTCTTTTTCACCCTTTAACCATGCTGGTGCTTAAACAATAATCCATGTAAAGCATCAGACTGATGTTGGAAGCAGCCGACACAATCATATGCAATTATGCTTTGTCTTAACACACCTACAACTAAACAGAGAGGGAGTCAGTGAGAGAGAGAGAGAGAGAGAGAGAGAGAGAGAAATGAGCTTGCTCTTTTCCTGAATCCCTCCAATGCAACAGGCCACAGCTGCATGTTAAAATTTATTCAAGGTTTATTGGGGTCAGGTCTCCCTACTGTAACTTAACACATTCATCATACTGATACGTTAACCTCCACTATTGATTTGTTGCACTGATTGCACTGAAGAAAATGGATAATGCTTTAAAACAAAATAGAAAAGAATACATTTTTAGTGGATATTTAAAAAAAAAAAAGATTTGGAAGGATTCATGGATGAGGCAACTTTTCAAATAAAAAAAAGTTTTTTCTACATTTATAATCAAAGTGAGACAGTTGTCTCTAAGCAGGCAGCAGTCTTATGATTTGATAACAAAAGCAAAATATGTTTGCCACAGAAGTAGGACAGAAGCACTTGACACGATATAATTTACCTTCAGCACTTGGGAGTTTACTCCTTTTCCAGTAGGCTGAGCTGATAGCTCTTCCGGTAGATGACATATTACACCAGTCCTGTGGTCATGCCCAGGCTCCATCTCTCCAGTTCTTTGTTCAGTCACAAATCATTCTGTGGGCTCCCTTAAGTGCATCCGTGTTTGTTAAGTGCCCAGACCATAGACCGTGGTGTTAATCCAATTTGCCCTTAACATTTTTTCGAGCAGTTGCCATGTGGTTGGGTGGTTAAAGCAGGATAGTGACACACCTGGGAGAAAATGAAATAACTCTCCCAAGGTGCAGGAGAGGGATGAACTTGAAACAAACAACACAAGAGGGGATGAAGATGGGCTGTGAGTGCTGTTACCTGTCCCTGTAGTCATTTACACACACACACACACACACACACACACACACACACACACACACAGGCAGATGCACACAGACACACACATCGTCACATATAGTGAGACAAAAGTCTCTGATTAAATTTTAATGGGAAGCCTTTTTAGGCCAGCCCTATTGTCTTTCCCATTAAAGTCTCGGGGATACCAGTATCTCTCCAGTGAACGGTGACAATAGAAGGCCCTCATATACTTTCCTCCCCACCTCCTCTCTAGCAGGGAGACGGAAGTGGGATGTTATTATTATTTCATGCCTCAGAAGAGTCCAGCGCTCACTTTAGGGCTTGGTCACAGCGGTGGAGCATCCTGCTCAGGGAACTCTCTGAGAGGTGCTCTGAGTGCACACACTATTGTTCACTTCAGGTTGTGTGCCATTTTCTTACATGCCCCCCGAGCGGAAGAGAAGCGTTGTTATTTCAGCCTTGCTTCGCATGGTAAGACAAGAAAAGCATTTAGTGCTCCAGAGCAGGTCAAAGGTGACGGGGCAGAGTAATGGACAAGCAAACTGTAAAATCCTGTTCACAAGGCCTACGCACAAGAAGTAAAACAACACAAAGTCTTAATTACAATATGAAAACAGTAGGTACCTAAGGGTAAACAACTGTGTTACAACTGTGCTTTAAAGTATTGCAGAGGCCTGTGTGCAAGACTGTGCAACAGAAACTAGTACTGCTCCTCTGGTTTCAAGGTGGAAAATTAATCTGATTACTACTCAGCTGTGTTTGTCTGTGTTCCATGCAGTCACTAACAAATTAGACTAGAAAACAAGACTCCGAAGAACAACACTGTCAATAAAGGTCTGACCAATACATTTATGTCTGAGACATCCAACAAAGAAGTTACACCCTAAACGACTGTGTAGGGAATCATAAATTGCAATAAAACCCAGGATAAGACACTATTGTCCAAATGAAAAAGCCCCAACCAAACTTACTCACTGATTAGTCACCAGTGGTGTCTGTCCAGCTTCTCCTGTCCTCAGCCCCCTTGTAATTTGGTTGAAAGTTGAGGGGGGCCTAGATTGTCCCTGATGTAGTCGCTTTACTCCAGTGTGGTGGAGCAGCTGGTGGCATTTGAGTTCAGCTTGTCAGTTGTTGGTGTTTTTATGATTTGTTGTTTGTTTCACAGTGAGAATAGAGAGGCAGGTGGACCTGAATATGGCTAGTTTAAGCTTCACTGGAGTTCTAACTTTTTTCCCAGAATGTTTCACAGTCAAATTCTGTCAAACCCACCATTGACACTGGTTTGCAGAAGTCAAAAACCTGTTTCCTTTTGAGCACTTATGTCGCCATCTCCACAGTGCTGTGGGGAATTAAATGATTTCAGTGAAGCTTTACAGTCGAGGTTGGCGGTGAGTCCTTCGTTGTAATGTTGTTCCTCTCAGCGCTTGGCTGCCATAATGCAGATATTTTCTATACTTAAGGTTCAGAATACTGATGGTTCAATTTCACAGATCAGACAAAATAAAATAAACACCTAAAACGATATAAATATCAAATGCTCAATTTAGAGAAAGGCCACTATTTGGCTTCAGAGCAAGTCCTCAAGTCCACTCTGGATTTCTTTTCTTATAGTGCCCATGCCTCACAGCATCTGATAAAAATTTAATGATGTTTACAGCTGATTACTTGGAAGAATATGGAAGGCATTCTGTTCATTACACCACCCATGTAATTGAATTCCTGGAATATGTGGATGCTATGAGGGGAAAAGGGGCATTGTGAGGTGTGAGCGATGGTGTAAAATGATTTTAGAGTTCTTCTGTTGTTATACAACGTTGCATCAGGGCTAATGACCCCTGATATCATTATAGATCCACTGTCATATTACCGTTTGCGGACATTGTTAGCTTTTTTTTACATGTGTATTCATCCAGATGTATAAAAAAGTGAAGGATGACTCATCTAAAAACATTTTCTATCATTAATTTGAACACTGGACTAAATAAAATGCAGATTTGGGCTTGTTGACCACTAAATATGTCACTGGTTCAGTCCCACAGACCGCTCTGATTTTGATCAGTAAAGCACTGTTTAAACATTTTATTTTAATTAATCAATTGCACAGAGAAAATATAAATCATGCCAGATATGGCCGAGCCTTCTGTGTAAATGCTAAATTATAATTTTATGTATGTATTCCTCAGTTCCAACCTTTCGGCGGTCCTTGTTTTGGGAGTAGGGATTGTAGGGTGTCTGTGCATCCTGAAGACATCTGAGGGTATAATTAATGAAAAATAGACTAGCTGTGACCTTTGAGCAAAGTGACTGACACAGATAGACAGTTACAATCTTTTAACCTTCAGAAATGTCAAGATAAACCTAAACTCTGTGGCGGGGCCCACTGACACCTGTCCTCCCTCCTCTATCGGCCCCACATGCCACAGTATGAGTCTCCTTATGTTTACTATCACCATATTGATTTGTTTGTGAAGAGGCTGTGGTGCCCATTAAATATTCACAGCTTGTTTTTTCCCTTTCACCATCGCTTTATTCTAAAAAGCAATTTGTCTCCTTGACTCTTTATAAGTCATGTTCTGCTTACAAGTTGTAGAAACATGAAGGCAAATCCTTTCCACCATTAATTTTTAAATCTCTATTCTTTTGAATCTCTAAATCCCTTTATCTCCTTTGGCAGTTAGCTCATTTTGTCTGGAGCAGTGCTTCAAATAATAATGTGAAAAGAGCCCCCTCACACTTACAGTTCTGATAACTATCACTGTCTGCGCTGTTACTCTGTACTCGGAGGTAGTTCATAGGAGGGACTATCCCGTCCACCCTTGTAATTGATTCATAGGATCATGCTATGATTTTTCCACAGTGAAAATATCAAAGACTTAAGATATCACAGCCAGAGTCAACTTCATCCACACTTCTGTCAACCAACTCAAAGTTTCCTCGTATTGATTTCAGAGGGCGGCAAAACTTTTCTCTTTTTCTGCTCCTTGTTTGTTGTTTTGTTTCAACAGAACATTGTTAAAAACAGTGGAAAAGTAGCTGAGGCAGATTAAAGCCCTCTCTCTCTTTTTTCTTTTTTTGAATTTGTTTCTCATTCTTAATTCTGATGTTCCCAGTAGAGCAGAGACTGAAGTCTTTGCTGCCGTCAGAGTGATTAGGTGTGGCTGCGGAGGCCAGCTTCCTGCCCCCGTCTTCGCCAGGTCCTAATTTCATGTGAGTAGCTGAAAGGATGTGTTTGCGTTTATTTGCGCCTTTTATGTCGAAAAACTTCAAAGGCGCCGCTCTCCTCTTCACCTATCATCAATGACAGATAGCGCACCCTGGGAGAGAGAGGGAATCACTATCTTTCTTTATTTATTTGCTCTCCATCTGAAGATGAAATGCACCACACGTGCAATGCAACCCCTCCCCAAAAAAATAAAGGAGCACGGGACTGATATTAAGAGGGCTGCAGGTGAGGGGCGTCCGTTAATATGTTAATGTAATCCTCCTGTTAGGTGTCTCCAATCCCCTGAAGATGGGCAGTAATCAGTTTGTTCCTGTCTGCTGGCTTTCTGGGAGGGAAAGGCGGCACTAATCAGAAGTGGCATTGCACTCGCAGATGCCAGGCGAAGGGGAGGGGAAAGGGATGACACCTCACGGATTTATTACCTCCCCAGTCTCCTGAGCTGGGTGAATCCTGCATAAAATGGGCAAAATAAATAAAGCTAACCACCATGTTAACCAAAGAGATTCTGCATCAAGAGACAGCTCCTGAGTACTGTTTCTGCCTTTGTGCTGAGGCTGTTTGTGTTTCTCTGTTTTGCATATGTGAATTATTATCCTCAATTCATCCTTACTATTTCTTCATCATTTTGATCTTATTTACTATGCATCCTGGAGCGAAGTGAATTATTTTTTTCACCCCCGACCTCTATAGAGTAAATAATACAGTACAGTACAGTGAGGATTTCCAGAATATTATGGAAAATGCACATTAAAATAAAGCCCAAGATGATGTATTCAAATTATGCACTAACTAAATTGTGCTCTAATAGTACACTGTTAATAAACACAGGATTTAAAAGTCATACACGCATATAAAGCAGATGAAAGCAGCTAAACATTTATATGCCCCGAACTCCTGTTTGTTGTTGTTCTGTTGATGTTTAGTGTGCGTTATCCGCAGTGATGTAACCCCAGACTGTGTAGTCTGTTTGTTAGGCCGTGCCCCTAATAAGTTTTGCAATTGAGCCTCCCATTAAGGCTTTGACCTTTCGATGTAACTAAACTGGCCTTTTCACCCACAGACGTCACCTTTCGACCTCTGTCACTCTCAATACTCTGAACACAGGTTATGAATTTAGTATTGATTATATCTGGTCTTAAAGATGTTCAGACACTGAGCCCTTTTCAGTTTGTGGTTGATTGAACAGGAGATTGTATATTCAATGTTAGCATCTGTGGAATATATTTCTGACCTGGTGCATTAAGTCCTTTTGAGGCTTGACTGTTTGTCAATCATCAGCCTTGTTAATTCTCCTGGACTAACGGGTAAACCTACTGCAACAGTTCTGGTTTTCTTTCAGAAAACGGTGTGAAACTTAGTTGAATTTAAGGATATTTTCTCCATCGCAGGGATGGTTGCTCTTTGTCTTTATCTGTCTGTCTGTTTAGCAATGTGTCGCTCTCACTTTTTCCCTCTATGTGCTCAGGCAGTCAGCAGTGGAGTCATCCGAGCAGTATGTTTCTGTGTGTGCATGCGTGCACACTCATTGCACGGCAGGACACGGCGGTAAAGGTCAGTGCGATGAGTTCAGGAATGACAGGAAACAATGAACCTTCCCAGGTCCAGTAAATTAACCCATGTCAGGGGCTGCTCATTCCTACTGATCAATACTGAACACTTTGCTTTCAGAAAATGAGGGTCATCCTCCTTGGGCCCCCAGCCTCCCGGGGGACAGACAGGAACGCTGATAAAACAATCACCATAAAGAGGTTCCAGACTCACAGCTAAAGAGTGAGTGCTACAGGCTCCTTCAGTGTCAGCCTGTGTGCTAAGAGCCACTTGCTCTCCTTCAACCCCCCCCCTCAGCCACCGCCAGCTCTGCTCTGACAGGGGAACGGTCGATAAAGTGGATTTGAGATATAAATGTTTCCCAGAGCCCTCTCCATCACTTCGAGACACCTGCAGGCCGGGGCACAGTGACACAATGGGAGGCTCGTTTCCACCATCTCTGTCCCCCCCTCAGAGCAGCCTTTTAGTCCCTGAATGTGGCGTGAACAGTGTTACAAGTACGCCTCGTAATCTCTGACTGCTTCGGTACTTAGTTTTATCTCTCACCAAATTTCCTGAAGTAATTGAAGAGCAAAAAAAAAAAAAAAAACATCCTTTGAGAGTAATATGCTTGGGAGCCACAGGAGTTAGATAAAATGTCTTGAAAACTGAAAAGGTATACACAGCATCCCAGTGGCAGCAGCAGTTTTTACCCAGCAGCACCTTCTTCTGTAGCTATGCTAGTGGTCCGAGAAATGGGAATATGGGTCGGACGATTTGTGGCTAAAATGTTCCAACAGATCATAGTCTGTTCATTGTCCACAGAGGATGAATCCTAATAATTTTCCTTTCATTTAGCACCATGACAGGAAACCTAGAGAACTAGTGTCTGTGATACTGAGCTGTACTTTGAGATTAATGTCAACATTAGCTTTGTAACATACAAAGGACCCCAGTCATACATGATAGTATGGTCTGGACTGGATGAAAAAGGAACAATTGTATGTGCAAAGCTACAAAATGTATGATATGTTTGTATGTTCTATTTAGGGATTCTTCAGGTAAAGATGAGATGGACTATTCCAAACACACCCATTTCAGTAAAGTCATAAATGTCATTAATGTGACCCAGAGCCACATTAAAGATCTTTTCGCATACTTGTACTTCATGTTGCATTATAAATGTCAATATGTAAACCTACCACAGTTAACCTCCATGTTCACATACCACCATTAGCATGTTGAGACTAATGAAAGTTGATGAGAGTCTGACTGTGAGCCTGACAGAGTCAAATGATCATTGTACAGAAGATAAAGCCCTTTGAGTAAATCACAACATGGTCATTTTTCTGGCTCTGTCCTAAAACCAGACTTTATATCTTATCGCCTTACTAGCAGTAAGTATATAAGAAACCAGCGTTGTCTTTTGTTTTCTGGTGTATAATGAGCATTACAGCCTCTCAGGGACTGTAGCATGGCTGCAGCAGTCTTTTAATTTCTCTTTTATCTTGCTCCTTTTTTCATTTTGGTTGTTTGCTGTTGACATCACAACAGTCTGGTAGCCTGGTATCAGTGGTATTTTCTGCTGCTGTCCACTCTCCTGACACACACACACACATACATGTGTAGCGACTAGACCCACACACACACACATACACTCAGCCATCGATGCCTCCTGACCTCAGCTTGCGGTCGCTGCTGGCTGCCCAGAGCATATTAAAGGCTTAGATAAAGGGAGCTGGAAACTGGTTGGGGCTGGCCCATCGGCCCGGAGAAAGTGCTTGGAGCAGCAGATGCAGCGGCGGCTCAGGGAGCCCTTTTTCCATTAGGAGTCATTTCCAGGTCCACCCTCAGCCGGTGACAAAGTGGTATCCGTGTCTTCATTTTCTGCTGATGCCATGTGAGCCAGAGGGAGGGAGGGACTGTCATCAGTTACTGCTGCCGCCGCCCCCTAATTGCAGCCAACTGTCGATGCGTGCATTTGGACCTTTTTCAGGCCTACATTATTTATTGGGAGAAAAATATTGTATTGATTTTGGATGGCACGGTGAGATATAAGTGATGTTGCTAAAGAGCTGACAAGACACTCTATAAACTTTTATAACAGTGTCATAGCTGTACTTTGCTCACATAAAATTAACACGTTTGAATATAATGTAGAACAGAGAGTGACTGCATTGCAGGGAATCACAAATGTGAATCTTATGTGCTGCTGCCAGATTTTTATTCATCCCCTCTGGTCGTCACAGCACTGCTGGTGGCCAAGTCATCTGTTCTTGACCTCTGGTTGAGCTAAAAATACAGAAATAGCAAGCACATAAGTCACGCATAGTTTACATGTTTTGTCAATATGTGGTCACAATATTCTGAAGAAACCTGGGAGCGATTTGACTGTGTTTCTAGAAATAAAAACCAATGACAACCTGGAGGGTGAATGACATATTTAGCTAATCACAGTGAATGAAGAAGAACAAGTCAGTCATCATTAGTGGAAACTATGCCCCAGATAACTGGTTAAAGGCTTGTCTGTATTCTGTTTCTGCACCTTCTAACCAAAATAAATGGGACAGAGGAAGACTTTTGGTCCAGATTAAAGCTCATGCCGGTTTCAGTGTCGTACTATTGTTCTGCCTTCTTAGTCCTTGTAGTTAAAGTTTATCAAGTGTGTTTCAGGCTTCAGCAAAGCAGTGCTATATGTACGATTTTGAAAAGAAATACTCGCCTGTTAAGTCTACTTCAGTCTTTTTTTGGATCTGCATATTATGAGTGAAGCGAGCATACATGACAGAGAAATGGAGAGTAATGCCTGTGCACTTGGGAGTATACTTGACTTTGGCATGCTCAGTCATGGAATAGGTCATTTGAAGACATTCCAACTCAGTGTTTTATAAGAATTAATAGAGAACACATGACCTTATACTTCTTTTTTAATTTCATCTTATTACCCAGGGCATATATTACATCAGTGCTTTGTTTTTGCAGATTCCTGCATGAAATTCGCTGTGTAAAGAATTATAATTGTATGTGCTGTAGTGGTCTCAGCACCTTATCACAAACCTGGCTGCCATTTTTATATTTTCTGAACTCCTCAGCTTTGCACCTTACCCTCTACGTGAGTGTGAGCTCTTTTGTTTTTCAGTTTACCTTTTCTTGCTGTACTGTCTAATTCCCTCCAGTTGGGTCACATTATAGAAATGTGTTCACGATCCCTTTCCAGCACAGTGACCTCATTACCTGTTAAGACTCCTGGTAGATGTGTGAGCACATTAGAGCTGTTTAGTGGTGCAGGGGCAATGAGGTACAAGGCCTTATTTTGGCACCAGCTGTGGGCACTCCAGGAGTCCCACAAACAACGCAAACAGCTGGGATGCTGCTCTGCATATTGAAGATCGGTCCAAGGTTCATAATGAAACACATGCAAGTGGGGAGTGACACGAATAATCCAAGTCTAATCTTTTCAGACGTTTTAACAAGGCTGACAAGTCACATAAAATCAAAGGAACCTCACGGTAAAATTCAGCATATAATAGTTAGCACGGCTTTGTTAAAGAAAAAAGAAAAGAAATCACATTGTTACTGAAAACACAACTGTTTGCCAAACTACCACTTTCTTTTGTTTTACAATAGTTTTCAAATAAAACGAGGCCGTCTTTCACAGGCGAGTGAGGGCAAGGGCTTTGTAAACCACTCTCTCCCTCCCTTTCCCTCTTTCAATAAAGACCCTGTGCCTAGCATACCTGCAATGTTTGATTCCATGTAATTGAAACAAGGCGAGAGAGGGACCTTGCCAGCACATGGCCTCACCATTTAAGGTAATGTTTGCGCTGCTAAAGCGGCTAATGAATCCAAGTCTTGGGAGCTGGCACAGTGACTCCCCTCACCAGGCCTGAAAGCGCCTCAGGATGCTGTCCCCTTCCCTTCCACACAGCTGTGAAAAGTTTAAAAAGCCCGACCCCATAACATGAAACGGTGAGGGTGAATACAACTACAATTAAAAAGGGGGGAAAAATATTACTTTGGCATCCTGAGGTCATTATCCGGAGTTTATTGCCATTTGTACAGTGCTTTTATTTTGCTTTATATGAGGAGGATTGGCCTTTAATTGCAGCGTTTGCTTGTTTTTCCTTGCAGTGTTTTTAATTTCTGAATGCTTGTATGCGTCAGGGGGGAAAAAGCCTGTGTACCTTCAATAACCCCATGAGTTCCCCCAACAGAAAGATGTGTCCTATCTTAAACCCTCTGCTCCTGGGATCCTCCTCAGAGCTCATGACAAATGGAGCAGTGGACTATGAGGTCCTTCAAAATGTTATACTCATAATTGGTGCTAATTTCATTGGGGACAGACTGGTAGTCTCCTTTAAAGAAAGGCGAGCCTTTGCGCAGTTAAACTTTGTGTCTTTTCTTCAGAGTAATACTTGAATGAACTGTTTATTCCTCAGTTAAGTGCAGCAGACAGGGTAAAGTTGATACGATTATGATCTCTGCATTGGAAATGACAACAGTTTGGGTTCAAGGGTCACACCAGAGTATTTGAATTTTCTATGGTTTATTTGCATGATTTATGGAGAATAATTGGAATTCCACACATTGCTTTAATTTGATTACATCCAATAGAAGCGGTGCTACATTGTAAATACAACTTATTTCTCCCAGCTTCTCTGCGACCGAGTGTAACACAACACAGACTCGCTCCACACAGGACCAGACCACATTCAGCCAACAGTACAACAATTACATCTGTCCCAGGAATTAAGAACACATTTGAGACCACAAGCCACAAATACTACACAGAGGAAATGTTACTTTTCGTCCTGTGTTACCTTTCTTGTGTGGCTCGCTCTATTGAGCCTTTTGAGAGACGGTCTTAATCCACTAACTAGACCAGAGAGCACCCTAACTGGCCTAATCCGGAGGCTCTCTGGGGCTCTCCCAGGTACTGATTGACTGATTGGTGGAGATGGATGCTATCTGGTGTAGTGCAGCTCCACTGGGCATTTAAACAACATTAACGTTGCTGGATAGGCAGAGAGAGGGAGAGCGTTATGAACTATGAATGATGGTCTCCTGACAAATCAGTATGTGCCATGACAAATGCACATTTTATGACACTATCCAGTGCTTCTGTCAGCTGAGATGACAAATGTAGCTACTGTGGTTGTACGCGGTTCAGGTAGATGCATGAATGTTGAGTGATGTCCTCAGGAACTGTCCTCTTCTGGTAATTTAGCAGGTCTCTTCACATGTCATATAATGGTTTGTTAGAGGTTATTTTAGCCTCAATAATCTCTTCTGCAGCAACAATGACATAAAAGATGTCAGATTTTAGCAGAAGAGCACACAGTGAACTAAAAACAACTTTGGAATGATGTGTCCTCACCATACAATATTTAACTGTGCTTTTGCATGACATGGAATATTTCATAATATAAAATATAAAATTCACATCTTTGTTGGAGGTTTAATCCTTTTCATTCAGCTGTAAATTATGTAAAGCTTGCATTTAGATATTACTCCAATAATGATCATATCTCATAATGCTTAATTATAGATGATCAGTGCTAATTAAGTTGTTTTTACACAAAATTTTCAGTTATTGTTGCGGGATGTCATATAAGATTTAAACCACAAATACTACAGTATCCTACCTCTGAATAATTAACTATTTTTCCAGTTGATATGTCACACAGGTATTCTTATCTTGAAACAAATCTCAGATGGGTGGGATTATGTCCAAGAAATTCCTCCTTCCAAGGTTTTAGTCTCTTGTAAAATATGTCTATATTCTGTGCTCGGATCTCATTAGAAGAGTGTGTAGCCACTGGAGTGTGTGAGCCCTCGCAGAGTCTTAGGAGCACCACCGATGTAATTAGAGATTGGTTCACATAGCACATTATAGTGATCTTTCCTTTGTGAGCAAAGCAGCAAAAACAACCTCATCTGACATTATCATCTAAGTGATTTTATCCCCAATTTATTATTTTTTTAAACATCGCAATATTTGACTGTATTGAAACAACAGTTTCCATAATAAAAAGGAACATGTGTTGCTGGAGCATAATTGAGCAAAGCAATATTGGACCCTAATTAAATTACCCCCTCCCCTTTCATAGCTAAATGATAATCATCACAAAGATTCACATGCCCATTTGCTAATAGATATGTTGAAGTTATTAAAGTAATCAGCAGCAAAGGAAATCCATTCAGAATTGATTGTGGAATATGCTGATTGAGGCGTGGCATTATTTGGAGGTTGAGTCCAGTGTGGGAGTGATCATTAAGAGATCCTCCAAATGAATGGGAATTATCCTTATTCTGAAGAGGGGGCTTACAGGAGTGAAGGCTTCTCACTGAAATGCACCTTAATTAAGAGCTCCGCTGTTATTATCAAGCAATCGCAGAGACTCTCTGCTGCTGGCAGAGTGAACTCACCTGGATACAGTAATAGATAAATTAGCTTTTTGGCAGGTAAGATGGGAGTCTGGGCATTTTTATGAGTCAGAACAAAGGAACAATTTTATTTCCAAACTTCAAACCTCAAGTGCGATCTGTCCTTCAGATTCCCTCTGTACACTGCTTCTCAGGCTTAAAATGCCTTTTATTTTATTTGCATGCAACCTTTTCTATCTAGATCTGAGTTAAAAAAAAAATCAATGCCGATTAGCCCGGTAATATGATTATGTGCATCTAGAATTGATGTTTACTCTTAAACCAGTCGATGTCAGTTAGGTATGAAGCCATGCATTCCTTCACATTAAATCACATTAATACCTAATGATTCAGAATGAGGGAGAAATTCATTTGGTGACAAACTCACTTTAGACTAATTGTTGCTATTCCATTTTTTTTTTTTAAGTAAATAGCATTCAGGGTCAGACACTTACAGATACTTTTAGATTAAATACGTCAAAAAAGGGTCATTTTTTGGCAAAATAGATTGAACTAAATCAAAATTACCCTGCACTGCATTGACAAAATAAGTGACTATATGCATGTGATTTTAAATTTGAGTATAATTTATCAAGTGTTTTGAAAAATTTTAAAAAAATGTGTCTAAATAAAGGGCAGTTCTTCACATTAAAAAATCAATGTATACACACAGTTATCGTTCTTTAGCAGCACATCTTTTTGTGTCTGTGCCTCATTTTTATCTCGCACTCTGCAAGCCCTGCAGTGTGCACAGAGGAAAAGGGTACAACAGCATTTCAGACCTATCTGCTTTGCATTACAGTACCAACAAATGCAGATGCCTCTTAAAATGCACAGGAAGTCCAGACGAGCAAAATGCTCAGGAAGGAAAAAAGGCAAGTGTAGGCATACAGTCCAGTCTAATGAGATCTGTTATTCTGGCCCATTTTATACCCACCTAATCACACGCTCAAATAGATTCTGTGAAACCCCATCTCCCTTTGAAGACACTCCCACCACTCATGTGATCTGATTAGTATTTTACATGAGATACCAGCCCAGGCCAATTATGAGAGCTGACCAGAATGTTCCAGTCATTTGATGGGGTGGGGATTCAGTGAGGTGGAATCATAATTTAGGGCAGTTAAAGACAGACCCCTGGATCAGTGGCTCCCATAATGCACTGTTAAAAAAAAAAAAAAAAAAGTGGCCCAATTAGAGCCTACCCAGGAGCACTTTCAGTCTGAGCTGGCTCCAGCAAAGTGATTAGTCGCCAAATCCTTTAAAGGAGTTTTTTAATCTTTTGTACCGCTTCACAACTTTATTCTTATTTTTTTTTTGTCTTTTTTTTAACAGAGGGTCAATTTCTACAAGTTTCAAAGAATTTGTCTATAAATTGTTTTTTCCTTTTTCCTTTTAAACAACAAATAACTGATAATGATTTTAGTTAGAAGTCTTATGTTTTGTTGCTGAAAGATTACACTGCAAATTTACAGAATTTTAGGGCTTTCCTAATCAAAGAATTAAGTTTTATGATTTTTCTGTTCTTATATCAAAATTCTGTATTTATTGACGAATAAGTGAAATAGTGCACATCATTGTAGTACAGCAGTTTGTTTAAGTTTGTTGTATTCTCTATGGAGAGGACAGACAGAGATAGTGGGTCCAGAAGAGGGTGCCATAGATCAGAATCCAAGCACACACTGCCTTTTCTATTCTTTTCTATCAGCCGCGGTGGTGTCTGACAACACACACTCACATTCACACACAGATCTGATCAACTGGAGTAGCACACTCCCAGGTAGCAGCCTATTCTTCTGCAGAGTTCATAACTGTCAGCTCTTAATTCAGTACAGTAGAACAGTGTTAATTATCATCCAGCAAGGCTGGAGAAAAGGAGGTGGGAGGAAGGGGGGGCCACACAAGGAAGAACTATTCGGAAAATAGGAAAAATGTATTTTAGCTGTGAGGGAAAGTAATTATGCTTTTATCCTCAACAATATTTTTTTCTATTTTTCTGATTCTCTCTACTCTGTCTCTCTCTTTCTCCTCCAAACCAGTGTGTGTACTCTCCCGCAGGACCTAGGTGAGGAGTTATTTCTGCATCTGGCTTGAGGTTCCACCGAGCTTTTACATAATCAAATCAATATTGCTATGATTCACCCTCTGGCAACGACTGCCTCGTGCAAGTTTCACTGGTGATGTTTGGCAGCTTACGAGATAAAAAAAGACAGAGAGTGAGAAGGAAAAAAAAACCCTTAGTTAAAAATCTCTGGGCTATTGATTTCTTGCTTTGTTGGTCTTCTCCCTACCACCCGGCTTCTCATCGCCCTCTTTTCTTCCTCCCTCTCTCCTTTTGTTGTGTCGTCCAGGTTCCAGGTGTAATTTTTTCAGTCAGGTAGATAGAGAAGCGGTCCGATGGCAAGGTGAGGTTCCAGGGGCCGAGGAGGGGCCTGAGGTGTGGCGAGGTTTTTCTGTGAGTGAGGAAGTGCAGAAGCCTGCTGTGTGATCCATCTTGATAAGTTGACGGGCTATAGACAGGAGGAGCACACCAAACGGAATCCTGCAATAAAAGCAAATATGACAGCCAAATGTTGAAAAGCAAGGGAGAGGCAGAGAAAACACACCCACCGATATCTAAAACGCAAAGACAAAGCCCTTGAAAATACTACAGTGAAAGGCAGATCTACTGTTTCACTCGTTATTGAACTGAGGGGTTGAGAAGAGGTGTAGTACGCTAGATATCATTACACAGCGCTGGAGTGGCATGATGAAGAGTAACAGAAACCTGCTGTGCACCCTGAAATCAGCAGCAAGCATCAGAGATGGACAAATTCAAATCCACACACAAAAGAAAAAAGTGTGATTACATTTGCAGTGTTTCTCCACACGAAAAAAAAAAACCCAAAACAGGTCTTATCAAACCCAGTCAGTATAAAGTATGTTTTGGTTTAGCAGAGTGGAGTGAGCACATCCAGATATCCACTACGATGATATTCACAGTTTTTTTTCTCTTATATCTTCATAAATCATCACCAAATATGACTTATTTAAAGGTTCGTCGAGAGCTTGAAGCTCCTCCAGCCTTTTCATCTTAATACACTTGTGCTGTCTGGACAAGTTCAGCAGCATCCTGTTAGCTGTCGGCACCAGAGCATAAATCCTTCCTCTTTGTCACTTTGATCAACCTCCCTTCCTTTCCTCAAGTGTCCATGAGGAATGTGAGAGGGTGGGGGACAGCGGGGGGTGGGGGTGGGGGTGGGGTGGGGGTGAGGTGACAGGAGGAGGAATGAGGGAGGGGGGTGTATATAGCACATATCGCATCGCATTGATTCGGTCCATTTGGTGGACTGAACATGAACCCAATAATCAGATCTTGCTTAAGCACGCGCTTCCTCAGTAATTGACTCTCGCGTATTGATTAAGATGTTGATGTGTCCCAGTCCTGCTCCTGTGCTAATGCAACGGAGAATGAGCCTGACCCCCCCCACCCCACCACACTACACTGACACCAACACTGACACACACACACACACACACACACACACAAACATTACAGTACATGCATGAACAGTCACACACACACACATGCAGCCGGAACAAGGCTGTCATTGGGCTTAGTCTAATAGATAAAGCTGTCATGCCGATGCTGCAGTGTCTCACAGGGCCAGCAGACCAAATTAGCCAGTCAATAATTTATGTAGAATAAGCAAAGAGAAAGAAACACTGACAGAAAAGTGGACGACACTGGGTGGAGAAATGGCAGCGACATACAAATTAATGGTGGAGAATACAACATGGTGGAGTGTTGGTTTGAAAAAAGGTCAGTGTGCGCTTGGGTCCGTGTTAATTTTTCTCTTTCACGTTTTCATTTCTATCCAATAGGAGCTTGTTAAAAACATTGTATTTGAACAGAAAATATGAAGCCTACACACCTCTCCATGAATACCAGAGATTCAAGAGGGAAACTTGACACATTGATTTGTTTACTGTACATGAACTGGATGTGGTTGTGGGATTTGGTGAACCCAGATGAACAGGTTCATGTAAAAAAAAAAAAAAAAAACCCCATAAAAGATCATATTTATAATCATAGTATTTTGGTGGTCAAATATAATTTTGTGATGGTAACCAGAAAAGTAGTTTTATAATGGCTTACTGTGTTATCATTGAAAAAGCTGTATATAATTTCATATTTAAAAAAGAGCAAATTAGTAATCAGTTTGGGAAAGTGAGTAGAAAATTTAATAAATCCATGGTATCATATTTAATTATTAGTCTTTTCAGTGATTTAGTATTGTCCCTTGTTGCTGTTTGAATCTTAAAAATATGTTTTTTTTTTTGACAGCTGTGGAAATTGCAACATAAATAATTGTTTTTAACCACAGTGAAATGAAAGCTTTAGTATGTGGCAACTCTGATTGTGATGTTAATGTGATATAATACGTATTTATGGTACTGTTAAAGTATGATTAATGGACTAAAGAAAGTGTATCCAGAGGTTATGCTGGCTCATGATACTAGAAAACATCTATTTTTAGTTATACCATCACATAATAAAATTTCTTGAATATGCTTATTACAGCCACAAACACAGCTTCATCAGTTGTCTAATATTTCTACAAAAACCATTAGAATAATATAAAATATATTTTATAACCACATAAAATCCCTGAGTTTAAAATATGTGAGTGTAATTAATTACTTTGTTAGTTTCCTGGTCAGGTAATTGTACTTAGACTGTTTTTCATGTAGTTTTCGGGAAACATGATAAACATAGATGTGTAGATATATTATTAGTAATCTTCTCTACTTTCATAATCCAGTGCTATTCCTGTATCTCAGACAGTTTGAAGTTAGAACAATTTTGGCTTTAAATATTACATTATATTCCTATGGCAGAAGCAGTTTTCCAACATTTTCTACCATATACACTTAAGAAACAGTTTAGGATCATGCTCGTGCAGACTAGAGGAGGCAGGGATTAAATCACCAACCTTACAATAACCAATTCTACTTAGTGTTAAACAGGTGACTCAGATATATTTTTCCTCTGTCTGTTTTTCTTTCTTTTCCTCCTGTTTTTCATTTAGATCTGATAGTAAAAGATTGATGTAACAGAACAAGACTTTTATTGGAGCACTGATGAATTTGATTTTCTCTCCTGGTTAATAACAGTCAGACTGGAGCAGTGATCTGGCGTCTGCAGTTTAGCTAAGAGCTTGGTGATGGTTGTAATTTGAAATGAAATGAATTCAACTTGTATTTATTGCTCAGTTTGATAATTCACCAGATAAAGTAACATAATGTTGATAAACAGATGTGTCGATTTTATAAATCATAGAAAATTACTGAAACTCTGACTGAAATGAAACCATTGACCACAGACTGTCTTGTTTGACAGTTTGATGGATGCGAAGCAGTTTGACTTCTCCAGTTTGACTTCTCCACATAAAGCTTCTTTTTCACAGATAACTGAATACATTACCCTTACTCTGACATACTATATACAAATATTCAGTGTTGATGCTCTTTAGATTTTATATTTCTCCCATATGGACATTGTGATGAGCTCCTGAATGACAGTAGTATCTGTTCTTACACTCTGCTGTTTGGTAGGATTGTAGGCTAGCGTAGATGATTCTTGATTTCCATCACCTTTGAGAAGTACACACACACAAACACACACACACACACTCTTAGTAGTAACTTAACTATTCACCAATGCAGGGTTACAGTGGCAAAGCATACAAGCACTCTTCTTTGATATTAACCCTTATCTTGTTGGGACTGGATGTGGTAGAAAAGATGGTTGTGTGTTTGTGTCTTTTGAAAAGCAGAATGCATGTGTGTATTTCTGTGTGTGTGTGGCCTTCAGGCCTCTCCTAGCCTGCTCCTGCCCCAATGGGAGGGCTGCCTGTAGCGAGGTGAACCATCACTCTGAACCACCCACCCCCTCCCTCCCCTCTCCCTTACTCCTCCATCTCTCCCAGGAGTGGACCGACACCTCTCCGCTGGCCAGAGGGAAGACCAGCGCCTCTCCTGGGCCTCCGTCTATGTCTCCAATCAGCCTGCGCTGCCATGGCCCTAGGGCTGCTGCGATGTGATAATCTCTGCCTTTTGCGTTATGCATTGCCCTGATGAATTCATCTTGTGACCACCTGGCACTCGCTGTTAGGAATTCAAGTGTTGTTTTTGCAGCAGAGGCTGGGGCGAACGCTGTGAGGGACTGTTTTCTGACTGTCAGAGAGATCCTCTTCTCCCTCCCTCCCCCTTCTCTTCATCTCTCCTCCTCCAACATCGGCAGAATGTTTTAACCTCTCAGAAGACCCTGGCGTATCTGCTGTTGTGGTGGCAGGAGTGGGATTCTTCACCTCAGCAGGACCTGTGTGGGAAAAAGCCCTGCTTGGTATTTAAAAACGGAAGGGCTTTTTGCTGTAAGACAAATTGAAACGCAGGAGGCTAGAGAGGAATGTGGCTGTCAGAGTCAACAGCTGCTAGTTTTTCGCTGTGAATAATCACTGAGGTTGACCCATGGAAGCTGAGGATTGTGTAACACACATTTCACAAAATTAAAGGTCAATGCAAACATATGGCAAAGCTTGTGCCCCGTAACTTTTGACTTTCTTCAAAGCTGCTTTTGTGACCTCAATTAAATTATGGAAATAGAAACTTTAGGCAGACAGAATCACTGTTGTGTTTCAGTGTCTGGCTTTATAATACAGGTTCAATCGAAATAATGAATTAATAGATGCATTTTTCATAAACCTTCAGCAGAAATGTGTGCCCCGATGCTGAAGAGTCCAAATTTGAATATGGTCTCACATGTACACTATGTAGTCACACTGCACTTGAAATAGCTTGTGGCTCAAAACATTAGAATTTCATATTTTCTTCTTGGTTGCTTCTGCGTGTGCATGCGAAAGAGAGAGAAAGAGAAAGAAAGAGAGAGTGTATAAGCAAGAGAGCAATAGAATCTCCATGTCCTTGGCATCTCACCAAATCTATAATTTACACTTTTACATAATTGGACTTTGCCTTTGCTGCTTATTGATTGTGCATCCTCGTCTTCTCATTTTCTCCAAGTGACAGAGCAGCATGGGTAAATATTTTAATAAGCCATCTGCAAAAAAAAAAAAAAAAAAAAGTTAAGACACTTCAGCAAGACTTGTCCCACGTTTCAGAAGGAGAAACACAATGAGAGACCACCAGGTGATGGCATATGCATCGCAGAAACTCTGGCATGTGCCAGTACTCGGATGTTACACTGATTTAATTGTATCTCATTTGAGCCAGGCTGGGACACTAAACAGAGACACTGTTCTCACCACCGGGTCCCTGAACAGGAAATTTTTTCAAACCCTCAAAAATATATTTTTTAATCCACAAAATGAAAATAATCAAATGAAGGTTCCCCGTGTTTATTATGCCTCATTATGTTGTGCTGTAAGTGAACTTGATTAATTGGGCTATATACCAGACGGGCTTGCCAGGAAAGTCTGATAAGAAAAATATTTACCCCCAGAGTTCTGCCAGTAAACCACCAATGATGGATGAGCAAAGGACAGAATGTAACATTAATTTGCCAGACACTGCAATTTTGGGCCTGGAATCTGCAATGAAATTTCCTTTTGTCTGAATTTCCAGACAAAATTTAAATGTCTCCACAACACTATAGGAGGTTTTTTTAAGGTTTGCCAAACATAGTGTTATGAAATGTGTCTTCTAATGTATCTAAAGTCCTAAATAGAAATATATATAGTTATATAAAAATGAGTTTACCACAACAAAAGCAGTTTCCTTTGTCGGTGAAAACATTTGACATGCTGGCAAAAAAGTTGCAATAGACAGATTTTAAATAGGGTTGAAGTCCCTAGTTTTGTAGTCTCAGCACTAAGTCATCTAAGACAAGTACGATACATCTTAGGGCCAAAGTTCCAGGATGAAATATTAATCAGAGAGGGGTAGCTTGCCAGGCCGCTGTCACTCTCCTATCATCCACAGGACTTTGGACTTGTTAGCCAGGTAGCTACAGGCAAGGCCCCGTGGCTGGAAGTGTACGAGGAGTTGCTGAGTGGGCAGGTGTCTTTGTGTCAAACCTCTATCTTGTTTTCCTGGACTAACTGTTTGTATTGCTCTGCCTCTGATCATGAAGGGTAACCTTAATCGTGGTGGGTGAAGCCAATCTTTGTGAGCTGTCATTAAAATGGCCCCCACGGGCATGGTAGTGCAGTAGTAATTTTGCACTCAGGGCTATTGAAGTCGCCATCTAAAGAATCACTCCCTTTTTTTTGTCTTTTCAACAAGCTGGCTTCAAATCTCTCCCATCTTAATCCTCAGAACAGTGTTTGATTGAACATGACAGCACTGTAACTAAACTTGAAAGGGGCCTCAGAATACATGCTGCTGTTGTGGCTTTCTTTGGAGGTATCATCAGCTACTTTTCAGGAAGTTTGAGGAACCAAAATTTGCTGAAATCCTTGATGTTGAAAATCTGGTTTTTAATCTTGCACATGCAGGAATACATGCCATGTATGATTAAGGTTATGGAGGAGATTTACAGAGCAGTAACGGCCACCATTTTGTTCAGGATCTTTTTGTTGAGTGTGGTAGTTACTATTTTTGTTTGGTACCTTGTGATTGAGGTGGTGCAGAAAACAAAAGTAGAAGCCTCTGACCAAACTGCGATGGACTTGAGGCAGTTACACTTAATTGGGTCCGATCGGTTCCCTTAAAGCTTGTCCACTCACTTCCCAGTTGAGAGTAACTTGGCTGGAAGTCAGGACTGGAGTGATGCCATTGCTCCTGGCATCTGGTGAACTTTCACTGAGCACATGCACGCATGGTTTCTCCTTAACCATCCCCCAGACTCACTGTGACTACTGCCTTAACGCTGCCTGGTTCACAGCTACAGCTGCGTACCTTTGGAAAGGACAGGGGTAGACAGACGGAATATGAAATAGAGCAAATGTCTGATGTGTTAAAACCAGCATAGATCAGTAAAAAGATATGTAATATTATGGATTATTGATCTTTAATTGAATTAAAAGCATGTATTTCAAATCGTTGAATATATTTAATGTGTATGTGTGTATTAAATAGGAACAGAAAATTCTCAGTGTGCTGCTGACTTGTAGCAATCACCCACCATGTTATATGTTCTCATTTAGGGTCGTCCTTGTGCTCCTCGATGCTGCTGCAGACTAATAAGCTTGTCCTGTAATCACGTTAGCCGCCCTGTCGGCCCCAGCCAGGGGACCTAATTGGGACAGAGCCTTGGACAAAGTGAAAATTAATAACTTTTGTCAAGCTCCTGGCGCATTGTCTTATGAAGCAGCGCAGGTCAATTAGAAAGCGTGATACGATAAGGTCCAAGCTGCAGAGGAGAGCTGACTCAATTAGGACAGGGACTGGACTGGTGAACCCGGAGTCAGAGTGGGAGATAGAGGGAGATTTCATCCCTAAACTGCAGGTTAATGTGCTGCAGAAATGGACTGTTACTTGCATTTAAATGTCTTTTGTAAGTTAAGGGGACATGGCATCATACAGATCCACTGGAGACATTTACGATCTGGAAACATTTTTCTATCTCCACACCAAACAAGATGTAATGGTTTCATACAGCTGCCTTAGTCAGTGAATGTGTGCGTGTGTGTGTGTGTGTGTTTGTAGAGAGCTTGAGGAGCTGTCACTTAGATAGACTGTTCCCATGCAAGCAGTACAAGCCCCTGAAGCACGTATCAGTGATGCGCATCAAAGGAATTGTGTGAAAGCCTTTATAGTTATAATGGATGGGCAGACGCCAAACTGGAAAACTCTTGATGTTTTCTCTTCCCTTTTTTATTTCTCCCTCCTGAAAATCATGTGTGGGGCCAAGTCCAGGAAGAATGTCAGTGAATCAGTGGCCAGGCTTACTGGAATCGCCGGCTTCCTCTCCTTTTTAACACCACCATCATTAACGGTTTGTTTGTCGTTAAGCTTTATTACGTAGCCCACGACAGAGACGTGGAAAGCTTCAAACTTGATCTGGGCATGCACACCGTCTTGACTGCTTCCTTCCTCCCCCTACATGTGCTAATGATTCAAAGTATCTCAGGACTGCCACAACACATGTAATTTAATTATCAGCTTTACTTTGTGTCAATAGTGTCTGCAAAACACAACTGGCTCAGCAGCAGCAGCAGCCAAGAAGTGCAGGGTTGCAGATAGTTTTCTCTGGAGAGGAAGAACACACTTATCTTTGATTCAACATATTGTCCCCATGTTTCCTTTCTTCCCATTACCTGCCTCCCTTGTTGCTTCCCTTTGTGGACATACTGATCTTAACCTGTCCCAATTTTGTTCTTAATGTGACACAGGCTGCTGCTACACTGCTGCACTTTATTGTCATGTTGTAGGTTTCATTATAGAGCATAGAGAACCTACTTTTGGCATTTACTGATGTAGTTGGCTGAGATATGCCTCTGCTGACAGTGTCTGGATCTGACAAAATCTTCATATTTCTTCAAACTGTACCCAAAACTAATTAATGGAAAACCTAGATCCATAAACAAGGTGTAACACTGCTATGGTACATAATCTACAAGCACTTCAGCTTACAGTGATGGGTGGTTCTCCGTATAGAGAGCTGCAGGAATGATCCTAAAACCAGGAAGTAAGTTAGCTTTTTAGCACTTCCTATTCCCTCATCCCAAAGTCAGTGGGTTTTTGGTTAAATGTCTGAAATAAGGTCTGTGGTTTTAACACAAGCTCAAGACATTTCCCCTTTTTTTCTCCAATATAAAATCCATCAGTAAATCCCTACTCCTGATGTTTGAAGCTTTTATGTGTCTTAAAAAAGGTGGTTGCTAACGAGTGTCTAAATGAGACAACAGAGGTTGTCGGGGATGCCAACATGAAAATCAATCTACTCACCAGTCCAACTTTACAGCCTCGTTGTGTTCCTACTCGTACACTCTTTAGAACTATCACTAACTTCCTAAGAAGAAAGGCTTTTGTAGAAGAAGTCAGAGCTAAATTGAATGACGAGTTGGTCATGTGACCATGGTGTACTTGGTTTATAGCCTTACATTAGCTTTTTACAACTTTATTCATATCACATGGGAGACATGTACAGTGACAAACCCAGTGTTACAGGCTACAGTTCAAAGTTTCCTGTTCAACACAGAGTCACAGCTCCTAAAGAAATGATGTTTTCAATTTATGCATAGGGAACATTCAATCATCAATTATTTAAGAGGAAACAATAACAAAATAGATATTGTTTAAAAAAAATTAAAACTAACGGGAGTGAAATGTTGAAATAATATTATAAAAGGAAATACAAGTAGAGACAGCTGAACTATTAGAATAATAATAAAGAATAAGGAATTGTGCGAGAGTCCAGAGTAATTATATTCAGACAGGAATATATAGTTTCCTGTTATGGTGGGTGTGACATTTTTTAAAAATTCATTTGTTAAGTAGAGAAAATACACTTTTTAGAGGGAGGAAGGATTTTCAGAAGCTTTGGATCATGTCACAAACATTAAACAGGAGCTCTGTTGTACGTGGATGCTGCTGCAATGAATTGTGGGACGGCATTCTCTCCTTTCCGTTTGTAAAGGAAGGACCAGTGTCTCCTCTGCTAAAGGAGATAAGATAGGAAGCACTGAAGCTCCTTTCCGTAACATGTAGAGAATTCTACCGGCTCTCATCATGGCTGCGACTGAGATACTTCCAGGTCATTTCACTCATTTAGGAACCTTTCCAAGCAAAAAGCACTGTTGGACCGCAGACAAGGTGTTCCTGAAAATGCCGGGCAAAGCCACTAGCCTATTGTTCAGTAGTCCCAGAGCTTGAGGCATTATTGCAGCTCCTCCTGATCCCGCACCATGAAACTGATCCAATAGCCCGTACATGGTCACATAATGTGATACTGTAGGCATCACGTTGTAACATGATGCAGATGTCTCAATCTGTACTTTCCACGTATTCCAATTGTTAGCAATTCAATCTCGGGCTACATCTGTGTGTAACCTAGTAAGCAGTCCCCCCTGCCACCGCATTATTGTTCTCTCCCATCACTGTTCCTTTGCGTGGAAGTTTCATCTCCCCTCCATACAGGTATAATACAGACAAATGGGGCTTTAATGCTATTCACAGTCCCATCCTACATTCCCTCGCTTTGTCATCAGTTTGCCTCCCCTTTAAACGCATTTCTCGACCTTAAGCAGCACTTTATTGTGGCGTGTTATTTTGTCCAATTCGATTAAATGGACAGTAACTAGGAATCCATTTGAACCTGATCCTTGCTCAGGCTTCCTCTGCCAACTCCATTAACTGTCATGCTTGTCCAGAAGCCCTGCCGTGCAATGGCCAAATGTGTAAGTTGATGCATCATCAATAACCATGCAGAGAGAACTGCACAGTCTTTAAAAAGTAAAACCTTATATTTTATGTCTTTCCACTGAGGCAGCAGATCAAATCAGCAACAGTGCAGGCCCCGCTCTAATATGTTTAAACACTGATGAGACGCAACTCTAGACTCCCCTGAATGGGACCACGGCACTCTCACTCTCAGTGTCTCAGTGTAAAGTGGTCTCATCCATGAAGTTATGAGTGTAGAGACAGACACCGGTGCTAGTTTACCCACATTAGAGACTCCTTATGAGGGCTTTCGAGACCCAGCCCCCCTTCTCACATCTCCATCTTCAAATACTTGTCTTTCCTATGGAGTGGTCCTCCCTCATGGAACTTGGAGAGGGGAGAGGCAGGGGCGTGTGAATCCCTGTGGTGAGTGCTGCTCTTTGGGCTTATTTCATGGATCTCTCTGTGTGTTGTCTGTTGGGACTCTGTTGATGCTTCAGGAGTAAGAGGACACCAATGCCCTGAGCAGCCTCTCAGATTTATTGAAACTTCATGTCCTGTCCCGGTAGCTCATTTGTCAGGAGACCTAATTTACACTGGCCCTTAAGACTAATTGCAAATTTGCGAAAAAATGCTGATGTCGTTGGAACTGAGGAGGGCTTCTTTTTTTTTGCCCCTCCCTCAGTGTCCCTTGCCATGCATTCGCTAATGTGTTTCATCTGTAGAGCATAAAATAGACAGTGTTTCTTTCCTCTATGTGTGTGTGTATGTGAGTGTGAGAGAGAGAGAGACAGGGGTAGGGTGTGTGATAGAGCAAACGCTCCAAGATAAACCCCTAATGGGACTACTAACAAACAGGAAATCGTGACAAAAACACAAACAGTATTTACTGTTTAATTCAATTCTGAGAGACCAATGCCCTCCCGTCTTTCCTATCAAGTTATCAAGGCCAGAAACAAACCCCAAGACGCTGGGCCACATGGCACTGTCTATTCTTGGCAACCAGCAGACACCACATGACAATTAGCAGCACAATTATCCCAGCCACTGGGTAGCTCTATGTGCAGATGGCAATAGTTCCTAATGAGAGGACTTCTATAAAGCAAAGAAACATATGCATACAGAAATACAGAGAGAGCCATAGTCGAGTTTCTGCTGTATATATTTTTCATGTAAAATGTTATATTTTCTGCAGCTGCACACACAGAAATAGCAGGACTGCATATTTTTTATGGAAATGTCTTAATCAGAAAAGAGCAGATTCCTGAGGTTTCTGCAAATATTCCTCATAAATGCATAATGTTTCAGACAGTAAAAATTCTGAGAAGAAAGAAGGTCTGTTGTTAAAGACAGATCATGGTTTCACCCTGACCATTAGATTGCATTTCATTTATATGCCTTCCAACAATAATGTTTATATCCTTAAGAGGGTGTGAAGTATTTTGGGCTAAATGGCAGTGCTGTGGTGGTGTACTTCAGATTTGAGTGTTCTGGGCAGATGTGAGCGCTGAGCACATGCTGGTTGATTTGAGGGATAATATGCAACCACATGACTCAATCAGGAGATCTCCTCCCTTCATCAAGGTTCTGACACATTCGGCATACTCTGTGGCCGTTTTCACATGCGAGTATGTAGAAACTGACAGATTCTTGTCATGGAGAGCATGTCTCAGGAAATCTCCTCTGCAT
Source organism: Lates calcarifer (assembly GCF_001640805.2). NCBI lineage: Eukaryota > Metazoa > Chordata > Actinopteri > Centropomidae > Lates > Lates calcarifer. Next base: position 11,786,046 of record NC_066837.1, on the reverse strand, counting down.
GTGTGCACACTTTTGAAAGTGGAACCATGTAAAATTTTCAGTGAGAGGTTTCCAGTAATTATTTTTTTTCCTGTCTCTCATTCTTAGCTGTCTTACATCTTCATAAAGGCTTGAATACTGTCCTGAAATCCTGAAAGACATGTTGCTTAAATACAGCACACACTTGTAGGAAAAAAAACAACCCTTCCTAGCAGTTTTGATGAAGCAGTTTTGGCAGAGTGTCTCAGCAGCAACACATGAGCACAGAAAGAAAAAGCTGTTTAGGGGGAGTTTGAAGGGTCGAGCAATTATCTGATTACGAAAAACATTATATGTCAAAAAGAACAACAACATGTAATTGGCTTGGTGTGTTCGAGCTGCAGAGGGCCAGATGTAGAAACGTGTGCATGCCTGTCAATGTAATGGCTAACAGCTTGACCACATAGTCCATAAGGCCTGCACCAGGAGGGCTCGAACGGCAATAAAATCCAACGCGAGCATTTGTTAGTACTAGACACTTCAGTTTGATTGGTAAAATTCACACTCTAATGGGCTTATAAAGGATTTCTTGGGCCCAGAACAATGAGCTGGAGGGCTAGAGCAGTGCCAGGTCATGGACACCCAGCGATTCACAACATCCCCCCCTTCTGGGCATGCTTAGTTTCCTCCACATCCACCAGTTACCCTCTGCAGCTCTGTTTAAAAGCCAGTCGGGATGTTCCAAAGGTATTTAATAGTAGTGGTGGTGGTGGTGGGGTGAAGGGGGGGGGGGGGGGATTTCTGGACCTCCCACACTTAGGTTCAACCACAGAGCCATGGCTTTTCTGTTTCGTCCCTCCCCATCTCTCTCTCTCTCTCTTTTTCTTTCCCTCTCTCTCTGACCATATGTGTAAGTGTGGAAAAAAAGGCGCTTTAACCAGAGGCACCTTTCTCCTGCACCTTGCCCAGTTGCTCCCCTCTCTGGTGAAGACAACACAGAGGGGATAGAGAGCCCACACATAGGGAACACATTTACCCAGGCAAAGGGCCAGAGCATTGCATTCCCATGGACCTGCTAGGGGAAAGAACTGCAGAGCACATTTTACACGTAAATATTCAGAATTGGATATGGCACATCCTCTCTCTCTCTCCCTCTTTTTTTTTTCTTTGTCCTTTTTTTTTTTTCTTCCTCTCTGTTTCTCACATGTCTCATCCCCTTCACTCAAATCAGGCCTCCATGTTTTGACTGACCACGTTGGCCTCAGTGGCCAAGACAGGAGTAAAACAAAAGCAGAGAAGAGCTTTGGATTCATTTGATTTTGATTTGTATTGCGTCAGGAATTCAGACTTACATTTTATGCCTGTTGTTCACAAAGGACGGCCAACTTTACCTCATGGCTCAGATATTTGTGGGCAGGCAGGAGGAGAGCATGTTCGACACTCCCTCTGTGAAACGGCCATGTGTTTTCTGTGTGTTTGTTTTTGTATATTTGTGCATATGTCCATCGAACTGTCAGAGGGAACTTATGGCCTGAGGGCATGTTTTGTTTTGGGCATGTGAATATGTACAAATCTGGTTGGCTCTTGAGATCATTGTGTTGTAGTCATATCTCCATTTCCCCTTGGAGGTTCTCAGAGCTGATGTTAATCTCTATTTTCATCTTTTTCATATGGAACTGGCACTAATGAGCGTGGAACAGTTCGAACTGTTTGCAAATGCGACCACATTTGTTTTCTGCAGCCTGCCTAAAACTGTCCATCAACACCTCACATTGGTGGCTGTCTGTCAGATGTTAGCTGAGGCTGTCAGTCTCATGTGCTTGATGTAATCCTGTGTTTGACACTTGCTTCAAAACCAACTGGCCACTCATACCAATAAAGTTTAAACTTGAAGTTTAGCTAGTGTTGTATCTGTGTGTTTCTGTGTTTGTAATAGCAATTTAGTGAAGTGTTTATGTGATCTCAATCTGAGTGTGGCAGTGTTCTCTCTCCTCCCCAGTGGTGGTGATGGTGGCAGTGGTGGGATTATGGAGTGGGTGTTTGCTCCCTTTCAACAGTCTCTCCACATGGCCTCCTGCCTCCTTTGTCTTTTTATAGCCTCCTTCTGGGAGACGCTGCTCTCTCCCCGAATGCAACACAAGCCAAAACACCTCTCAGTTCCTTCGCCAGAGCCCGTTACCCAGGGAATACTGCTATTCCTCCCCTACTTTTCTACACACACCTTCTCTCATCTCTCAACCCCCCCCCCAACTCATCACCACCACCACCACCACCAGTCCTTCTCTCCTCACTCTGTGCCGGACACAGATTTTTGTTTTTGGAGCACGCGAGCACGAGGGTGATGCGTGAGTCATCGTGTTGCGTTTGAAACTCAAGCCCTGGGTTTCAAGTATGACACATTTAACCTCATGTGTTCCTGAATTATTACAGTCACCTTTCAGTCACATTCGTTTCATCACCTTCATTCTGCCATGGAAAGAGCGCAGATTGTTCTTTGCAGTATGAAATCATTCGGACAACTTTGATGATTTATGGTAAAACTATGCAGAGCAGTATGTGCTGTATACTATCATCTACCAAATGTCATTTAGTGTTGTCAGCTCGGCATCAGTGTTGGAGAGAGAGCTTGTCTCCCAAATCCCATTGTGATTGTGAGGATTAATACAAAAGTTTGGTTTCAAGGCCGTTTCAGTGTTAAAGAAAACCTACTGGCGGTGCTGCCTGTTGCCAGTGGAGTTAACTGCTTTACATCGATAGTACCACACCTCATGAATTGATTTCTTACTTTCCAGGCAGACTGGTCCGTTTTCATTCATGACAATACCCTGTGAGAATCAACTCACACAAACTTGAGACAGATAATCCATCATTGGCAAAAATTAGTGGCCTTTATTTCACTATTTTTTTAAAAACCTTTTTGCCTTTTTTTTTGCTTATGTGTGTCAGTTGTTTGAGATTGAGATATTTGTGAGACGTGTTGAAGAGCATTACATTCTTGTTTTATGTTGTAAGAACAAAAAGTGAGCAATGAATTTAGTCGTTCCTACACCAATTAATCATCCACGCCAATATTAGCTTTTCTACAGATATATCAGTATTGATGTGTATGTCCGGTCACTGGCAAGTGATTGCAGTAAACAAATGCCAAGCTAGGTTTTAGGTAATTTAGTTTTACTTTGTCCATCAGAGAGCACTGACTAGATTTTTTTTAATTATAACATGTCCCATCTAGTGTGTATGTTGGTCACATTTTAAAAGAAACAACAAACACATAAAAACAAATCAAACAGATCTGTATCAAGGCTGCATGCTGCACAGAATAAGTAGATATTTAACAATGGATGTAGAAGTGCTAAGTATATTTTAACACCACAGCTAAATGAAAATGGCTGCACAGAAGGTAGAAAATTAATTTTAAAAATCATTGGATGCTTTTGAAAAGTGGTTAGCATGCAGTAATAAAATGTACACACATACTTAATGGGACATAACAAGCCAAAGCCAATCTACGCTCCATGGAGAGAGAGCCTTTAAGGAGTTTTTCTTTGCTTTGCCTTGTTAGCCACATAAGCCATTACTTAGTTTTGGTATTTCATGTGTTTACAGTTTAGATAACTTATTGCCCCCTCTTTCCCTGTGTGCTGGAAGCTTTGCACACCCGGCCCATTCCTAACCGGCTCTGGCCTTTTTCCTGTCTCCGTCCCTCACCACACCCTCCCTGCACCCCTGCGTGGCATCAGACATACAGGCGTGCCACTGCACTGACACGGTCGTTTGTCTTCTGACCGCCGTGGCATATGGAGAGGGCTGGCACTGCACAGATGTCCACTAAGTGCTGATGAAGGGAGTGAGGAATGGATGGGCTGGGGCTGAGAGGATCTTTGCCGGTGCTGCTGGAGCCTGGTACTGCTGCTGTTATTAACTTTACTGGGCTGAGGAGGGGGGCAATGAGCCTGTTCAATAAAGTATGTGTTTCCAGATATCCAGGAAAATGAGTGAGCATGTGTTTGACTTTGCTCTCTCTCTGCCACTATCTATAATACGTATATGCGTGTGTGTGTGCAGGCTAGTGGGTGCTGAGGAGAAGGAGGGTGTGGATTAAAGCTGTAGGTAGAGCAGAGAGAGCCTGAAAAGAATAATTTGCAGCTTAAGGCCAATAGCTTCAAAGTCATGAATCCTCATGGGTGAGCCAGCCAGGCTCTGAACCTGTCAATGGTAACTTACTCCTCGGATAGCACGCCAAAGACTTCAATAATGACATCACCCAGGCATGGGGGTAGGGGGATAGGAGCCGGGGTGGGGTAAGGGAGAGCTGAGAGATGGGCCAGCTTTCAGGGGTGCAAGCGTGGCCCTTCAGAGCACTTTGAAGTCCCGCTTGACGAGGGCTTTGCAGCTGCCTGATACCAGCCATGTTGTTCTCTACGCGGATTGGCCACAGAAGCCACCAGGGTGGCTTATCAGATTTATTGAGGCTTAGCGGTTGACGTTGAGAGTGTGTATGTGTGATGAAGTGTGTGTGTCTGTGTGGAGGTGGGACCGGGTGAATAGGGAAAGGGTCATCCCTCTAACAATCCACTCGTCCCAGTTAATTTAGACAGCACCCTGGGGTCTGACAGTGAAGAGGCAAGACTTTGCACCACCCCTCACTGGAGTCCTTAGGACTTGAGCCCAGCAAAGCACTTATGTAGCTTCTCACACGAAATCCACCTTTTTTTCTTTTAATAATGCTGTTGTGGTCATAGTCGTGAGGTGAAATTAAATTTGACAGAGCTGTATTTATCTCCCCATGTAGACCTACTGTATTTTATACTATGGGCAACATGATCAAATTCTGTACTGCCTAATACCACAGTCTGTCTGCATCCAATTGGTAAGTTTACCACAGACTAATAGGATGTGGATATGTTACCTTGAATCGCGGTGTTCTTGGAGAAGAAAGTGCGCACCACAATCTTGTCTCTGTCAGATTTCCCAAGCTAAGGTTTCAGACACACACTTCAAAGTCCCTCTAATGAGTGGAAAAACATTGCCGGCTCCTGCACGACATTAAAGAGTGCCATTTTTTTTCCCCATGTTGTTGCTGCGTTATATTTCACAAGCTTTGCCTTCCAAATGTTAGCAACTCATTTTCACCTCCAGCACAAACAAACAGTGAAGTATCGCCTATTGTAGCCAGTATCAAAGGCAGCATTTGTTAACAATAAAATGCTGGTTTGAAATGGCTCCAACACAGATTTTTGAGCTCAAACGCTGGCCAACATTTTTTATGCCACAGAAATCAAAAAGAGGAGAAATGGCCGGGAGAAAGAAAGCAATATATAAAGTGTGTAAGCGAATTGCCAGACAAACTACATGTAACATACTACAGTTTTATTTAATTGCGCTCAATTGCGAAAAGCTTTGTTCTCGCTGCTGTACTCTTTTCAGTAATTTTTTCCATTTTGATCGGCGCTGTTGTTTGGAGAACTTGGCCCCTATTAAAAGCATATCGAATTTGGGACGTGCTTCCCAGCCTCCGTAACAGATATGGAGAATCGATAAGAGCATTACAAGGCTGTGACAGAGTGGCCCCCACCCCACCCCCGGCTCCTCTCATGTCTGAGAGGATGGCTGTGTGACAACGGGCCTCGCTCACGCTCCTGATCAAATTATCTGTCGGGTGGCATAAGCGTTCGTTAACCCTTTGGTGACATCATGACCCAGAACACGGTGACTGTCGAGGGTTTAAATCTCCCATAGATCCATCCATGCAAAGCTCCAAATACACCCAAGTGTTTTGTTTCTGTTACAAGCTATTTTGACAGCAAGTTTTTGGCCTCATCAGTATCTGTTTCTCCACGGTCTCAGTCGCCTGAGCCGCTTTTAGCTCCCTCAGCATCAGTACCACTTCCATGTAGGGGTAAAAATGTAAAATTCTCCCTCGACTCATTCCCAGGTGGTGTTTGTGAGAGAGAGAGGGGGGGAAAGAGAGGAATAGTTTAGAGAGACATACAGAGAGGATAAAAAATGAGCAGTGGAGTTTGTTCAGGTTCAAGATGCATTGTGTCTGTTGGCAGCTTGTTGGGCCAACATTGTTTGACGTTCTACCCCTAGTGCGTTTGTGAGCCTTTGAGGGCTTTATGGCTCGGTGTGACTCTGCCGCCAATAGGTTCCAGATGCCGCCGGTGTGGGAACCGGGGAGTAGAGCGAGAGGGGAGACGGGGGAAGAAGCATAACCAGGTGTGACCCATTGCAATCTGGGATGTTCTCCATGGATATTCAGACTAATATGAGTGTGAATGCGCGTGCGCGTGTGTGTGTGCATCGAAGAGATGGGAGGGTGCAATGTGTTCTCAATCTGGACACCGGATGGACAAACAGACAGGTAGACTGAATTATATACACACACAAACACTTATAGACCTGTACACACAATCTTCTTCTGTTAACTGCAAACTCCTCTGCTCCTGCAAGTCGCTCGTGCACAGACCCTCTGCCAAGGCACGGAGTTCATGGTTTGAGTCGCGTTGTTCAGCACATTTGCTGCTGGCACCGGTGAGGTCCAACATATGGCAGCACTCTGAGCTTTCAAGCCCAGCGTTGGGGCTCCGAACAGAACCTGCCAGCTCCACAGTGGCCTACTGTAAGGGAAAATTGTCAGCAGGACCATTTAAGGTCCCAAACCACAAGCACTGATAAATGTCTGCATTTCTCTACGTAATTACCTTCAATCCGGTGTCCCTTTTCCAAGAGGCCAGGAAGGAAACAACAGAGCTTAGAGCAGCAACAAAGCTTAACTGGTAAAAAAAAAAAAAAAAAAAAAAAAAGCAGAAATGCTCTGAATGCTGGCTAAATGAAGTATGGTTCTGCTGTGCATGATTTAAAAAAAAAAAGATGGGGGTAGGAAGAGGTGGGAAGAGGTGGAGCTGAGTTCAGCCAATGTGTTTTTCATTTGAGAAAAGGTAAAATATACTACAGGGGAAATTTGCATTGGCAAAAAGCCTGCGGTCACTGAGGACAGCATATGTTGAATGTCAGTTGTCTGCGTTCACTGCAGGTTTATGCATTTTATTGTTTGTATCAGTGCAGTCACAACATGTAGACCTAATATAATGAAAGAAACTATGGTGTTTTTCTTTTTTTTTATGCAAGACAAAATGCTAAATCACAGTGTTTTCATGTAAGATGCTGAAAATGAGAAAAACAAATTAATATCAGGAGCCCTCACAGATTTTAAAATAACTTTAGTATCTTCCCTGAATAAAAATACTTTTCTGGTGTAAGGCTTGTTATAGCAAAAAAAGGTACCTGCTATGGTTCTCACAGGGCTGCTACTGTTGTCGATAATCCCTTCCTCTTCAATCCATCATCTGCAAAATAAACACAAGCCACCCCCACCTGTGTCTGACTCAGAGGGGTGAGGGCCCGTTAACCTACCCACACAGGCCACCGGCTCAGGGCCGCCGATTCCCCGCCTCTCTGTTTATATTATTTCCACGGAGGCGGGTGACTCTCTTGTGTCACTGATAAGAGCGCAGCAGGGTGGTGGCAAGAGGGTCAAACCACAAGGGGAATAAAAAAACTCAGGAAAATACCGGAAAAATATCTTTATCCCCGGGAAAAAGTACTTTTCCCCCCTAAACTTCTCCACCATGGCGCAAGGCTATTACACTGATAGAAATTCTTCTCCCTCCTCGACAGTCTGGCCCTGAGTACGCGAGGGGCCAGAGTCTTAGCCACATCTCAAGCTAATTTACAAAGATCCCGAATTATTCTCTTATCTTGGGCTTTAAAGGTTGTAAGGTTGATTAACAAGGCCCTGTCCTGTTTATCAGTTTGGGGCTGGGTGTGGAAAATAGCCTGCGATAAGTGCACAGACCATTAAACATTCTATTTCCCCTAATATTTGTCGGCAACCATCTGCTTAACTGATCTCCCTTCACTTTAATTAAAAGGGATTCCCGTCTTGTTGGGGTCATTATGTGCTGGCGGACGCCAGGAGAGGGGTTTGTGATGAGTTCAGCGTTCCCTCTGTCCCTGGGTTGCCAGAGGGCTTTTTTCATCCTCTCTTCCACCCTCGTCTGAGTTAACCCCTTCCTGTCCCGCTGCACTTCCACCTTGTTATTTAGCGAATGAAGCAGCAGCTAAAGAATTAGTAAGTCCAGCAGTTCTAACAGAGATCCGTTGTGTGCTGGTGAAAACTTTTCCCTTCACTAGGGAAGTGCATAGATATTCACACTATCTCCCTCAACTCCAGGGCATGAGACTCTGGCTGTAATGGTTTGATTTGCCCAACACTAGTTGGATCGATGCGGCTGTTTACAGTTTCTCCCTCTCTCATCCCTTTTGTCTTTTTTCTAATTTAGTGTTCCCAAACCATGGACAGTGGTCTGAGTCTGTCTGCTGTGCTTGCATCTTCGCCCTCCTCCCCACTCTCCATCACTGTCCATTGATGTTTTTCCCCCTCTCTTTCTTTTCTCCTCTTCCTCTCTCCTTCCTTGGTTGGTCTTGGAAAAAGAGCTGCATGCCTCCACACTTCTGGACAAGACTGATGGCTCGTCAATAGCATTAGCCAGCATTGCAGGCCTCACTGGTGTAGAACCAAATCAATAAGGCCCAGTAAAAAGTCTTATACGTGTACGAGGTCCATCCCAGCCAAGGCTCGTGTTACCACAGATAAGTTTTTATAAGAATTCAGGAGTCACCATCTATTTTATTCCCTTTAATTCCACATTTCCTCAGCTATTCACTAACATTTATAAGTGCTGCTGCTCTCAGTCATCCAGTCTCTTTTAGTACAATTATGTATCGCACCCTTCAAGAATGTTAAAAGAAATGTCTCTGTTCATTGTTACATTAAATATGGATATTTAAATTTAGCAGCCCGGGGATAAAGCAGTGACATATAAAATCCTTTTTGCTATTTCCCTCTCAATTTTGGTAATTTAACTTCTAATTGCATCAGGCAATTACAATCAATTAGTTTTCAATGAAAATTGATTTCTGCTCTCAGTGCAGTGGTAACTGGATGGTGTGTGGCTATGTGTGTGTGTGTGACTATGTTTTTTGAAGATAAATTTGTTGAAAGACAAAAAAAAAAAAAAAAATCAGAAATCACATACAAGAATCTGAGTATATAGTTGATACTGTAGTTTACCTACAGCAGTGTTTGTATCTGTGTAAACTGCTCATAACCACTGACAGTTTTACACAGAAACACATGCTGAGCTTCTTCAGCGAGTCACACAGTAAAGGATTGCGGAGTGTTGCAGTACTGTTTAGTTGGTATTATTGTGGTCACTATTTAATATTTCCTTCAGTGACTGATAATCGACTATTGACAGGGATCGGAGATTCAGAAAAGCTGTTCTCCACCTGCATAAAAGCTCCAATTTGCATTAAAATCACAAACCATGGGAACTAAGCAGCAGACTGAAACTTATATTATAACTTACAATATTGCTAATACCTGTAGATTCTGTCCACAGCCTTGCTAGAGAGAATGACAGTAGCTGATTTTCCTAATAACAAAATTGATATCAGTTTGTGTGTAATTTTACAGTCTTATAGGATGGTATGCTGTCTTAGTCGTTATCACTGTCACTTTACAGCTTGATTCCTCTGTCAGTTCTCTATTTCATGACGTTTGCAGGTTCTCTCTGAGAGCACTGGTTTCCATCCACAGTGAAAACACATACAGGTCTCTTAAACTGGAGACTGTACGTGTTGCGTGCAGACATTTTCAGCTGAAACACTTTGCAGGCACTGTTGACTTTCATTTGAATTTTTAAAATAACCTCTGGAACAGATGCTGCTGCTGTGTCCTATTTATTTGTCCTATATACTGCACTTGCCTGTAAATGTGAAGGTTAATGTGAGGCAGTGATTTGTCTCTTTTCTCTTTGAGGTACCAGTCTACACAGGTGTACAACACTTAAATAACCAATCTGATATCTTATTGTAAGTCAACCACACAAGCTGCTTTGGAAACCTATTTCTGAAACAAAACATTTAAACTCTATTTAAAGAAGAAGCTCAGATACAGACTTCTGAATGGACTGACAGTGAATTAATGACTAATCCAGGAAATCTCTAAGGTCAGACAGGACAGACAGACAGATGGTTGATGAACATCTTTGCCCTGTCAACTTCTTCTCCAGCCTTTCCACTTCAGACACAACAACAGCTCTTCCTCTCTCTGTTTGTGTGCGTTCTCCCTCTATTCTTCCATCTCTCAAAGGTCAGTGGAGGGCCAGAGTGTTTGTCAGGCCAATCGATGGCCTGCCGCCACCGTCAACATGCTCAGTTATGTAGCGGCGAGGTCAGCCTGGTGGCGGACAGCGCCCACCTCCTCCTCCTCCTCCTCCTCCTCGGTGGGAGACTGTCACAGAGGAAGAGAGAGTGTGTGTGTGTGTGTGTGTGTGTTTAAGATGGGTGGGTGAGGATGTCTGAGAGAAGTGGGAGAGTATCTCTTACCAACCCTGCATATAATCAATACCATCCAGCGCTATTATTCTGAAATGTTAGGCGTGTGTGTTGTGCAGTTATCAACAATGACAGCGGATCAAGGAGCTGGTGTGTGACAAAAAAGGAATGGTGTCTAATTCAAGGTCAATAAGGCCTGTGTCACTCCCTCACTTTCTCAGAGGGGAGGGAGGAGGCATTATGTTCCTGTTGGTTACCAGAGCAAACATGACATCCCTGCTGGAGCTCATATCAATTTGTAATTTGACCTGCAGTCACAGCAAATGATGTCAGCACAAGTCGCTTCTGCAAAATGACCTCGCATTTGTCTGTTGTTGTTGTCTTCGGTTTCTGTCCTCAGCGTCACGTCGTCGTTCCATTGTTTACGTATTTGTTATTTAAAGGATGTTAATGTTCATAGTTGCTAATATTCTTAGCTTCTGGTTTCTGGTTTTCAGTATATTTTGTACTCATTTTTAGGTACATTTAGTGTTTTAGTTTTCCTCCATAAAACAGAGCCTTCACGTATGCTTTTAATTTAATTTCAGCATATGATTAGACAGCTGTAGCGTATGTCCTTTGTATCCTTCCTTCAGTGACCGTCTTACTAATTTGCTAACACCAGCAGCGCCTTCTTCTCATGCCAATACGTCTTTTAATAACTCTATTAATCTAATCGTCCACTAAGTGGTCAAGATAGCCTTTTCCCTAATGATTTTTATCACAGGGTAATTAAAGAGCCCAGTAAAACCTGCTGAAATCACAGTGTCTTGTTAAAATGGCTTGACTGACACATTGTCTTGAGCTTTTTTTCCCTCTACATATAGAATTCAAGCCACTTCACTTCCATAACATTTTCAAAATAACACAATTTAGTGAATAAAATGTGATGACAAAATGCCAGTGACTGATAAATCTTTAATATAAAAATTGTACAAGAATTCTGATACAAATTACAAGAGGTATTTGGACAAAATATGAATAAAATTCCATTTACATCCCAAAACCCTTATGCATTTTATGCAAAAACCATAGACAGTTATGATACAGAAACAAATACAAGAAAGGCAAAAAGGAAAGAAAAAACAAAGAAAAGAGTCTTTTAAAAAGAGGAGCTTTTTTTTTTCCTCCTGTCTGCAAATGGGAAACACCTGTTTAGGTAACATACAGTATTCATGAGGCTTCCAAATCACCATTTTGACACCAAAGTGATATAAGCTCCTCTGCTGTGTTTGTTCTTTGCAGTGCGACTATGCAGCCATGCAACGCTGTCGAGTGCCAGTGCCATTAACACGGGCTTTTTAAGACACAGACACAAATGCATTGGATACACAAAAACACAAGTGAAAACAACAACAAAAAAAAATCTAAATTCACCAGGTCTTCAAGCTTATTTATACTTTAAGACTGTTAAATATGGTTGGCACAATGGAAAACATTTCATGAATTTACAGTATTTTTTTCAGGATTTGACATTTCACAGGTTCCAGTTCAAATTAATGAGGGTTTTTTTTTTATTTCTTTTAGAGCCTAACACATGAGACTGAAGCATCTATACAAACCCACACGTGTGTGTATTTTTCTTCTATCTGCATATTTCTAATGACGTCCCATCAAACATTTGAATCCCACTTTGTTCCATGAGCTACATTAAGTGGACAGGTTTGCATGCCATATCACCTCTCGTCCTCCCTCGCCTCAGTGATGTGAACTAAACGGACAGTGATTAACAGGTCAGCCACTCTATCTCCTCCTCTCTCTGTGTGCTATGTAGAATTACAGAATAATTGATGCCTGACGCTCCTCTAATCAAATATTAAAGATTCACTCCAGTGGCCTGGGTCAGCGAGGCGCTCTAAGTGATGCCTTCCTGCCGTCCCTTAGCCTGGTCACTAGGTAGCAGAGAGCACCTGGGCCCATGTGGTTGGAGAGGTAAGAAGGACAAAATTTAGACCGGGGGCTTTCTTGAAGGAGTGGTGATGGACGGGGGGGATTGATGGTCATTTCTCAGAGGAGGGAAGGAGATAGGGGTGGAAATGTGAGGGGTGGCTCGATTGCTCTCCAGCAGGCAATCAAGAAGAAGCTGGTGATGAGTCCTGGGGAGTCCTGGCCCTGCTGCTCTCTCCTCTCTCTCCCTACGTTTCTCTCTTTCTCCTCCTGCCTTGTTAAGTGACTGCCGCAAGGCTCCAGCCAGACCGCTTCCTACGCCCAATCCCTTCCCTTCATCTCTCCCTTCCGTCTCTCCCTGGCTGCGCTGGACAGTCGTTTGTGTGCGTTTTCTCAGCTTCTGTTTCCAGCGTCTTTGCAGCTCTGAGCTCTGCTGGCATGACCAGCACCGTGCAAGACGCACAAGGAGCCCGTAGGGTGTAGGAGAAAAGGGTGTTGTAAGGGAATCTCTTCTATGATATTCTGCTTTCTTTTCTGGCACACACAAGTACACAGATAGAGAGGTCATGCACTGCAGCTGCTGCCTGAGAAATGGACAGCAAAGAACAGGACATGAGGGATGTGCAGAAAATAAAAAAAAAAAAAACAAGCCAGAAAACTTGTTTTTTCTCAGATCTAGAGTGGTGGAGAAGCTGAGGTTGTTGGGCACAGCACATTTTTAGTAAGATAACTTTTATTATATTGGGTATATACAGCCAGTCCAATTCCGTGTGTGAGCTTTCTGGCTTTGTTAAGGGATTTAATCTGCCACTTAAACATGTTGGGATAGTTTTAATGAAATAGTAATAATGATAAGACTCAATGCCAGCTCACACCATCCTTCATACTGGAGTGTTAGCTTCCTGTGTTGTGGCAAAGGCTGTAATGTTAATGCTAGACGAAGAGTTTCATCTCCTGTGGTGAGAATATTCTCTATTTTTTCTCTGCCCCTGTCTCTTCCATCACTAAAGGTTAACAAGTCATCTCGTTCTTGTCATCCTTCTGGCCTGTAAGTAGGAAGCATATGTGTGTGTGTTTGTATGGCTGTGTGTTGGAGAGACAGCTGTCAGCAGGGTTCCTGGAGTAGCACTTTTTTATTTCTGCCAGAGCGAGGGCCGGGGGGATTGAATGAGTGAATGAGGCAGCGAGCGCCTCAGTGAAACCCACTCCTGGGAGAAGGCAGGGGTTCCTGTACTCAATTTTCCCTCCACTTGGGATAAACAGGCAATTACCCATCCCTTTTTCCTATGCCATGGCCGTCCGGTGAACTTAAGCATACACTATTAGTGTGTGTCCCTGTAGGACCTGCGCTGTGGGGTGTGGAGGTGGTAAGTGAGTGGCGGGTTGAAGAAATGGGTAAGGCGGTTGTTAAATGACTGCGCTCTGACAGACAAAGAGAAAAACAGAATGAGAGGAAAGAGCTGAATTGAATTGAATTACCGGCGACCCTGAATAAGAATGAGCACATGCAGAGAATGAATAGATGAATTGAATTCAGCTAAATTGAATGAGTCAAATTGAATTGTTGGGAGCGCACAGCTCTGTCCTTCTTGTTCTCTCTCTGTCAGTGTCACAGCCATGTCAGCAACCTTGGCGTCTGGCAGAGTAACGAAGTGACAAGTGAGATATTAGACAGAAGAAGCCGGAATGGCAGGGACGCCTCCAGGTAACGGAGAAGCAGCACATTTTTAATGATCGTTTCTGTCATCCTTTCCTCCCTAGTCAGCCTTCCACCTCCGCAACCTTTCCATCAGCCTCAGCTCTCTGTCTCTCTCTCTTTATCTCTGAGAGAAGAGAGGACTGAAAACTGCATGTGTCATATAGGTGGAGTCTTAAAAAAAAAGACATGAGATATTTCACTAGAATAGGTCATGTCTATATTGTAAAATGGCTTGAGTATGAAACAAATGGAACTCAACACTGTTATGGATGTAAGGTGTTGTGAATACTGTACAGCACACCACATAACACTGCATATTTTTCCCTCTGTGTGTAGCACCAGTCAAGTAAGAGAAGATCTCCTTGTATAGTAACACATGGCATTGCTAATACATTGATAAACAAGTTGAACTGAGGAACAATCTCTATTTTTTGTCTTTTTACAAAAAATATTCTTATACTGGACAAAAACATCTCCATGAAGATACATCATCCACCAATAAATACCCCTTCCCGTGGCTACTTTGCCCAGTTACTGGAAATATTTGTACCGTATAAGACAGTTGTGGACAGGTTAAAAACAGCTGCAACCAGCAGCCAGGAAAATGGCAAAACATTTTTCATAGAGTACATTTGTAGCCGACACTCAGCAATGGAAACCGATACCGAAAATATCACAGCAAAAGATTTAAGACTCAAGTGCATCATATTAATCCAATGGGGCATGATTTGAGTACAATGTTACACTGAAACAGCTTTTCTTAAGCGAACACTTTTTGTTTTGGTCACAGTTGAAGGACTAGTTTCATCTTTTTTTTTCTTTTTTTTCAAATCTATGGGACATTCATATTTCATTAAGATGCCTTTTGTGAGAACAAACATGAGCTCTTGCATTGCTAACAATTTCACAATAATGTCATGCTTTACACAGATGACCTCACTAAACCGCTGAAGTAATTGTTGTTACTGTGATCATAAGTGGTACACAAATTTCTCCTTTAACATAAAGAGGAGATACTTTATCAATATTTAACTCCTTTGTGTTTGTGAAACAGCAGTTTATAATTCAGTCACACGTGGATTAGTTTTGAAGCAAGACACCTTGGAGACACCTCTCTCTGAATACACTGTTTTCTTTTTCTTTTTTTTGTTTGTTTTTTAGGTTTAGGGGAAGATCTCAGGCTTTGTTCAGGGAAGTTTTCTGTTATGAAACTGTGTTTGAAACTGAGCACGTGCAAAAGAAACTGGCACAAGTAATGTTGAAGGTACTGTCATTTCCCTTGGCACTATAGCCATCAATGACCCCGAACAACACCTAAACTCACCATTGCAAAACTCCTCATTATAATAATATTACACATCCCCTTGTATAGATGCAAAGTGCAAAAACTGAATTAGTATACTAAAGCTCATAAACATAACAGACAAAAAAAATAAAATAAAATCAAGAGAAATACAGAGAATGATATCAGTGTAGGAGCCTAAAAAAGCATGCCGGCAACCTCTGAATACCTAACAAGTAGATAAAGCAAGTCACATGATATTCTTTTTTTTCCTAGGACTCAGTTTAAAACATGTCTTTGAAGCTAACATAAATGAATCAAGCTAGTAAGATGCTACCTCTTTCTTGCCTATAGCTGGAAGTATTGTACTGGACTGTAACATAAAACCATAAAGAGAGAGAGAAAAAAGAAGCAAACAACCATCAACACAACTCTTTTTACACCAAAAGCCTCTTGGGACATTATTTACAAATGAAGCTGTCATGCTTTTGTAAGGGGTTCATTTAAAAGCTATCATTACACAAATACAACAAGAAGGTTTTTCTTTTTTTTCTTTTTTCTTTTTTTTTTTCAATACTATCGTTTCTGCAGGCAAAGTCACAAATAAGAGTTTGAATAGATTCTTTGGAGACGGACATAAAAACAAAGTGGGGAGAAGTTTGAAAGGAAAGATGGAGGGGCTTATGAAAAAAACAAAAAACTGGAGTTTTGCTATAAATCAAACTCCATACTCAGAGTGTCATCCTGTTCTTCCAAAGAGGGAAAAGTCAAAGGTCACGATAATAAACTGTATTTAGAGTTGATGAATTTTATAGAGGGACATAGAAATGTCTTGCAATGACTTACAGAGGACGGGCAGGAGGCATACAAGCACTTAGCTTGTATTTGATGGCCCTGGGCTGGGGTTAAAAGCTAATTTGAGGAGGAATAAGGATGAGGAATGAAGGGAGGAGCGGGCAGACTGACAGGAGGGTAGAGTAGAAAGTCATTATTTAGTCTATTATTGTAGAGAAGGGCATGTTTTTATGGAGGTTGGGGTTCTGAGAGTGTCGGTTACGGCTGCGCACCGAGCTGAACACCATGTTGCAACCGGGGATTTTGCACTTGTGCATCTCTCGCAGGTGCACAGTCTTGTAGTGCACGCGCAGAGTCCCTTTGTTGCTGTACATTTTGTGGCAGATGTTGCAGAGGATGCCACTGCTGCCACCATTACTGCCCCCGGTGGACGAAAGGAGGAATGGTGAGGAGGAAGACTCCAACCTCTCACCATGTCCTTCTCCTCTGAGTTCTCCAGTCTCATCCTGATGCCCACCGTCAGCTCGCCTCCCAGCACGCTGGGAGCAGTCCTCCCCCTCACTGTTGCCCTCCTCCTCATCCTCTTCTCCCTCCTCCTCCTCCAGGTCATCCAATAGGATGCCCTCGTCACTGCCCTCGTCTGACTCGTGTGAGGAGTGGACACTGCTGCTGGATTGAACACTAGATGTGGTGCTCAGGTCCAGCACCATGTAGTCATCTGGGTGGCCCTGGGAGAAGCCATTGGTGTGGTGATTTTTAAGGATGTGGTTGAGACGGTGCTGGGGATACTCAATGCTCATGGGGGAACGGGCATCGTGGTTCAGGCCGGTGGGTCCGAGGCTGCCGCCTCCGATGCCCATCCCTGCCATAGGGTCCAAGCCCATGTGGTGCCCGGCGTAGATCTTGGCCAGTAACTCGGCTCGCAGGTCCTTGGGCAGTGGCGTGAGTTGGGGGTCCAGGACAATGTCGTCCAGCTCTTTGGTCAGCAGTTTGCGGTGCAGGTTGATGTTGGAGCTGTGCCTGATGTGGAGAAACATAAAGTTGTTGTAGATCAGAATCAGGATATATTATCCCACAAATTCATGTATTTGTATTTTTAATAATTAATTTTTCATATTGCCAAGTTATCTCACTTCTATGGAACGGTACCAGCCTGTAAAGATTCAATATCTAAGAACCAGTACATATATAATCATTCTGACTATGAGTTGAGGTACAGAGAATTCACACAGGGAGAGAAATCCACCCTGCAGCTCTCCTCAGAAAACATAGCACACACACACACACACAGAGAGAGAGAGAGAGAGAGCACCCTGCTAGTGTTTACTGCTGTCAGCATGTCTGCACTGCACAGCCCTCAAATCCAATAGACTCTGACTCAATTAAATACTCCACCATATTGAATGGGAGTTTATCAATTGATTCGAGCTGTGGTAATGTGATAATCGAGGGGAACTGGATAGCATATTAGCACTAGGCCCTGACAGCATTATCGCATTCGCTCCCTATTGGAGGTGGCTTAATCGAGCACCTCAATGAACATGTCTTTATGTAGCCCTGGATTTAATTAAGATGGGCATTTTTTTCTCCCAAACACAAGGCAAACTGCATCACACAATGTGCTACAGCTGATGAAAGAAAGTAACAAGTGCCATGCTGAAGCCAGGATACGATTAGTGAGGATTTCAGTTAGCATACAAAGCCATGCTAGAGGATGCAAGGTGAAATGGGCTTGAAAAATCAAATTCAATGCCTTTTTTTGCTCCAATTTCACAGTTGCCAAGTCGGACTAGGAAAAAGGGGGGGACCCACGGCACACAATGTCACAATAAAACTGCATAACACAGAAAGGAAACTTAAGCAACTAATGACCGGTGTCAGATATGACATACACAAAGGCCCACTCCTCTCATATCAGGTCAGCACTTAAATCAAATACGGAAATATGCAAACACTCAGTGCCTTTAATGTGAGGGGTTTCCATGCAGGGAAGGCACGTGTGAAAAACAAAAGAACAAAAAAAAAAAGAAAAGGGTCATCCTTAGCAGGACGGGCAAAAATGGAGTCACAATGGATAGTAGAGCTTACCAGCAGTGGCAGGGTTGATGCAGTCAAAAAGGGTCCCTTTCCTTTAATTATTTACTTCCCTATCCGACATTGTCCTGCAAGAGGTAAAAATACATTCATTTGAGGGACCCTTTCTGTGAACCAAGCAACCAGGAGCCCGTCCACTCGAGCATCGTCAGCATTGAGGAGGGAGAGCGTGGCAAATCGATTGGCTGTGGCTGTCACTGCGTGTGTGTGTTAGCACGTGCTTGTGTCTTTTTGTGTGTGTGTGTGTGTGTGAAAAACAGAGAATATACTACCTCCACAGAGCAGGACTTCGATCAAAAAGACTATATAAATCCTTTGTTCTTTTTTATCCTTTGATAGTACAGTTGCACCCATATGGTGTTAGCTTATGGCCTGAGTATGGGAGCCATGACTCAAAGTCTGTGGGACTGTATCCCTGTCTAGTCAAATACATGTGTGGACGTTCAGCTGTGAGGGGTCGGAACACTTCAAGAGAAGTATGGAAAATGCCATAATCAGTGATCAATATGTAGGGGCCTTAGATTTGCTCAGTTAAGCCTGAAGTTCAGGATGCTGTTGATGATGCTCAAGTAGGCAGGTCCATTGCAACATGTCTCCATCTCTATAACAACACCTTCTCACTGCTAATAAGCTCTAAGTTAACCATCGCTATCTCAGTTTTAAGATATTAAAGTTAAACATGCTAAATATCATGCAGTAAGTAGTCTGCGCTATAGCTACAGTAGCCATTTTAAATACTCTAAATGCATTACAACATTATCTGAGTTAAAAATATTTACAGATACCACTACATTTGCTTTAGCTGTTTTTACAGATATATGCAAATAAAATAGATGGAAGGAAAAAAAAGTCACTTTATCATTTGTAACCATTTGGAAATTATTTGATCTCAGAAGCTGAAGAGGAGAGAAAGAGTTCAGTTTATGATTATTTGCTTAAACATTATTTAACTACTGTATTGGCAGAGCTTCCTCGCCCTAAATAATTAGAATGCATCTGCTGGATATACACACAGTGGGCATAATGCACTTATCCCTTCATTTATCAGATTTAGACTTTCTGCCCCATTTCCCACTCCCCTCCATCCCTCCACCTCCATCACTCCACCTCAGCTTGCTCTATCAGCCCCCCACCACCACCACCACCAAACTCCTCAGCCTCCCCCCTCCACCACCATACTCCATCTCTACCTCCCTGTTGGCCAGTAATGTGGCTGGCAAACCAATTTGACAGTCTCATCTTCGCCCAAAAGATGGGGGAGGCCTCCAGAGAGGCCATTTTTGACTGTGCAGAGGAGGCAGAGCGCGAGTGTGCCTGTCCCAACCGGCGTTAATCATCTGATGGCCCTTGCCCTTGTTTTTGTGTCAGTGTGTGTATACGTGTGCATGTGTCATCTAAATGACTCATAATGTGTAAATGAGATGGAAAGCTGAGTGGTATTAAACTGACACCAGTGCTTCTTTGTTTTTCCTGTCATTTGGGGTGTGTTATGAGGTTTTGGGTGTAAGTGGGAGGACAAGAGTTTTACTAACATTTATCACTCTCTGTCACTGCTCTGTCTCCTTTGCATTGTTTCACTTAGTTCAACAGTGGAAGCTACTGTAAGCTCATCAAATAAAAGAGTGGATATACATTAAATATGCATTAAATATCACATGAAAAAACATTTTTATGCACAAGTTATGATTTAAAATTACTTGAAATTCTCTTGATGACAGTGTGCTGCTGTGGGTGTCTGCATGTTATTCACATAAGAATGAAATAATTCCCCTTATTCTCCTCAAAATACATCACAAGGAAAGTGTTGATGATCAACCAAAGGGATGTAATATTTCAAGTTTTCCATCTTTTAATCAGCAGATATTTTCAGCTGGGGTGAGTGAGTCTCACTAACACATTCTCTCTATGAGCAGCATGCCCTTTGTTTATAAGAGACAAACAGAGCTGATTGTGGAGCGGCAGAGCCAGGCCCACATGCCGTGTAGGGACCAAGGGAAAAGGAGGGAGACGGAGAGAGAGAGGAAGGAGAGGGAAGGAAAGAGACTCTCCAACATAATTAACCTTCACTCTCCGTTTGCAGTGGCCCGCGTGGGGACAACGGGCTGTGCACCGCTACACCGGGGGAATGTGGGAGAGGGAGGACACCTACTTTCTGTAGTGACATAGAAGGAGCAGGTTAAAAAAAAGAAGAAGAAGAAGAAGAAGCAGGACAGGCTGATAAAAATGAGATAAGTAAGGCAAGTCTTGTCACCAGTTTAAAAAATATGATTAACGAGGCTAATAATGGCGATGATTGCTGGTATGTGCGCCTTTCCAGCAGTTAATCATGCAGCTTCTTCAACACTTCTGCCGACGCTGCTCGCTACCCACAATAAATATGCAATCATTTACCTCCGTGCAGCAGGCGGCCAGGAGGCTGGGAGAAAACACCCCGCTGTAAAAACCACACACATGCACACACTTGTGTTGCTCTCTGTTTTACACTCAGAAACACACACATTACATACTTGCTCAAGGGCACAATGAATTATCCTTTCCTGTACGTGTGTGTCTGTGTGTATGAGAGGATGTGTAGCATTGGTCTAAACACGTTTGTGTATGCATGTGTGTGAGATCTGCTGTTCATTCCTCAGTCTCATAAATAGGGAAGGGATCCAAACTAAACAAACACTAGTGATACTTCTCTCCGTTGCAGCACATTCACAGTGTCCTACTCTGACAATGTCATTGGCTCTTGGTTGTTTTTCTCTGTAGATCAAATGACCTCTCCTCCGTTTTCTTCTTCGCTTTGATATGGGAGCTTTTGATGCAGCTGTCTGATGGTGTGTTTACATGCCTTTGGCTTCTCACTTGGTCAATGGACTAATCAGATATGCAGAGGTACTTAGACTTCCCTGTTGCTGGATGTCAACAGCTGTCTGGAAGGTACAGAGAGGTGGAAGCCAAGCAGGACTGTGTATTATAATACTACTTTAGCATATACTATTCACCTGTTAAAAAAAAAGAAAAGAAAACAAAAACAAATAACCACTGGTTTATCTTCCTCTTCTTAAAATTCACTGTGGTTATTATTCTTAAGGTCCTTTGTTTATTTTTACCTTTAGAGGAGAATTACCTTGTGTTAATAACTAAGTGTTTTCATCAATTCTTTATGTCTGAGGTGAAACGCTGCAAACAGCTGCTTATTAATCATTTAAAAAAATCACATTAGGAGACAGAATGGAATTTGACTTGATCTAATTTACCAGTAATAAACATTCTACACATTATTTTGTGCAAATATCTTTGTACATTCAGTTTCTTAATCTTATCAGTCTTAATGCTCTTATGAAAACAACCAAATTATTTCCCCATTTTATTGCTACCATTACGCTCAAACATACATTATATCATTAGAGGATTATCCAGGGACAGATTTGACGAGAGCCCATCTTGTGTATCAACTCGTCTCAAAGCCCCAGGATTCCTTCAGCTATGCAGTGCCCTTCTGCTGTTGTTTTGTTCCCTGTTTGAACCAGCGGCACAGTAATATGTCCCATATGCTATCAGGAATTTATCCCCCACAGAACAAGTATGGAAACAATAGTGTGCTTCGGTCTCACCCACCCAGAGCTGTACAGCTATGGATGATGTTCACAATTGTCCCTCCATGCTACAAAGTTATCTCTGTCTCCCATATGTTCCGCCACTTTATGTGTTTGAATGACGTTTATGTACTGGTGTTTCTCATCATGGAGTCAAACTGTCACACCCATCCAAACTGACACAGGAGGAGAGGGAGCAGAGGAGGAGATGATGTTGAGGTGTTACTTTTTCTCTGTACAGTGTAGTCTAATCTTTGAACCCTCTCTCTCTGTCTGAAGCACTAAACTTTCCCCTGGCTTTGATACCAAATGCCTGGCTGCATATTTGTCAAAATGCACTTTGCCCCTCTCCAACCTTTTTTCTTCTCACTGTTTCATGAGCATTCCAGCAGCAGGAATTTAACTTTTTGATTCTCAGTATCCACCTCAGCTCGGATAAAGATCTAAACAATTAAATCTAAGCACCAGTTAGTTTGAGGATTTTTTTTCGGTTTACAAAACTCTTTTTTCATGTTAAATTCCCTAATAAATGTACTCTGGAACTCATTTTGCTAATAGGAAAGTTAAGACAAAACTAGTGATTGGTTTCTATCAAACAATTACAGTTTACAGTGTTAGGAAGCTAATTCCAAATAAGATAAGTTTAAGAATAAATCGTTTTCTGTGTAATCTAAATGTACATATCCCTGTGTGTGAGTGTGCATATGTGTGGATACACATGTTACACAGCAGGCTGGTCATGCCTCAGGCCATTCTCTGTTTCTAAAGCCTTGTCAAAAGAAGGGAGCTAACAAACTCACTGGTGGCAGTGCAGCACACTGAGGTGCTGGATGCTATAATAACGCTTCCTGTCATCTTGTTGCTGTCGGCACAGCTGCGTCAGGTGAGCAGCAGGGTTGCGCCTTCGCAAATGCTAACTTGTCTCCTGCTCCTCCTCCACTCCTTCCCCTCCCACACCCATTCTAATAGAGTCCCAGACTCACCTGCTCTATTTACATGCTGCTAATGAACAAACAGTGGTAGGAACAGATGCCACCGAAACAACAAATGTAATAAAAGGCTTGGGGTGGAAAAGGAGCAGCGTGTTTAGGAGGAGGGAGGGAGGTAGCAGTGATGGAGGAGGGGGGCAGAGGCAGTGTGTAAGCGAGACAAAATACTGAGAAAAAAAATTATAGAGCTCCGTCTGGGAAGATTTGTTTGCCATTTGGAAACATGCAGTAAGTTGCAACTTGCTCCTTACTAAAATTAAAGTCTGACCTCTCATTGATATTACAAAATTTCTATTCCAGCTAAAGAACAGAATGAATAAGACTGTTATGAGAGCAGCTGAGTTCTATTAAAGAGATAGAGAGTGTGAGCATGAGAGGGATTTGTCACACTTGAAGTGCTGTGTATTTTAGAAGGGCGGGGGGTATTTACAGTTTGTTTCAAGGGCCGTTTTACATTATATCCCTGCTGTGTTGAGTGAGCGGATAACTTGGTCAAGGAACCATGGTTGTTTACAGGACTAGCAAGGGAATATTGCTTGAAATATGAATTCACACACTGCTGTTATTTTGATTTCTATTATTTTAATAAAACTAATACTAATGCATATCATTATTATCTGCATATCAAAGATTGTGAAAGAGAAATCCTACTCATTGAGCATGACTGAATACTGGCCAACTGTTAAAAGTCACTCCCATGATGCAGAAAACAGTTGTCTGTAATCCCTTACGCAGCTTGTACTAGCCCAGGGCAGTGGTTATGTGTATGTACCTCCAGCATGTGTTATAGTATCAACCTGCTGCCACTGCTGCTGAAGTATATTCTGCGAGTGAGTGTGTGGGACTGATATGTGCTAACAAGCCCAGGTGAGCATGGCTAGCCTCACCTCCTAATGCGTTAATCAATGCAGTGGTTTGACAAACCGCTGTCTATGTTAATATATGCGCTTTCACCTCCCAGTGACAAGGTGAGGTAGTGAGGGCAGGTAAATAACACGATGAAGCTGGAGGGTTGATGGGTATGGCCTCGTCTTCGTATGAATGTGTGTGTGTGTTTCTCATCCTGACACCCTGCTCTTCTGAACTTTGACTTGACAGGGAGCAGATGTCCCTGAATCCGTTTTTCAGTATTCCATTAGCTAACAGATGTTAAGTGATAGCCTATGCAGGTAAATGTCATACAGTAATGAAATACTGAAGTTTAATCTGGTTTTATTAACATCAAATGAAAAGCCATATCGTTCACAAAAATGCTAATATCTACTGAACTTTTTGACATGGTTTTTATAAAACTATATCCTTAAAAAAATCAGTCTGTAGATTTATGTAGTGCTATTATTTTAATTATCATAGATAATAAAGACTGAATTAAACATTTAAATTGAACCTACCTGCATCTGTCACAATTACATTAATATTAAATGGTTACATTACCAGGGCTCTCACACTAACCTGTCTCGGCTCCGCCGTGAAGGGAATGCAGCATTGCAGCCAGCCACAGTGCACACATGCATCTCTTTGAGGTGCACATTCTTGTAGTGCAGTTTCATGCTATAGGAGCTCTTGAAGCTCTTCTTACACACATAGCAGATCTTGGGGTCAGGACTTGAGCATGGATCTCCCTCTGGTGATTGAGAAGAAGGGAATTTGGGTGGGCTAGAACCGTAGCCCATCGAAGAGATGAAGCTCTCATGCAGGGCAGCCATACTTGCAGCAGCGGCAGCAGCTGCTGCCATGCCTCCATTATAGAGGCCATACTGGCCCATGCAAAACATGTCATAAGTAGGATCGTTGAGTTCTTCCTTGATCTTGATAGGGGGCTGATGAGGGGAGGGTGAGGAATGGCCCTTTCCTTCCATTTCCTTTCTCAAATGGGCTTCCTCACCACCCTCATCATCCTGTTCCTTGTCCAGACCCCTTCCACCCCTGCTGTGTTTTTGATGTTCATCCACATCCATGAGCTCATCACGGTAGAACATCTTGGAATCAGAGGTCTCAGACTCATTCTCGAAGTCTCTTTCATGGTCCTGGTCCTCAGAGGTGAAGCTGTCCATGCAGCGTAGCTCACCAGAGCCTCGCAGATCATTTCCACCCCTACTGTCACTACCAGTCCCTTCCCGGCATTCGTCTTCACTCTGTCTCATCATGCCTCTCAGAGCTAAGCCAGGGCTCATCTCATCCTGAGATGGGGATTGCTGCCCACTACCACCACTGTGGTTCCCAGTACCACTGCCACTGTTGTTGCTGTTACAGTTACCATTCATTTTGATATTGTTGTGAAGAAGGGATGACTGGTGATGGTGGTGATTTTGATGGATGTTATCATCATCATCTTCATCTTTGTCCTCATATTCGTCTGCCACATCAATCACTTCCTTCTCAATCTTCACTGGCATGCTAGATTTACGAGGCTTCTTTTTGGGTGTGGGATCACTGCTGCCACTGGTGAGGTCCTGATTGGCAGTAGGTGTAGGTAAACGGTGAGACATGGGCCCTGCCTCTGACACATGAACATTATTATGTGAAGCCACAGCTGCAGCAGCCAAGATCTGCTGTTGCTGGTCCATCAGGGTGGTACTGTTAGTGGTGGTGGGCAGGATGGGGCTGGTGGGCAGTGACACTGGAGGACTGACGAGATCAGCGGGGGACAGGAGCGTACGGTAGAATGGGGGCACTGGCTGGACTGGCTGCACTGACTTCAGGGAGGGGAACACCAGTGGACTCTGCAGGGGTGACTGGAGCATAGGGTCTACCGGTGGAGTGGTGAAGCCCAGTGGTGGCCTTCCAGGGCTGGTGAGTGTGAAGCCACCATTCTTGGTGCTTGAGATGACAGGCGTGCCAGTGGTCGAATTGGCACGGATAAGGTCTTTGTCGCGGTTATTACGCAGCATAGGCATGTGCAACCGTGGATTGGGATTGGCACTGTGACGGTTGCGGCTGCGCAGTGAGCTGAAGACCATATTGCAGCCCTCGATGGTGCAACGATGTTTAATCTTCAAGTGAACAGCATTATAGTGTATCTTAAGTGTGCCTTTGTCATAAAAGGTTTTGCCACAAGAGTTGCAGCACACTCGACCCTTGCGTGAAGTGGCTCCCATGCGGCGCATGCGATGCATCTTGGAGGAAAAGGAAGGATGGGTGATGGTTTTAGACTGCTCATCCTTTATGAAGTGGTGGTGAACTTGGTGGTCACTCAGGCTGTTGGATTGCTGTGGTTGATTTTGGGATTGCTGTTGGCCCTGTTGCTGCTGGAGCTGTGTCTGCTGTTGCTGCTGCTGTTGAGCTTGCTGGGTGGAAGGGGTTGGCGAGATGGGTGATGCCCTGTTGTTGGGTTCTGTCTTGGGTTCAATGTTGTTAATGACTCCCAGGGCTCCACGGCTAGGGCTCTGGCCTGTGCGGAAGGGTGACAGGGACACTTCTGACTCACTGGTCTCTACCTGTTCACCTTGGTTTGGCAGGCTGGGCTCCCTGAGCCGGAGGGCAGACTGCTCCATAGGCAGGCCATTAGGGGGCAAGCCGAGCATGGGGGCAGAGACTGGGTTGATATACTGGAAAGGCAGGAGGAAGGCTAAGCTGTTGGGGATATTCTCGAAATGGTGAATGCTTGATGGGCTACTGTTTTCCAGATGTGTCAGGAGTCCGGGGCTGCGGGTCCTGTTGTTGCTTTCAATGAATGTCCTAATACCGGAGTCTGTCTTCGAGGAGGGAACTGTTACTGCCTGACCTTCCTTCTCCTGAATGGCCATCAGCTCCACAATAGACTTGGTCTCACCAAAGCGCAGAAATTGCTGCAGGGTGATGATCTCCTCTTCTCGGGACATGATGGTCCAGCGGTCCAGCACCTTGCCTGCAGCATCCTACATGCCCCAGAAGAGACAAAAGAGAAGACAGAAATACAAACCATTATTGATTGTGCATAATCAGTGTGGTCAAAGGAGAAGATAGAGCAGGGGTTAGTTTGTGAGGGCAAGCTTTTCTGCTCATGAAATTCAGAGGCCCCTGGAGCAACATGTAGCTAACAGAGCTTTGACGAAAATCTCCCCCCTCCACTGCCCCTCTTTCCCATCTACATTTTTTCTATAAGTCGGCCCTGCGAATGTGATCATTAGCCACACAATGATGAGAGTAGGCAAGAGTTTAATTGAGTCTCAAACAAACAAATCAGAATCACCGTGGTGGGGCTGTCAGCGAGTCTATGTGACTTCAAACACTGTGGGAATGTTAAGCTGTTAGACTGTAAAAGACATGAACCCTTGCTGGGTCTCCCTCTGAACACAAATGGTACCGAGGGATATTTACAAAATTGTGTGAGCCAGAGAAAAAATGGGTAACAGAAATAATAGAATAATTAATGCAAGCCACTAATCGCACCTTGGTTGGCAGGCATTTTTCTCAGTGTGTTCACTCTCTCCAAGGCAGTGAAAGGCTTGAGGGAGGATGGGACTATGCATCAGGAAATGGCTTTGGACAGTCAAAGAGGAAAAACTCATGTTTATTTAAGATTGTGTTGGAGGATGCCTTGACAGTGACATTGAGCTTGTGTTCCTTTCATTGGGCAGGCTGCATATTTATCATGCTTTTATGTTGGTGAGGTCCAGAGGATGTATAACCTTTGTTATCTTAAATATGTATCATATCAATATGTTATGTTATGCATGAGATTTACATGATACACAACCTGTTCCACATTAAACATTAATGGTGAAATAGATTGTACTAAATAACATGTTATTTAGGGGACTCTCAACTAATTATATGTTTTTAGTTTTTAGTGGCAGAAAATATTCACAAATATTAACAATGGATGATTTCTAATAGCCCTTGGCATTTCCTGTTCCTGTGTTACCGCATTTCCATCCTAACAGACCAGAACTATTCTGATGGGACTTAGGTGTTATTCCAAATAGAGCACTTTACTTGGCTAGGGATTTTTGCAGATGTGCTGAAAAATAAAAAGCTTAGACTCCATGAAAATGTTCACATTGTCAAACATCAAGAGATGGCAAGGGATTCTGGGAAAATAATCTTGGCAGATCCTGAGAATTGACTTTGTGGTTCAAGCACTAAGTTTGAAGCAATGAATGTTTGACCTCGCACTGGTCCTTGTGCACGAACCCACATCTTTTCCTGCTTCATAGCTCTGATGAAAATTATACTCGTACAGTAACTGCTGCCACAGCTGTTGTTATATAAGATGGCATGAGTGAACAAGATAGAAATAGATAGAGAGAAAAAGAAAGAGACATAGTGTAAATACTAGAGTTCACACATCAGTTCCTTGGGGACCAGGAGCAAGTGACATCAAGGGAATAACACAAGCGATGACAATTAGTCACAGTGAAATGGCAGCATTTCAGATGTGCTCCTAGCTGCTGGCATCTATAAAACATAAATGGCAACTCTGGTGAGTAAAAAGCTGTAAAAACCAACATCACAAAGCACAAAGGGCCTGTAAGGAGAAAACAGAAGATAAATGTTTTAAGAGAGACAGCGAAAGAGAGATAGTAAGGGAGAGACACAGAGGAAGAAGAGCAGAAAAACAGAGAAAATAAAAGTGTGAGTGGTTTCATATCATGCCCTCAGATATACTGGAGAAATAGATTCTTCTGAGACGAAACATCAATAGTCACTGGGGTATTTGTTGTTAAATATACATTAAAAAACATTTTACACTTTCATTCTGTGCGCGCTCTGGAGTTTTTGCCTGGAGGTATGACTTTAAATTCTAGCCTGGGCACTATTATTTCATACTGCATGGCCATCTGGGCATTAGTACTTCCATTTGATTTAATTGAAACAAAAAAATGAAAGCAAATTAGAAAGTGAATCTTTAAATAGTTCCACAGCCAGAACATTTCTTAAGAAATTGTAGCTCTAAGAAGTGGAGCAGCCTTTTGATATTTTCTAGTGACAAAAAAAGATTCATTTGTGTGTTACACATTTAAATACACTAAGATAGCCCACAATTACAACTCTGATTAGAAACAGAAAAAAATCTAAATGCAATTTAAGTACGTTATTCCTATGAATAGAGTGTCTGCTTCATAAGCAGTAAATAGCAATAAAGAGTACTGGTGTGTTTGGGATCATTGGTAGCCCACATTTGACTTGATTTAAATCAGATTAAGATATCTGTCACTTTGCAAACTGACCCATTTTGATGTTTGCTCTTCAAATTGAGATTGAAATAATATTCATAAAAAAGGGGGCACTTTTAATGGGAGCTCCATTAATAAATTCTACAGGGACTGGCCTTGTGTAATAAGTAAAATAATCAAGAAAAAGTGCAAACACACACCAGCAAGATGGCTTGACCAATGCCCCCCTTCATACCCACACACAGTTACCCAGCTGGATAAAATGGAGTTTAGACATTTAATTCATCCTCCACTGGCCCTACCCTTGCCCTCACTTCCCCACTTGTGAAGTCAAACAAAAGCCAAAACACAATGACACAGGCCAAACTGCAACCCATTAGCGCGTGGAAAGACTAGCCAGCTGTCAGAACAGGTCAGCAGTTCTTCTATGCCCTGGACCCTGTGAGGAGGCCAGAGGACTTTGTCCAAGCTCTCCTCGTTCACTGGTCAATTGAGTTTTGGAGGCCAGTCAACAATCAGTGAGACTGGGGTCGTGCTTAGAGCAGAGAGTCTACACAAATTCAAAAATGGAGCAAATCAGCCCAGAAAAGGATGTGAAGGGACAAACTTGATTAAGGTTCAATCCATGTGGAAACTACTGCTGTTTTTTATGCCAAGAAACCTTTCAGTACATGGCTGTTTGTTAAATGCTTTTGCAGTACCTCATTTATAACACTATATTTTGCAATATATCATTTCTTTTAAATTCCAGACATATCTGGAGTATCTAAAGTGTGCTGACACACATTTGTAGACAAACACATCCCCCAGAAGTCCTCACCACAGTAAGTCTCACAACTCCACTCCCCTGCATTAGCCCTGTGATGCTGTGAGAGAAACAAATATGCCATTAGAAGCACTTTTACAAGTAGGCACTCATCTTCCAATTAGCTTAATGTGGCCCTCTTTCCCCTATATTTTCCAGGCGTGCCCCACCTCTTCTTGTACACTCCCTCCAGGAAAATCTCATTAATCCACCCCTCCCCCATCTCCACCAGTGCTATGACATATTAGTCTGTCATTATGCATCCCAGAGTCCTTTAAACAATACAGCTAAACCTCTGTTTGCCAGGTTAATGACTATTAGCCAGTAATTACAGAAGAGAGACGATAGGGTACCCACTTTATCTGGTGGACAGCCTGCTGCTGTTAGTTTATTTTATCTGCCTGCCTCCACGTCTCTCAGAATTAATCTAGCGACGGCTGTATTTATTCATCTCTCCGCCGCTGCTGATGCATTCTTAATTCACGGCTGTCTCTAATACTGTGGTGCTGGCTGTTATGTGGTGGGTGGGTATCCACCTTGCAAATTGCTGACAATGAGGACGAGCAAATGATGGCCTTGTCATGGACCAGGGCACCACTGTCAGTTAAAACAAATCAGGCAATTATGCAATTAGCAGGTTATGTGCTGGGCCGTACTAAGAGCCAGGGTATGCAGCGTTGTAAGGTTGCATAGTGTGCATTAGGGATTAACAGCTTAAAACGTATATGCTTTTCACTAATCATCAGCTATCATACTCAATGACTGAGTATTTGGAAAGCACTGAGAGAGATGCTATGCTAAACACACAGCAAAAAAAGGGGGAGAATATTTGCTGTGAATATACTGTCCTGACCTGTGCCTGTGTGCACTAAATCAAATGGGAGATCTCTGACACCCGTAGAGTCTGTGTCACATCTCTGATATTTACATTTTCATGTTAACATATAAACTGTCATGATGTGTAATTATGTACAGCCTGTGTAGGCTGACAGCTACACTGGTTCTACATTAACATGACGGCAGTTCAGCTGATCAGAAGACGGTATCACTTGCAATACAGAGGATCAGTTCTCACAATGGCAAAGTGAACCATGGGAACCACATTGATTCAACAATCGCCTCGCAGTGAATGCGATCTCCACCAGGCCTCGAGGGAATCCCCATTGATCTCCAGTCCTGCTTTCAGATCCAGTTCCTTTCAAAAAACTGCTCTATCCCTGTGTTTCGCCACTTCAGGGGAGGTTAAGCAGAAGTTCCTTGTGATCTGAGAAGGTCTTGAACCTTGGTGCTTCCTTTTCCATATTCTGTTTCCCCTGCCCTGCCACCTCACCCCTCCCCATCTCGGCCTGTATGAATAATGCAGAGGATCTAGTGGCAAGGGGGTGCCATGGGGGATGGGTTCACACAAAGCCCACTGCCTGGAGCCATCACATCAGAGGGCAAGAGCTCCCAAGACACAGGCTGCTCCCCGATTGGCTGCCCAGTGGCAGGTCAGAGGTCATGTGTGAACAACTAGCTCTGCTTCTGCTTCTGTGATGGACCACAGGGAAATCAGTAGCTGCGTCCAAACGTGGGTGGAGGACATTTGTAAGAATCATAGAGGTTGAAATTTGCACTCTGTGATCATTGTAAATTCCCCCTTTATGCTCTGCACATCAAAAGACTGAGCTACTTTGGATGTGACCTTGTGTTTGCACCTCAGATGTTTGATGTTTTCTAAAGTGTAGAAGAAATAACTTGCATCTTCACTGAAAGATGACAGTCTACTGTACATAGATACTATAGTTAACAAGTTAACAGTAAAATCATGACAGCCTATCACCAGACAGACTGATAATATCCCTGTGGGACAATCAGTAACAATTATGTCACCTTGTGGTGGCTTATAATGGGACCAGGCAAGATTAACTATCACTTAGTGAACTGAACCTTTTTGAAATATGTACACGAAAAAAACAGTTGTCTTTCAAAACACCAGATTGCAAAGACATAGTAAATAGCAGCCAAACAAATGAACATTTCATTCTCTCTGAGATACTCTGTGTGAATAGCAGCATCTTGGTGTCATCTTGAATCGCCATCAGACAGCCCTGATGTCTCCCTGAAAGTGGTCTGGTGTTAATCTGATGTTAATAAAGTGATAATTTGCAGTTACATCTTGGTGGCAACTGGAGGTAGGAGATAAAACAGCTACTGAAAATGTTCTTTTGTATTTTACTGTCACTTGTGTTCATCTTTTGCTTTTGTTAAATTGTGCACACCAAAAAGCTTAATTAAATACAATCTTTGTTAAAAGATGGCATAAAAGTTAGACCTGCCAAATCCTGTTTTCCATATAATGTGAACTTCTGACATGACAACTGACATGAAAATCCAGGTGATTCAATAAAGTCCAGACAGGACTCTCTGCACCAGCTCATGTTCCTGATTATACCTGGGAACAGATCTATTCGAGTTTGATTCCTACTTTATAATTAAATTAACAGCCATGCAAAGGGCACTGCCTTGGTCTAATATTATGCTCCTGACTGCCAGAGAGGACTGCTGTGGCGTGAGTGAATGTGAAGAGGCCACGGGGCTTATTTCACCAGGCCAGACGCACTGATCAACCAACAGGCCGCGAGACACCCTGCCCTCACCTCTCAACCTGATTTAACTCATGGCTTTGGTTAAAAATTCATGACTGTGTGTTAGTTGTTGCTAAGGGCACACTAATCGACTGGAGTGAGATTTATAGTGCAGTTGCAAACTGCGAGGAGGAGGATGGAGAGGGGGATCAGGCTGGGGCTATTACAAAGGACTTTACCACAGACGGGTGAGTCACACTCTGGCACGTCCCAGGTTCCAGGTGGCCCTCAGTAAACAGTTTCCGTTCGTTTTTCCCACTGACTTGTCTTTGTTCATTATCTGTTTTTGAAAACAAACCTGTCTTAAAAAAAAAAAAAAAAAGGTCTCCTAACCTCTGATTCATCCAACCCTCGCTGACCTCCACCACCATCATCACCACCCTTTTTGTTTTAAAGCTGTCCCTCGGCATCTTTAAAAAGTGGAGAGGACAGTCGTTTGGCCGCAGCCCAGCAGAGGTGCAGATGGGGCAGCACATGGAAGCCATTTCAGGCCCTGGTGCGCTACAGAGCACAGTCGACTGTTCTCTGGAGTTCAGAACCTCTGAAGAACCGCCTCGCAGCACTTACATGTGAGCAGCGTCTGGGTCTGGGCTGATGTATTGATTCCCTGTCTCTTTTCACAAAGCATACACAATAACGTTGGCTCGCCTCACCCAACTGTGCTAAGGAACCGTAGCTGTGGTCAGTGTGTAAAACTCAGCGGACCCAGCACTGAGCTAGAGGGGATGCCTCAGAGAAGAGGGGTGGAGTGATGGAGGCAGCGAGGGAACGCCTGATGGTTCACATTAATTGAGGATGATTCGTGTGATCTCCTGGGTCTGGATGGAGCAGCCAGGTCTGTCGTGGGCCTGGGAGACAGATGTGGGGGCCGCTGTGCTCCCTCCAGGGCCAATGGAGAGCAGTGAGGCGGCTGAGAAATGGTCTGTCTGTCCAGTGTGTGTGTGTGTTGGTAGAGATGGGGGGAGGGGGGGGGGGCTGACAACCTGCTTTTCTCTCCCTCTTATATCACATCTCCTTTGTCTTGATTACTATTTTGGCAGGAGGCCGGTGCGGAGAAGGTGCATTAACATATGCTCACAATTTGCTCTTTGGCCACATAGTTGCATGTTTGTACTATGTCTTGATGTATCAGTCTTTTCTGTTTCTCTTTTGTGTAATACCCGCCCCTTATCACATTATATCCCTGGGCTAGGAATGGGTAGCAAACACTGGCTTTAGTGAGTAACTGTGCTTCAAAAAAGTAAAACTTAGAGCTTGATAAAAGCAGAAACCTGTACATGTGGGCTCCAGCTCATAAACCCAGTATGTGACAAGTTGTTTCTGCCTATATTGGGCGTAAAGTTTTGTATTTTCCTGATTTTTCCTCCATACTTCCTGGAATGTAGCATTGATCTCCACACAATCAAAATAATCCACACATCACTTTCATGTTTTGAGTGTGTAAAAGGAAATAGATGTGACTGGATAATGGATTGTACCGTAGGTAAACCTCCCAAGTCGTTTTGTTTTGGTCTGGCTGGGAACAGACAGAGGTGTCTGTAACACACAGACACACTGCATTAGAAGAGCTTTTCAGCTTTCTCCTGTGTTTTTGCTATGGAGCGTGCAGGAGGAAAGAGAATAAGCTAATGGACTCTTTACTTAATGTGATCAGAGCCATTATTGACATGCTGCCAGGAAGATGCAAGACCATTAACTCGAGCTTCTCTCTCTCTGGTACCTTCCCTCAACCCCACTCCTTTCCCCGACAGTATTTCACTGCTGGCCTGACTCTTATACAGAGGAAAGGCCACTAGGGGGTCTTGGAGCCCCAGAGGAGTCTGTGTCTGTCATGTTAACTAGGAACCTGTGATATAGACTGTTTGGAGAATTGGCAACAAGATGTTGCTCTGGACTTGGCAATCGTAAATCAGTTGTTATGGTGGTGTATAATGTTAGCCTTTGTCTTCAGAAATCACAGGAGGAATGGATATCAGTGAGAGCTGCAGGAATTTTTATGCAGAATGTTCTGATGGTTTAGCTGGCTCAGCAGCCGGCCATGCAAATTTAACATCTTGGGATTTAAATCAATTTTTATTTCTCTGTTACATGTTGCCACTTCTGTTTCTTATTACTTTGAACTGTCTGATAACAAAGAAGTCACATCTTCAAGTCACTCAAATTTTTTTTGGTTGTTTTTGAAAATTTGTATATATATTAAGTAAGTACTGGTATTTCTGACACCTCAGAAAGACAAAATAACAGGAATAAAATAACTTGTAATTTATTAGAAGTACTAAATATAATGCAATACAAAACTGAACAAATTAACCAAGCTCCTTTGTTCTAGTGAGACTTTTCATCGTCTGTTTTAAAATTACATTTTTTAAAAATGACATACAAATTTTGGATAATTTTTCAGTCACGTATTTAGAAGAATATTAACTGATTTAGGTTGAAAGTAGTTGTAAGTTTAATATGAGCCATAATTATAATTAGTTTCTCTGTCTTGTTTGGCTCGTCACGAATATGTTATTGAAGGGAGAACACATTGGAAAAGAAAGAAAGAAAGAAGAGGAAACACTTCTGACAACACTGTAAATTACACCTCAGGCTGAATGATACAAGTGCATTAGTGTGTGTTAAGAATATTGTTGTTTTATCAAAGTGAAATCACACACTGAGTGGGTAAAATGGTCCCAGATTACAAACGGTGCAGCCTCCCTGATCTTAAACTGCCTCACTGGAATTGTTGCCTGGCATGTAAGTTGGCTCATTCATCTTGGAGGCGGAGGGTGCCGGTGTGGCTGCAGTGTAATTTACACCACCCCGACCTATGTGCCAGAACACATCTATCCCTGTGGCCCAGGGGCTCATGCCGCCAGCGGCCCAGAGGATGTTCGTGTTTATGTGTGCGTACATGTGATGTGTGCATCTGTGATCATGTGGGTACAACAGGAAGTGGTGCTCAGGTCTCTCGGGGCACAGGTCCAGGTCCCTGGGCCTGTCTACTGTCATAAGTTCCAGAACGGTGATTACTTACTGCAAAAATAAACACCATTACCATCTGGTGCTGCCTCTTTGTACTGTAACTTATACACCAAGAAAAGCTCTAGACCATCAAAACACAGAGTGGAGAACAATAACAGGAAAAAAAATCTAATCTGCACTGTAAAGGTTTTTTTTTCTTTATCTCAAGTACATTTGTGAGATTATTCCATATAAAAAAACTTTTTATTTTGGGGGCTCAGAATAAAAATCGGTCACTAAAACAACTTTTGATGTCTATGAGTGGGCAGATAGTGAAGAACAAAAGGTTCACTGGGACGCATGGTGAGAAAGTCAGGATGATAGGGGTCATTCAAGACCGTTGAAGCCTTGCAGATCCAGCAGATGTTTGATCCATCCACGGCACATCTGGTCCTCAACACACTCAATCCATTTCACTCCAGTTCTCCTTTTTAGATTTTCATTGTTCCTCACGGTCCACTAAACTCCACATTCTCCCTCGTGGCCCACAAATATTCATTCACAATCATTCAACCTACCCACTTAGTAATCTCAACATATAGGCTGTTGTTGTTGCATGTGATATGAAGGGTGTGTATGCGTGTGTGTGTGTGTGTGTGTTGTTGTTGTTTTAAAGGTTTAAATATTTGGTGGTGATCAAACATCTGTATTTTATCCCCTTGCAGATGGATAGAGGTCTGTCTTGAACTGGGTTATAAGCTGTTATACCCAGCGAGGAACTGTAAACTCCAGTGGCACTAGTCAGGGAAATGAAAGCTGTCATTCTCATTGTAGTGGGCCCTGGGAGGGTCATATGGTGCTTAACTGCTTCATTGTTCCTTTTATTGTTGGAAACAGAGACGGGGTGTGTACGGCGCAGGTTTCTGATTCTGGAGTGCGACGTGACGAGAGGACTGTCAACTCCCCGTAACTCTCCATGCAACTTCCTTTAATAAATGTCAACTCTGTGACCCGGCGGCAAATCCCTGGCTGGCTGGGTGGCCGTGTCAGCAGGCCGGTGGGCCGGACAATGTCTGGGCTTGGCCCCGGTGACACTGGGGAAGTGAAGCGAGCCACTGCTCTGTTTGTTCAGAGAGGGGATGCAGGGCCCCCTGGAGGTTTAGGCCCGAGATCATCAGACAA
Source organism: Lates calcarifer (assembly GCF_001640805.2). Classification (NCBI taxonomy): domain Eukaryota; kingdom Metazoa; phylum Chordata; class Actinopteri; family Centropomidae; genus Lates; species Lates calcarifer. The sequence continues at coordinate 11,749,654 of NC_066837.1, read as the reverse complement.
AAACAGAACCTGCATGAGCGTGTATCAACTGATTTTTTTTTTTTTTTTTTGCATGAATGTGCAGTGGTGCTAAAATAAAATACCAGCCTGAATTTGAGTTCAGATTTAGCTGTGTTAATAACACTGTAGGCTTGTCCCTATGTGTAACGCAATCTTCCTATGTTTGCGTCTGGCCTGGTCTAGCAGTGCTGAGCAGTGCAATGCTATTGATCCCTACAGCCTTGTGGTCTGCAGGGTTCCTGTCAGTAAACGCAATGAGCCGGAGCACCTTCCATTCCCCCTCTCTGCCCTGTGTAGCACTACAAGCTAAACAGCCATCACAGAAACTCAATACAGGCAGACTGGGTCCTGGTCATCAGCAAGCAGCAGCAGCAGCAGCGCCCTGCGACGTCCCACGAGGCTCTGGCTAAGTCAATTCAGTGTCAGTGCAGCATCTCACCTTGTAGACCTGTTGCCAGCCTAATATGTCGTGCTAATATGTCTCTCCATATGAATTACAAGGCAGTGAGAGGAACCCAGATGCAATAAGTATGGATTAGCTAATGTCCAGGTTCTGTCTGAGTCTTGTTGGGATGGAGGAGGAGGCAGGGGTGGGGGGTGGGGGGAGGCTGACGATAGTAATAGCATCGAACAGGGTGTCTGGCTGTGGCTTGGAGGTGAGATGGGGGCATACACAGGCCTCTGGGATTTCTAAGGAGCTCTGGGAAATAAACTTTCCTCTCTGCCGCAGAAGAAAAGGGGGAAGGACTGAGAGAGATAACATTGAAAGAATGATTAGTGAAGAATGAGAGAGATGGAAAGAGTGCGATGGGCTGTTAATGCGTTTTTTTTCCTGACTATTGATCAACCTGGAGGGCTAGAGGTGTATGGGTTAGAGGTCTTGAAGCCCTTACCTTGTCTGCTGTGTGTCTGCGTGTTAATGTGTGAACCCATTGATTTGTATTGTGCTCTGTATAGCTGTTCTGTGTGTAGGCCAGAGCGCCTGACAGAGGAAGGGTGGGATGGGAGCAGAGAAGAAAACAGAAAGGTGGGAGAAGAGGTGAGCGTGTGGTCAAACGGGGGCGTAATTAGGAACCATGTTACCACTAAACTCTATATATTGATCAGAGATAATTCACACACACCATATCTTCCCCTCAGCAAATGTGCCTAGGTGCTTTAATAATTCATGCTACATATAACTCTTGTTCATTGCTACCCAATGCCCATTTACACATACCTGTTTTTTTTTAAGAAATCAGTTTGTTAACATCTATGTCTGAGTAAACTAGTGTAGAAAACCCCAGTTAGATTTAAAGTGAATAACTGGGAAGACTTGGAAAAGTCTCCTCTATTTATTTTCCTGCATTTCTTTGTTGAAGAAACTTTATTTTATATTTATATATATAAAAAAAACAGGAACATTAAGTTTGTAAGGATGCTGGCAAAAGTTTTTGTGTAGTTTTGTATTTCCTAAACGTTCAGTAAAATTATTGGAACCTTCTCTTGGAATCCAGCTGATACACTGTATGATTAAAATTTTATGATTAACGTTTTTTTTCCCTCAAGTGCTCGACTGTGGGCTAAACTAAAAAGAGGTGGATGTTTCAGATGAAATAAGAGTGATTTGGAAAAGATAAAAAATAGAAACTGTAGTTTGTTTTTTTGGTTGTTGTTGGGTTTTTTTTTGGTTTTTTTAACTCGTGCTGCCACAGCATGCATCACATAAATAGTTGTAAACTCTTTTTACACCTATTCAGACAGATACACACCCAACAAAGAACATATGTTATATTTTACTTATAAACAAGCACACACAGACACACACAGAGGCCATGCCTGCCATTGGCAATCCCTGCAGGCAGATATGGGGTGTGTTTGCCAGCAGCCTGCTGAGTGAGTAGGCCAGTGTGCCCCTAACTCAGAGCTGGGCACTACGCTGAGCTGCTTTGATGTGTGTGTGTGTGTGTGTGTGTGTGTGTGTGTAGCTGGAGTTTGGTGAAACAGCAGAGGGACTGTGTAATCCTCTGACATGCCTGTGGAAAAATACAAGGATCCCTCTGACAGTGGCTGAACTACAGGCTCGGAGGACCAGTTAGTGTGTCCACAGGTTCATGTGTACGGGACTGGCTGCAGGCTGTGTGCCGACACAGATGCACAAACACACACCACTGCATACAGTACAAGGCATGAGAGAGATACACATATATACGCACAATTAAGATGCTTTTAATATTACAATGTTCCGAGTCTGTCTCCCTAGTGAGGTTTCTGGCTTGGTGACACTAATTCTTAAAAGGCTATGTCAGTGGCAAAACCACGGTCTAGCCATGTAAGGTGCAGTCCTCAACTAAAACACAGAGCTGCATTGCTTTAGGCCCTGCTCATACACAAACACACACGCGCACGCACAGGTCAGTACATTAACACAAACAATTTGGTTTTGCCGTTGGAATGCAGGAGGACAGGCGAAGAGTTTTGGCTCTGCCCTCTCTATACTTTGCATAATTGCGTCTTACATTTCCTTTAGTCTGAAGGGATGCTGAATCCTAAACAGTGATGGGAACCAGGTCTGCTGATCATTAGATTTTGGCAGAGTAACCTGCTGCCACATGTGAGAGAGGTAGCAACACAAATAATGTGTGTGAATGTCGGTGCACGCGCGTGTGTGTAGATGTCTTCATCTCTACAGTATGTGGCCTCTTGAGAGGAAGAAAAAACCAGGGCAAATAAAAGGACATTAAGCATATGAATTAGCCACAGGTCTAATGTGAGCTCTGTGAAACAATTAAGCAACGAAACAATAGTAGACATTTCATCTTCTTATTGTCTAATCGCCCATCTGACTGCCTGTGTATTTCCCCTCTTAACCCTTGAGATACTTGCTAATGGCCCTCACAATGGAATTATTTACTACCCATGGTAGGGGGGCAAATGGGTCAAATTGTGTGTGCGTGTGTGTGCGTGCGAGTGTGCGCACTCGTGCCCCCTTGTACTCAGAGTGAATGAAAGGGGAATGATGGAATCATTGAAGCACGCAGTGACTGAGAGACGGGGAGAAAGGAGAGGGGGACTGAAGGAGGAGGACTGAGTGCTGCTTGCTAAAGTGAAAAATCATGCCATGGTGCAGAGGGGCCTGGTTTTGTCCACTGGGAGAAGTGACTACATCTATGCTGGCACTCAAGTGCTCTTAAATACTCTCTCTTTCGCTCTCCATTTCCCCACATGCCTCCCTCTATCTATACCCCCCCCTCTCCACTTCTGTCCGTCCCTGTTTCTCTTTCCTCCCCCAGTTCTCCCCATAGGTCCAGTCCAGGTACAAATGGCTATTTGCTGTACAACTCCCACAACATGTTTGTGTCTGCTCCTGCTTGTCCCTGACAGCACGTAAAACAAAAAAGCAGAACAGGTGCTTTCTTTATTCACAAATTGCTCCCCCAGAACACAAAAGCCTCCTGAATGGAGATGTCAGAGTGCTATTAGAAACGTCTGCGCTGGAGGAAGCCGCACAGCTTCTCTGTCAGTAGCTTTTAATTCACTGAGGAGTTGGGAACAGTCATTGTGTCAGTCTTTGTGTGTGTGAAGTGTTTCACCTTCACAATTAGTTAATCTGCATCCTCCTGATCAGGAGAGGTCAATCCCCATTAAAACATGAAGGAATAACATTAATTTCTTTTTTTTACCTCATCACCTTTTATTTAATTTACTAATCCAATTTGAATTTGTCATAAGAATTAAATTGTTTGTATTATTGTAGCAATATCCAGTATAATAAGTAACTGAAAAAGTGAAATGATCAATTCACAGTTTCACATCCTGTTCAGGCCTAATTATGTCATGCAGAGACAAAGCGCTCACTTTCTTGATTTAGCGCGCTAAATCAAGAAAGTGAGCATCACTGCGGAGATGAAGGCTGCCTGTGGAGAAGGAATCAACAGTGCTGCTCACCGTCACCTGCTGGGGTTAACCCCGCGGTTGCCAACACGTTCAGAACATAGATGAAACACAAAAGGAGACAAGCCTTTCATTCTCACACCTACAGTTACAGCAGCCTTTCTGTCAGCAGCCCGGAATCTGTGTGTTTGTGTGTGTTTGTACAGGAGTGCATGCATCGTAGACATATTTCCCCCCCCCTCTAATTAGCACGAGGGAGTCCTGGGGGCAATCAGAGGCGAGGTTAATGAGAGGAGGAGAGAGCGAGCGGAGGAGACGAGGCAGGGGTGCGGCGAGTAACGTGCACCGTGCTGCACTGGTGCTACAGCGTAACACACCCTTCATATCACGCTGTCACCCTGAAGGGGCATCATCCTCACGGCACCCACACTGATGTTTTGGGGCCTGTGACGTTTCACATGAGAGCTCTTGTCTCTGCACCTTGGTGATCTTTCCACCCGTTCCTGTCTCGTATTATCTCTCCCTTCATCCAGATATGACAGCATGTTTCCCATATCAGAGACAATTGGTACACTGGGAGCAAAGAAAAAAAAAAGAAAAATGAGAGGAGGGAGGAAGACAGAGCTGCCACAGCAGTCTTGGCATCTGTCTGTTCTCACTTGGAGCGCGGCATTGCTGTTGGGAGAAAAGCTCAGTGTAGCAGATGTCACTGCTGAACATTGCCCAGGCAGAGTGAGCGCTGACTCGCACGCTGAAGCACCATCACCAGCACACTTCATCCTCTCACAAGGATTGACTTTAGACAGTAATGATTCTGAGTTTATACCGGGGGGGTGAAATTTTCAATTATTAAAAGTATCCACTGGACTGATGATGTCTCTGTCAGACTGTGGCTCAGTTGGCCGACTGCAGTTTCACAAACCCCTGCAACACATGTTCTCCACATGGAATATTTTGAGCTGTTTAGAGAATTTGTGTTATTTTGTTAAGTGATATTTTTATACTTACATACTAGCGTAGTTTGCAACAAATGGACAGCTGACATTCATGTGCACATGCAGCATTTTAGAAAAAATTCTGTTTTTAATTTTTATCTGGTATTTTAGTAGAGATATGGACAGAAAACTAGGGGGTAAGAGATCAGGACACCCCTGAAAATAGTTGGGTTTTTCTTGCTAGGCTTTTTTTTTTGTCATGATCGTGACATAGATGTGTTTAAAATAAACTGCCTTTTTTGTGGTAATTTGGTAAATCAAAACCAACATCAGTCATGGATTTGGTAAATTATTTGACCACAAATGCGCTTAGTCTCTAACCTCTAAATAACTCTGATGTACAAAAACATCTTCTCTTGCCAAATTACAGTAAGCAGGCACTTCTTCCTCGGGTACGTCTCTGTTTCAGCATCATATTCCAGCCCCATGGCCTGTGCACGGGTTGACCTACTGCACACAGAGGACGGTGGCTCATGTGGCCGTCACTCTGAACATGATGTGATGGGGAGCAGGGACAGAGAAAAGTGGATCCTGCATTATTAAAAAGAGTGGTGCCATTAGCGACATTTATACAGTAGAATGGCTCGATCAAATTATAGCACAGATACACACACACTCACACACAGGTTCGCACACGCACTCAGACAGTCAGACACCCAGTCTTGACGCTGTCCTCGACCATGTTAAATATTTTTCCAGGAAGAAACGGCAGGTACTGTAGTTAATGTTGGTTGTTTTCAGGTTTTGCTGGTGACACTGTGTTATAATGTTCGAGTTGTATTCCAGTTTGCCTTCATCTCACACTCTCACACCACTGCCAAAACAGGACTTAAGGGTCACATTCATCCAAGCAAAACACTGCTTTTATTCAAAGATTAAAGATACTGGCTTCAAATGTACTTCACATTTTTTTTGTCTGTCACTATTTCATGTCATGCAGGGAATACAAGTAATTTTCTCCCACGTCTTTGCGCAGAACTACCCCCCCCCCACCGTCGTCTGGCTTGTTTTTGTATCTCTCACCCGTTAACAATACTGCTCGGGGCGAGCACAGATGTAAGAAGTAACAGCTACGCTAAGAGAAGAAAAGATGAGCGGAAAAAGATAGAAGATGAGAGAAAGGGAAACAGACGGGTAACGCTGCTCACAAGCATCACTTGTCAATTTACAGCCGTTGCTCCCTGAACCGCACCGTATAAATTTCCAGTGTGACATCCGTTTCTACTGCTTCCAAGCCGACTCGGGCTCCGTCCCACCAGATCTCCTCCCCAGACACATACTTGGAAACCTTAAGTACAGACATTGTGCCAGATGTAGTCTGCCTTTACTTTTATTTATTAATTTTTTCAGGTTTTGAAATGTTGACTTTTTTCTGTATTGGAATCACTATGGGGGGATGAGAATGGATGGGGTAATGTCTCAGAGGAGTGGTGCTTCGCTGTATTTGATGTGGCCGCTGCCATGCACACCAGTTCACATATGTGCGCACACATGCATAAAGGCACTCACAGGCACACACACAGGAGTGTATGACAGTAAATCATGGGTGTGATGTGTGTGTGAGTGGGTTGAGGATGAAGAGAAGGGCCAGAGAGCACCAGGGGATGTTGTGTATCCAGTGGATAGAGAGACAGAGACAGAGAGTGAGAGAGGAGCTTGGCACTGCTCATCTTTGACTGATGGCAGTTCTTCAGGGTTGAGACATGGCCCTCCTTTAATCTCTCTATCCTTAGACATGAAAATGGAAGAAAAGGCTGGAGAGGAGGGTGGCTGAGGGGACCAAAGGAGAAACCTTTTGCTGGGTCTTGTGCCAGATTGATTTTTACTTTATATCACTTTTATTTTAAGGCAGACAATAAAACTCACCTACCCGCTGATCATGCATGCAAGCAGTGGATGGCAAAAACAGAAACGGTGAGTTGTGACTCACTCTGGACATGACTTCTGTCTTGACTGGTTCAGTGCCAGCACATGTATTCTTCATTGCTTTTTGAAGCATCGACACGGCCTCTAACAAGTACATCTGACCCCAGCAAGTCCATCTTAAAATTACATCCACATCAAAATAGCTATAATGACTCGTCTCTGACTTATATGAAGCAAGGTGTAGGCCTCATGGCTAAGAAAGGAATCTGCAAAGAAAACACAGCCTCGAAGGAGTATGAGCTGAGGCGCTTGCGCTAATACAAGATTGCATTATAAGTGCAACACCTGTTTCAACTTAAAAAGTAGAGGCCAGTAGCAAGATTAGCAAAACATGCCCATAAAGGGAGAAGGTGGCTGGGCCTACGCTCTGATAACAACAGGAAAAAAAAACTGCCTCGGTCCTGCATTTATTTCAAAGAGCTGAAGGAACTGATGTGGTCATAATGCTGAGGAATTCATTCCACTGCCACACAAAGGCAAACTGCTGTCACTCAGCCAGAGAAAAGTGCCTGAAATGTCTATTTTTAGCTTTCAGATCATACTATGTTGAAAAGAGACTGATTCTGTTGAATATGGACCTGTAAAAAAACTCTTAAAACATTAATAAATGGCAAGTTGACTCATAGATGTCACTACTGACAAACTTTTACAGCTCCCGCCTCAAGCTTTTAAAGCTAATAAACAGGTAATGAGATTTCAACAGGCAACTCAACAGGCTAAACATATATTCTCTGCCCTGTAATTGCTATAAACCTAAAGATAACACTATGGGAATTTCAGTGAGTAATTCCAAAGCTTTGAGACATGTTCAGTGTTCAGACCTGGGAATGGGAGAAATCAATGGAATCTGAAGAAGTTCCTGTCCTGAGGGATGCTGGCTGTGCAGCTCTCAGTACTAAGGAGACTTGATCTAGGAATGATCCCAGGAATTTCACCACGGTAATTAGGTTTGTCAGCTCGGCAAAGTGGGAAAACGCTTTGTACTGTGTCACCTCGGCAGGCTGGATTTTTGTCAGGGATCAAGACGGAGACAGCACACCCCATACCTAAGTAGGCCGCACTGCTTGACAAAGGTGTGATTCAGTGCTTAATGTGAGACGCTGGTGCTGACACAGTCATTGTCGAATTGTCAGGGCCCTTTGGCACATTGTTCAGTGACTTGCTGTGATTATATTGTCAGATCAATTTTGAATCTGCACGCTGTGACGGCTGGTGGCAAAGATCTTGACAGGAAGTCGGTGAGGAGTTTAGCACCTCACGCTACCATTGGCAGTGTCCCGTTACGCAGTGAGGAGCGGTTAGTGCCGCAACGCTGGCAAACGGGAGTGACACACAAAACCTTGGGCTGCTTTTCCAAGAGCTCTGCAACTGGCACTACATAAACACAAACACAACACACACAGAGCCACGCGACTGTGGTCTCCCAGTAATAGCTTTGTACCTCTTGGGGCCTTGTGCAGCGCGTTCCTGCTCTTATCTTTGTTTACGTGGAGGCTAGATCATCATGTACAACTGTGTGTTGTTTAAAGTGCACATGTGAGTAAGAATTCAAGTGTGTGTGTTTGTGTGTGTGTGTGTGAGGGAGAGAGAGAGAGAGAGAGTGCATGTGTGTGCCGGGGAGGTGATAAGGCAGTGCCTGGCACCACAGCACCAGTTGGCATCGAGCCTTAGATCCTGAAGATGAGAGAGAGTAATACTTGGTTGCGTGTGAGCGTACACACACACACACACAGTGTAAACCAGAGGTTAGGTGGAGACAACACAGAGGAGAGCATGCCACAAGTATTTACTGCTGCATGTGCCTACGCCTGAAAGTGTGTGTTTGTGTGTGGTTATCCTGTGTGTGTGTGCTCACTCAGGTCAGTCACCTGTAACAGTCTATTGATCCTCCCTCTTCAGAAAGCCCTGTTGTCTTTGTTGATTACTGTGTTTTCCTTCCAACACACACATTTCCAAGGTAGAGTTGTGGGAGGCTATAACTTAGCTCTGCATCTTCTACAACAAAATCCAGGACTAGAAAAGTCTTAGAAATGCCACTGGCAGGCTGAGCGGCGAGTGCTGGGAACTGATGCATCATCGAGTGTTAAACCATCATTTCTGGTGACCCTATATCATATCCTGTCTACGCCTGCGGCACTCAGCCCACAGAGAGCAGTGTGCCAGTGACAGCACGGCTCACTTGGTGGTCCCAGCACTCAGCCACTTACCCATTTAATAAGACAGTCTTTAAGAGGACCGAGCCAAGCATATGCACAGCGCTGGTAGAGATTTTTCTGTTTTTTCCCTAACTTTTACAAGAGCCCTTTTTGTAGGAGGCCCAGGGCCTGGCATTCACCGAGCCTGTGTGTGTGTGTGTGTGTGTGTGTGTGTGTGTGTGTGTCTCTGTTAGGTATCCATTTATTATCCATTTATTACTACTATTAGTCCCCTTTTCTTTCTCTCTCCCTCGTCTCCTTCACCTTAGTGAAATCCTAATAAACACAATCAGGGTAGCACCATGCTGAGATGCCCTGTAATGGGCTCCTAATTAGCCACTCCAAACACACAGAGCGGCTGCTTCACGCCTCGTTTTCTGCACTTATCTGCGCAAAACTGGATGAATTGATTCCATTTGCTCGCCACTTAATGCTCTGATTGTTTATTGGCATGGCTGGGAACAAAAAACAAACAAACAAACAAACAAAAAATGTCTTTAAGCTCGCAACGCATGCTAATGCTAATCACCATTAAAAAAGAAAACAGCCTGACCTACAATGGAATTCAAATGACTTTGAAGTTTCTTGGGTCTTTCTCAGTGGAGTGCACAGCCATGCTTTCACTCCACCGCCTCCTCCTCCTCCTCCTCTTCTCCTCAACCCTTCTGTCCACCTCTCCTCTCCTGTCTGAGGTGAAGTGAAGCCGGACCAATTGGTAGAGGAGAGGCAGTGTCTTTCTTTAGACCAGAGAGAGAATGAGGATAGGTGGAGGACAGAGGGGGGGGGGTAGTCATCGCCTCCACCTCCTCACACCTGCATGACAGGTCATCTTGCTTAATAAAAGCACTCATGCACAACACGTCAGAGGGAGAGAGGGAGAGTGAGAGAGAGAGAGAGAGGGAGGATAATGAAAGTGGAGGGAGAGAAGAGAGAAGAGACAAGAGAGGATGGGGCTTCTGGGCAAAGCTAGTGAGCTGGTTAGGTGCTGACTTGTTTCAAAAATCCCCCCCTTCACTAAACTGAGAGGTTCCATTATGTTCTCGTATTCTGCGGCGGGTTCCACAGGTGTCTCAGCACCGGTGTCAGTTCACGATGGGGTCAGCGAACTTTTTAACCACCACCACCACCACCACACCAACACGGAGGTACAGTACAGGCTGTGTCCTCCTGCCAATGACACCACAGCATCACGTAGAAACACAGGAAGTCAAACACAGCTGGAGACACCGGTGAAAGACGAGACGGTGATAGACATGCTGCAAAACACAGCCACCACCACCACCACGGCAGTCACCAGTGTGTGGTTCACCATGCAGCATGGGTGTGTGTGTGTGTGTGTGTGTGTGTGTGTGAGGTCCTTCGGTGTGTGTCACGCTCCTCTCCCTCCACCAGTCTGCCTAGCTCATTTCCTCCACAGGCTGCCTCCCCGCTACTTTATGAGTGAGAGCTTCTACAGCTCTCACCTCAGGATACACTTCAGTGTCTAAATGTTTCCATTTGTGGGGGAAGTGACACACATTCACTCACACCGCAGGGCACCTACCCATAACTAACCATCCTGCATACAAGCAGCAGTGAATCATGAAAGTGATTGGTTAAAATTCTCACTCTTGGTATGTGTATGGGTGGGTGTATTTCTGAGACTGTGTGAGTGTCTGTGCACATTTCGGGCTTTTCAAGTGGTATTCACTGTGTATGTATACTTTCAACGGCTATATTAAGCATCAGTCATAATGTGGGGGAGATGTATCTGCTGTCATTGTATAGTATCTACGTTATATTTCTACTTCTTTGGGGAGAATCTTCTTCTTCTTTTTGTTTAAAGAAGTTCTTTATTTTCTGTCTACACACACTGACCCCCGAGAGTGCCTGCAGTCCCAAATCACCGTTTATGCTACACTACTGATTTCCACCACACTCCAAAACAATTCAGTGTGACAATCGATGCAGGACTAGAATCTCTCGTGCGGATCGATACAGTGGGATGCTGCTAGACAAACCAGCGCTACATGAGATCAACACCTTCCCACACTGTCATTAGTGTCGCTGACCTTGAAGTAAAATTCAATTTCCCTCTGCAACAACAAACCCCCGTAGCCCCCGCGCTGAAAAGCCACTTCAGAATTCAGAAGCCATTTCCTCCTTCTAGCCCAGGCGAGACAGGATATTATAACTTATGAAAAAGGATATATGGAGCGAGGGATGCCGACAGATAGAGCGGGATTCTGTTTGAGGAGGTAATTATAACATGGCCCTCTTTGAAAAAGTAAAGAGGGCAGAGCCTGGCTGAGGTAAATAAAAATTCCAGATAAAGCGAGCTGGAAGATTCCCAGTTTCAATTAGGGTGTGCAGCTGACTATGAGAGCGTCTCCAGCCGCACCAGGGCGGCAGAGAGGACCTGTTGAGGGAATTCTCCTGGGGGGGCATGGACACTGGGTAAAAAGAGAAAGGCAAATGTGCAGTGAGAGAACCAGAGATCCCATTACACTGATCAGTATGGCGCATATCATACGGAGCAGGCGAGGAGGAGGGGAGAGGAACAGGGAGTTCAGAGGGGATGAGGAGGAAGCGCGCACCCCATTAATACAGGCAGAATATTCCTTTTTATTATAATTATGACATGCCAGTGGAACTTAGAGGGGAGAAGACGAGCTCTGGTGGCCCCTTGTCTTCACTTAGATTTGGAGACGATGTGAGGACAGAGAGTTGCTTCTCTCAGATATAGATGGAGATTGAATAGAAGTGTGTGTGTGTTGGGGTGTGGCGGGGGGCCATGGGAAGAGATGTGGCCAGCGAATCAAACCAGCATCTTGGGCAAAGCTGTAGGATTGGCTCCTAGGCTTTGAAGTCTGCTTTATCGTGGGGATTTAAGAGGGAAATGGGTAAGAAGGTGGCGCTCATACACTCACTGTGTGTGTGTGTGTGTGTGTGTGTGTGTGTGTGAGGGTAGTTTGATCAAACCCCTGCTGCAATCCCCTGGGAGGCCCCAGACCTGACCATGTATGTTAAACATATCATTTTCACTTCCCATGTTTGCCCTGCACAGCATGTTAACTCCCAAATCAGATTTTATTAGATCAACCACACCACACACACACACACACTTTTCTCACTCCCATATGTTTTGTCATGGAATATTCATGATCTTTAAATTTGACCATATACTGGGTCACACACCCCATGTAAAAATAACATTTTGAAATATACATGTGGCCACCAAGCATGTAATGGATGCATTAAAGGGATTTCCGAATGTGGTGTAATTACTTAAATGTCTCTTGAGAAGAAGTTGCAGATGTGATGTGTGTGTGATACAGTGTGATGTGATGTGATACAGTGTTCATGATCCTAGGCCACAGTGTATCAACTGCTGCTATAGGCCTGCTCTGCACAGCAAAATATTCACATCAAAAATAATGTTTTTACAGTGGTGATAAAAGACCACAATAATCAGTCTAACAGGAAATAATCATTCCTTCTTTTTCAGTCGGTGAAAAGCAAGTGTGTGATTTGAGTATCGAAGATCGATTAAGTGATTGATTGAAGCACACAAACTCAAGAGCTATAATTATGCAGTAGCAGTTAAAACATACATTTTTGTCTTGTCTCTGTAGTTCTGATATTAGGCTAAAAAACTACCTGACGAAAAAGGATCAGAAACTTTAACTTCACCTCAGGCCTCCAATAAACAGGAAATACACAGAAAAATAAATGCACTTCTGCTTATTAAATGGAAAGTAAACCTAAAAATACTGTCCAGCTTATGGAGCTAAGAAACAAGGAAAAGAGGAGCCCTAAAAATATAATTTCTCCTTCTTTATCTCTTTGGGAGCCATTTTTTCAGTTCTAAACTTGCAGCAGCTTGTGAGGCCTTGTTGAATCTATGGCAAAATTCAGACTACCATCCAAATCCAATATAAGGGGAATTATTCCCCAAATTCCAGCATACATTGTAACCTGCTCATAACCTCACTCCTCCAGCTTGAATTCATTTGAGGCTCGGAGGGTTTGGGATTCAGAAGTGAGGGACTGAGGATTTGGCATGGGCAGAACTTGTGTAAGGAGCTGGCTGTGAGCTTTGCAAGCTGTGAGAAAAGTGACAGTGAAGGCATTTACACTTACTGCAAAAAAAAAAAAACCTACACATTTTTAGATTGTTCATATGATATAATGCGCTCTGGATTCAGTACTTGTTGTTGATAAAGCAGTGTTTTCTTTAATATAAATTTATGTTATCAAAAGTTGAGGTTCTAATGCCTGGCTGATAATGCTGTTCTACCTTTCTCTGACTGATCCTCTAATCTGAAATCACATCCTTTTATCTCCAGCTTACTTAGAAGTGAGCGATTGAGAATAAGGAGGGAGAAGAGAGAAGACACCCTTAAGAGCGCTAGGGAGGACAAGTGTGTGTATGTGTGTGTGTGTGAGGAGGGGGGGTAAGAATCACCTTGATTCAGTACACCGGCCCTCTTTGAAGTGCTTGGAGCCCAGCACGGCCAGCACAGAGCCAACCGTAAGCCTTCCAGCAAAAATCGAGCCTGACCTCCCCACCAAATCATAACCATATGAACGTAAGAATTTCCACCTTAGGAGAATGCTTTCTCCCCCGTCCATCTCCCAGGGTGAGGCATTAAGTAGTGATAACAGAAAACAGGTTCTGAGAGAGGGGAGGCACTGGGAGGTGATGGAGGGTGGAGAGGAGGAGAGGAGGACAGGAGGAAAATAGAGGTTACAAGTGTGCCGTATGGAGGAGATTGGAGAAGGGGATTGTGTCCAAAAAATGTTGCACGGAGCCTGACTACCTAAAATGGAAGTTTCTCAGGCGAGGATCAAGAGATACGGTGACCTTCACAGTTGACAGAGTGAGAGACAGAGAAGGGAGAAAAGGGGGAGTGGAGTGAGGGAGAGAGGGGGGAAAAAAGAAGACAGAGATTTTGAAATGTGACTCTAACTCAATAAATACCTTTCTAACCCACAGTGGAACAGAGTGGTACCTTCGCTAAGGCCTCAGGACCCACCTGTGACTGGAAATGGTTTCCTGTCTTACACAAACACTGTTGCACACTAATCCATGTAATTACATCTCATATTCCACATGTGTAAGTACACATGTACAACATTACAGTCACAGGTTTTTTTTAAAAAAATTACAGCTCAGCCCCCCTGTGGTCCCTCAACACTCACCCCCAACATTCATGCTCATTATAGAAACTATATATTCACCAAATGAGCAGATAGCAGAATTTAAGGGCAATATTTTACTCTGAAAACACGCTCATGCCCGTGCAACTGCCACTGAAGCAGAGCCCCGTGTTGGAGGGCCTTCGGAGTAGACGAGTGTGATTTTTGTGGCTGTGTGTGCGCCGATAGTTTGAATAAGAATTCTTCCGAGTGTGTGTGCAATTAGGGTTAAGACTCTGTGTGTGTGTGTGTGTGTGGTTGCGTGGCGGTGGTGGGGGTTGTTAGCGGTTCCATCTGGGTCTCCTGGAAGCCGCGTGGAGTCAGGAAAACCACATCTCATAAAAGCGGAGGCAGCCCAATGTTCTACAAGGACAGAACATTACTGAGAATGTCGCTCAGGAAAACCCTGGGCTTTGGCCCATATGTTGGCTGCAAATGCTGTATCTCTCTCTCTCTCTCTTTCCACTCATTCTCTCTCTCTCTCTCTACTTATTTTTCACTTGGTAAGGGATAAGAAAGAGGAAGACAAAATAGACAGTGTGGACTGTGGGAGACAGAGGCTGAGACAGAGGAGCCAGTGCTGATAGCAATTCCATCTGTCGGTATCGAACAGAGGAGTGAGCAGTGACAGGCTGCGGGATGGGGTGGAGTTTTTGGGGGGGGGCATCTGGTGCACATTGGCCGTGGGTCTGTCTGGAAACAACCATGGGAGAGGAGAGGAGAGAGGGATGAGTAGACAGAGGGAGAAAAGGATGAAGGGCTGAGGAGTAGAGAAGGTAAAAGTCCTGCCAAAGTGAAGGGCAAAGAATTCTGGCAACGAATAAATGTGTCTGTGTTGTTCACATATTGCCTTGGATTGAACTTGAAGTCAGGGGGGATAGGGGAGAAATAGCAGAGATATAAAGGGCAGAAACAAAACACACACAGACACACATACACAACTTTATCAGCCACAAACACTGCAGCTTTAATTAGCTGATTTCATGTTTTACTCTGGAAAAAGTTGAGTAGTTTTCTGACTCTGACTTGCAGCCTTCCTGCTGTGTATTTATTGTTTTTAGTTTTATCTTGATTAAAAATGCAAACTATATACGTGTATGCATTTTGTCAGCATCTTAGATAATGTCAGATCTACAGTGAGCTGTGAGGAGCAGATCTTAAATCGGCCTTTGCTAAA
Source organism: Lates calcarifer (assembly GCF_001640805.2). NCBI lineage: Eukaryota > Metazoa > Chordata > Actinopteri > Centropomidae > Lates > Lates calcarifer. Next base: position 11,734,307 of record NC_066837.1, on the reverse strand, counting down.
GTTGGCTCAAACTGCAGAGTGAGTTTTCAGGGAGAATCTCCTTATGGAATATTTCACAGCACACCAGCCAACTAGTGGTAAGGCACATTGCAAAGGTCGTTAAATAACTTTTCAACTAAAACTCTTGTAACATGTGATGACAGGGAGTTATTCTCCTCTGGCTTGTCGAACTTTGAGAATGTGTTTACTGAGAACTTGGAAACATCCAGACCCGTTATGTTTTTGTGTGAGTTCACATGAGCAGATGAGCCTGCATGCGTACATTCATATCTGAATGTGAATATTGTAGTAACTGACTGTGGGTTTGATGGTATAGGGGAGCAGTTTGTGATGTGAAGGTCGAGCTACAAATTAAAAGAGAGAGAGAGAGAGAGAATCGCTCATTTTAATGGTTATTGATGCTGTGTTTTATTCCTCTCCTTTACAAATCAAAATTCCAACCACTTGATGAGCCATTGAGCTTTTAATAACATCGATTAATTTCTTCAGTTTAAGGAGCCTATTACAAAGGTAGATTGCAGTGTACACGTGTTTAGTCACACCTCTGTGATGTTATTTACTTTTGTTATGCAGTAAATGGCAGAGAGGACACAGGAGGGTGAAGTTTTTCTCAGGTATTCTTTAGTAAATTTGAATCTAAAAAGCTGCGATGGTAAAACTTTGCTGTAGAGATTATGAGTTCAGTCTGCAGGGTGATCAGAGATCGAACGAACTGATGCCAACGTGGTGATGAGACAACACTGATGCCTCTGATATGAATGAACAGCACGCGGGCGATTGTTCCCGGCTATTCCTGTACATCAATGCATACGTAAGGTCTGTGGGTGTTTGGCTCAGTGTGCTGCTGAGGAAGAGCAGGTGAGCACTGGATCTAAAATATCCTCATCCTCAAACCAGATGAGTCCTGGTGAAGCTCTGATCCTGCAGCACAGTGCAGGTGGAGGCAGAGCACAACGTGGCACACACAGCCTTTACAGCATCAAGATCACAGAGAAACACTACCGAGTACGAAGCTGGTGCGTTAGCTCAGCTGTGAACTCCATGAATGAGATCACAACAACATAAATGAGGATAAGACGTAGGCTGGGGAGTGATTAACGGTGACCGTCAGCTCAGCTGGTCACCTTTTAACTTCATAAGATAATAGCAGTATGAACAGGAAGGCATCGTGAGGCAGGTGTGATACGAATTAGAGTGTGTCAAAGAGAAAGTGTTGGTGTGATAAGAGAAGGCAGAATATTGAAGCTGAGCAGCGTCTGTGTTTTCACAGGTCTGTTTCTAAGTGTTTGGTTGAATATAAGTGTGTGTGTTTTCCTTCCTCCCCGCGCTGCATACATTCAGCGGTCAGGCATCAGAGGAGCTGCAGGTATACTCTGTCAGCTCAGTGTCTTGAGCTCTCTGACGCATCACTGACACCCATACCAACTGACACCTACTTCACACTATGCACCAAACACACACATGAATTTTTCTCTCAATTTGAACTATTCATGGGTTTTGTTTTACATTGTGACGTACAAGCAGAGATAGAGGAGGAAATAAGGGGAGAAAATCAAAGGAAGCCATATGTATGCTAAACTTAAGTGTAACATGTATGGTAAAGAGAGGCTTTATTACAACATAATTCAGAAATAGTGGATGTATTTGCTGGATAATTACAGTGATTTATAACATATCTCATTAAAATAGAAATTAACATGATTACTCCTGTGGCCTAAACACTTTTATTCAGATCCTGAATCAGTACGAGCGAGCGTTTGAAGGCCTGACTGCTTGGATTACGGTAAAGTAATTCATCATCAAATAATGTCCCCTGACATCAATATCAAAAAGACAACTTATTATCTATCATCTGCAATAGTCTTCTCCTCATTTTATCTCTCATTTAGCACGGCGTAGTGGCGGGGAACACGCCCCTGACACAAAGCGTTGCCCGGAGGCTCGGCGAAGATGATTGAATTTCATAGCTACTTACAGGCTAATAGGGCCGTACAATGACTACTTACTGTCCTTAAGTGACTGGCTGCTTCTCCGCGGCCGCAGCCCCTTTGAAGCCCTTCTGTGGAGATCTAGAGGATTTAGCCAGTAGCGTGACATGAGGCTGAGCGGTTGAGCAACGGTGCTCCCACCAGCTGACTATTAGAACCAGCTGATAAAAACACAGACGCTACGACTATGAGAACAACAGAGCTCCAGTGGTTACCCAACACAAAGCTTTCTCACACTGCAAATCTGGAGCCTTTAGTTTGTTTCTCTGGGAAAATACTAATATTAAGTCATGAAAATATTTTTTTAAAGCTGAAACAGCTAGTTAGTGACAGAAAATTAGTCTGCAACAGTTTCAGTAATCAGTTAATTAATGTAGCTTTTAAATAAAACAAAACATCAGAAATGCTCTTTGGATTTAGATTCTCAAATGTAAAGATGTGCTGCTCATCTGTGTTTCATATTATTGTAAAGTAAATATCTCTTGGTTTTGGAATCCTGGTCAGAAAAATAAAAGATTAGATTTATTGAAATTGAAATTTATTGATATTAGATTTAGTGAAAAATACACAACAAATTAATCAATAATTCAGTAGTGAAAATAGTTGAAGCTCTAATTCTTTTTATTTGGTCTTAACAAGAAAATTTAAGAAAATATTTTTCATGTAAGAATATATAACTAAATATGTTGACATTACTAGAGAATAAATATTATATGATATTATATTTTTTATTTCTTAGATTTTCAGATACATTTATACTTTTATATATATTTTTACTCTGTCTCTAAAACAAGCATTTACCATATACCCGTAAATCCATATGACTCATGGGTTGATATTGATTTGTGTGTGTGTGTGTGTGTGTGTGTGTGTGTGTGTGTATGAGAGTGTGTGTTTGTAAGTGTGTGTTCTTTCTTTAACAGAAAGCAACTGGATCTGTGAGCGCTTTACTCACAGAAGCTGTTTCCACATACAAACCACCCTCTCCTCACCATGCTGTTCCACTTACACTCTTGGAACACTAAACCATATACGCATACAGATAAGCACATGTGCACACACACACACACACACACACACATATATATATATATATATATGTGTGCACTCGCACACACACAGCTAACCACATGCACATGTTCACTCGCTCTTAACTAATTCATTCAGGAACACTTTGGTTTGGGTTTCAACACCAAAACCTCCGTACCTTTGATTGAGAAATGTGTCTGACTGCAATTATGAGGGAGGGGGGGAGGGAGGGGTGGGGAGAGAGGAAACACACTACAGTGGTTTTATAGTTTGCTGGCGTGACATTTTTCTCTACTTTTTTATTCCTTTCCTTTTTCCAGCAGAGGGGCATAGTGTTGACAGGGCAGGAAAAGGGGGCAGACTGAAGTAGAAGTAACAGCAGGGAAAATGTGAGGAAAATGGATGGGCAATGGGACTGAAGTGGCCTAGATTGTCACTATTGTGGTTTTGATCAATACCTCTCAAAATAACTGCACTGCTGAAGAAATTTGTAGAAACACTTGGAGAGAAAGTGGTAGTGGTGATCAGCGTGGACGCTCTCAGACACCACTGAAAACTGCACATGTAAAAACCTTTGCAGGGTGGGGGTTAGATTTTGTACGGCTAATATTTTGGCTTGACATTTACACTAAACCCATGTGATGCTTTACATGTGTTGTTGGCTGTAAGTGCGCGTGTTGGTCACTGACCTGCAGGATGTAGCCCCTGACGTAGTCTCGGAGGGTCCAGCCCAGGCCGTGCAGGATGTGCAGCACCTCTTCCTGCTTGAGCACGGAGAAGAGGCGGTCGAGGAGGATCTTGAGCCTGACGGGCACGGCCTGGGTGCCGTATAGCATCAGGCTGCTGATGTCAAACACCACGTTGGACTGAACGATCTCCACCTGGGTTGGGTGGTAGAGGTGCTGGGTGCTGAGCTTGTCCAGAGCTGCGTGAGCGAGTGGGTGACAAAGGGCGAGAGAATATAAAACACACACACACACACACACACAGAGAGAAAGAAAGGCACATTTAATGATCAGGTTTCTCTCTCATCTCAGATCTTCCTCAGGAGGCTGCTGCACAGTCAGCACTCACTGATAATAACGTATCTATCAGGTAAATGCAGTGGCATTAATGTAATTATCTGCCATTCTTTCTATTTAATCTAATCTCTTGCTCTTTCACATTTATGCTGCTGTTGCATCTCTGTTTTTATTTCCCTCCTCTGTCTCCATCTCGACCCCACCTACATCACAACCTCTTTTTTCTTTTAACCTTAATTATTTCTATTTGTGACTGGACCCGCATTTCTCAGTGCATTACTTTACATCTTATTTATTTGTGCTTAATCAGGCATGAGCTTAAATTATGCACAGAGAAAGCAAGGGTGTAGGTCTGGCTTCTGGTATTCGTGATTAAAACATAACATATTAAATTGGTCATCAGGCTTTTTGTAATAGTGGTAGTAATGTATGATAAAATAAAATATATAACATGCTTTCTAAATTGGATTATGGGTGCATTAACTATAATTAATCTGGTGTTTAATTACCTTGACACGCATACCAGTTATGTACTTTCTTATCTTTGATATATATTCAGTTATATATATTCATATATATTCAGTTGTTTTTAAGAGAATATTCTCTGTAAATAAAAACCCAGTTTGATTAAATCATTTTAACATGCAGAGAAGATGAGAGAACTTTTTTTTGGGCCCTGAGTAATGTCTGCAGGTCTTTCTCTCAGGAGCCACAACACAACAAACTCCAGCAATAAGATAAAATGACCTCTGTGTTGCCTGAGGGGTGAAACTCAGGGCAAAAAAAAAAAAAAAAAAAGCCAAACACTCTCAGTTGCTCATAAAGGTTAATAGTGAGCGCAGGGTAGGTTTTGTTATTGCCACCTCTAACGCAGCCTCAGTCACCTCTCTCTCCTCTCTGGCTGTCTGGGCGACACCTGGTCCACTCTCTCTCTCTCTTTCTCCCTGTCTCAATCCCTCTTCCCTTAAACAACCCCCACCCTACCCCCCAACCCGGCCTGTCTGGGTGACACCTGGTTGGGTCTCTCTCTGATCCTGGGACGGCTTTTTCCTGCTGACGAGGGCTTTGCCTGACAACACGCCGCAGCCAGACACGAACATAATAAAAAATGAAGAACTACTTGTCAGAGTCCCTGCCAATGCCGACATGAAATGAAAAGTGGGGGAGAGGAAAGATGGGCGTCTGACAGTTCAGAGGGAGAGATTAAAAAATAGTCAATGGGGTCCTGTGCGATCCGCTGAAGGGCCCATGGCCCGCTCTTGTGCAGACGCAAGCCAAACAGGTGTTTTCTTTTATCTTTTTTCCCCTCCTCCTTCTCTTTGTACTTTCTTGCCTCCTCTCCCTTTTTCTTATACCCGCGTGAAAAACTCATAAGGTGTGGTCTCTCGCTTCTCTATCAGTCTTGTGGTTGTGTTCTTTTTTCTTTTTTCTTTTTTTTTTGATCTAAGGTGAAAAAACAAGACTTTGAAAGCAGCAGAAAAATACAGAAGCAAACAAAAATAGCAAAGTTACTTCTACTGTTGAAAATGAGTAAAAACATGTAGTTTTCAGTAGAATCACAACCACAGAGAAAGAGAGAGAGAGAATCTGTCTGCTGTAGTAAATAAAAAAAATAGTACAAAACATATTAGAATGGTGAGATATGTGAGATGCATTCATGCTGTTGGCATCTGTGTTAATTCTCTGTACACAGAGAGTTTGTTAGCCAGGATTTCTTGAGGCTCATGTGTATTTCTACCATATTTAGATACACCCATCATCTTGACAGTGACATTTTCTTACCGTGAGCTACCCAGCCATGTTTGCACTGGTCACATGTTCGTAAGTGAATCTTCCCCGGCTGGAAACACTCACATGTGCAGTTCACCAATGTGCAGCGAATGGCCTGAAACACAGAAGAGAAAAGAGAGAGAAATCCACGTCAGTCACAGCTCAGGTACGAAGGAGAGATAATGGGAGTATGACAGCTGAGAACTAAAGAGCAGTTGTCACTTTATCAGCCTTAAATAGACAAATTAATATATAGACTGCTGCAGAACAGCAAAGCCCTCAAGTCAAAGCTCCTCTATAAGCTCCACAAATTTCCCAATGACTATTTCATTCCAGTGTGTGAATCTGCCTCTCCATACTGTTACTTCCCAGAGTTCATGTGAACCGACCCAGGACTTCCCTTCCTGAAAACACAGAAATGCAACTTGTTTTGACTGAGGCTCCATTACTCAACACTGGAGCTGCACTTAGTCTGACCCCGGAAAAGCTTATAGTAGTGAGAGGTTAAGTGTCCAGACTTGACGAGGAACAGCTCAGTACAGCACAATGCATTGTCTGCTGCGGCCTGTGCCATCATAAAGGACTGCGTAAAAAAATAAAAAAAACTTAACAAAAATTTTGCAGGCAGGTCATTTGATCCTGTAAGATGTTTCACATTCGTCCAAACAATAAAGAGAATGTACAGCGTGGAGAAAATGTATGATATACACAGAAATCAGCCAAATGAGTGCAGCAGCTGCAAGCTGTAAATTTCACACTGACAAGAGAAACAAGAAGTCGGAGTAAGAGGAGTGAAAAGAGGAGTAAAAAGAGAAAAAGAAATCAGAAACATGAATCTTAATAAGCATTGGCAGCCCTTTGTTTATCAGACATTTTTTCTACATCACCAAGATGAATTGATGAATAAAGATAGTAACACTTTTTGCAACCCAAACTGCCTAAAGGGAATCTGCAGCTGTAGGAGGACTGCTGCGGCAGACCCTGCTCATGGAAAAAAAAATACTGGAAACCTTTCACTCATAAAACACAGACTTATCTTTGTTTTTTTAATCAAATATTGTATTTCCTTAACATTAACATGTAATCTAAGTATGTTGGCTGCTCGTGTTTGAATAGAAAAACTGCGAGTTAAAGACTTGGCATAATAAACAGCAATTCTGCACTGTGAGGATAATGTATTTTACACTTGGCACATATGGTGTTGAGTCAGTGCTGAATGACTGAGGGTTTTTTTTCCTATGTGTTAATTCTTTAGGCTGTAAAGAAAAAAATAATCACTAAAATTACAGAGCAAAACATTTCAGGAATGTCTGAGGGAGGAAACTGGGTGTAGTGTAGAAGGTGACTGCTGTGAGTAGCTGCCCATTTATTCTGACAGAAAAATCCTAATGATCCAGTACTGAGGAAATGTGTCAAGATCAAAAAGTGAGATACATGTAGGAGTCTGTCAGAGACAATGGAGTGACGAAGTACAACTACTAGTATAACTACCAGTTATCAGACCCTGACACTTTATGTATTTACAATCTGCACTAAATATGCTGTCTCTCATTGTGTCACTGTTGTTCTTCACAGGTAGCAGTGTGACAATGATGTGACACAGACATGCACACAAAAGGGTCATAGGTTAGAGTCCATGTCTGCGCCGACAGCCTACATTTCACAATGTCAGAAACAGTCAATCAGCACTTCCAGACTGAAAACTATCAGCCTGCCTTTACGTCACACAGGCTGAGGTCGATTCATGACCAGTAACGACAGAATATTCCCGTTCTTTACTTCACAAAACCCGCTGCTATTGACCCACGTGTACATTCTGGTGTTTAAAAGCAGCAAACATTACCTCGTCTGTGGATTACACCAGTATCCTGCAATTCAGGATATAAAAGTCAGCTCACTCATAATCTACTAAGGGACCATAAAATCTATCGGAATCCCCCACTTTGCTCGCCCTAAGGTGCTGTAAACCAGATTAGTAACAGGAGGTGTCAGAATGAACATGGGCTAATCCAAGATTAAACACAAAATTACACCACTTCTAACCATGTCACCTCACCGTCTGACACCGAACGAGACAGGAGACAGAGATTATTTGACTTTACAGCATTTTTTAAGCTCTCCAGGTGCGAGCTCGGCAATCCTCACGGTGCATGAGGATTACACGCCGCGTATCAGTCGGAGTGTGCATATGTTATTCACTGAGCTGACGTTCTTATCCAGGGCAACGTGCAGCGAGCAAGTTCACTGTTCCTTCCCTCAAGGACACTTACGCAGCAGACACGGCCAGGGTCAAACCTGTGACCTCTCAGATACAGCATGAACTCTAAAGTCTGCCCCGCTGTCCTGAAGTAGCTTCAGCAGAAATAAGTCGAAGAACATTTGCATTTAGAAAAATCTTTTCCTGTAAAATCAGTTTCCTGTAGGTACAGCGTGTTCCCCTGATCCCCTGTGTCTTTAAAGCAACATCCCTGCTCAGAAAGTTGTTTTAAAATCCTGTTCCTCACATTCACTTGCAGTTTCCTATCAGGATTTAACATACTCACAACTCCTATTAAGCAGATCTAAATTTATGGTTATCTGGTGTTATTTTCTGTATGTAAGTTAAGGTATCTCTATGATGACAATGACATTTAATGTCCAGCTGTTGCACTGCTCTCTAAAAATCAGTCATGTTATGATCAGAAAAAATAGTTGATTGGCCTATCAATTAGCGTCACAAATGTGAATAGTTTTTATTAATTGACAGTGACAATATTAGACAATATTTTTTCATATGAAGACTTGATATGATGGCTCTGAGAATTTTTTCATTAGTCTCTGCCTTAATCATGTTGCACCCTTTTGTCCATTGTCCTTTTGTCATTCCACCTTAAAGTCCAATTTTTAAGTGAATTCCATGTTCGATTTTTTTTTTGTTTTGTTTTTTTGCCACAGAGAATTTTCATTTTTATGTAACTCTTCTTGCATAAAGATTTTGCAAACGCTAATTGAGAGTATCCAGATTTAGCACAGTCGTGTCACACAACACAACCCTTTTCTAATTACCTCTCTGTGCGGCGGCGCTAACAGCAGCAGACGGAAATAAACAAATGGAAATATCAAATGCACCTCTGCTGTTTACGAGCCGGGGCCTGACAGCTGACAAGATAGTTAAGGGGCGTCTAATACGGCAATTAAAGTGTGCCACTGTCTGCGGGGCTGCCGCTGTGACAAGGCGCCCTCTAATCACTGACTTATTACGCTGGCTAGCAGCACCTCTCATATCTGGCCCATTAAGCAGACAGCAGCATTAAGAAGCATTAAAGCAGCAAGCCCCCTCAACTGAGGAGGCACTGACGGGGGGAGAAAAGGGGAAGGGAGGGGACGGACTGTGCCTGTTATTTCTTGGGATTAATTTGTGCATTGTTTAACTTTCAGTCAGGAACGTGTAAGAGAAGAGTAACAGAGGAGATGTTTGAGATGTGACGGCATCACAATTGATCATACGCAACAAGATGAAAGATCACAGACTGATTGCAGAATCTGTAAGAGAGAGAGCAGACGGGATGTGTCAAAGATGGCCGTCACAAACAAGATCAACAAGGATGTGAGTTCGTCTGCGTGTGTGGTTTGTCAGAGGAAACAAGAAAGACAAAATCATAAAGACGTCTTCTTGTGATTCTCACGTACTCTGTGCCTCTGGCCAGTGTGGATCTGGGTTGCGTCTGGCCATGTGTTAACCTGTGTCTGGCCTGGGCTGGGTCAGGGACAAGCTTGGGCCCGGATCCCACCGCTACACTCGCACATATTTGTCACAGCAGGCCGGGGGAGGAGGCTGTGTTATCTGCGGCCGGGCCAGATACACAGCATTAGTCACTGTGCTAGTGTCTCGCCAGGGTTTCCTCTTTGGCTTGCAGCTAAAGAGGACGACGGTGAGGAAAAGGACAGAGGGGTGTGCGTGAGCAAGTGTGTGTAAGTGTGTGTGAGACTTCGTAAATCACCACAAAAGTGAGCAGCTAGAAAACTGAAAGCCGTTAGCAAGTGAAGAAAATCCCACAATGCTGTAGCAATTAGACCCAGACAACAGTCAACACTCTGTTACAGCTGCCGTGTTGCCTCAATGGTCAACAACTTAACCTAGCTGCGTTTAGAAAGCATCATTTTCATCCCTTATCTGGCTCAAGTGTGTGTGTGTGTGTGTGTGTGTGTGTCTCAGTGCTGGGTTTTGTTTAGCTCGAGGCTTGATGTTTCATGGATGTTTTGCTTGGCTCGCAGTCCCTGTCCCAGCCCAATTGTATAAACACTGACAGTCAGCAATGGCCAGGATCAGACTGGGGAGGACTCTCAATTAAAAGAATGTTAGTGGGACAGATGGACTGAAGAACTGCAGGACAGAGGAGCTGCAGAACAACATGGCTTCAGCCTGGACTCCTGCAGCCAGATCCAAGAGGATTTCAAACACATTGACTGGGAGAGACAGGCGTTAGAGTCAGTCCAACTTTAAACCAATATAGAGGTCAACAAAGACACTCACTTGGCCTTTACAGGTCCTATGAAACCATAGAACTGATAGTGATCCTAAACTAATATCCTGTACAACTGTATTACTACCCTGTCATTTTTTTTATGGTTGACGTTGTAACTATATGCCACAGAAAACACCACTAAAACACCAGTTGCCGAGCCCCTCTCAGCCTCTCTGTATCCTCTGTAGACAGTGTACAATGGAGAGCCAACCCAGACAGCTGCTGGATGCAGGGTGGGTATTGTTCCTCCTACTTTAATTGAAACCTTTACCATGTTCAACACACAGCCACAGACCACATTTCTTGTTTGGTGAGTTAAGCAAAGCCGAGATTTAAATGAAAACCCTGTGTGTATGTGCGCATCTGCGTGCATGTGTGCGCCGCAGCAGCTTCGGATTTAAATTTGTCTCTGCTTAGGGTCACTGTAAAACACTGGGAGCATCTTGTCCTCTCTTCCACCCACAAGATATTATCTCATCCATGAGTTAGCTGCTGAAATGCTGTCAATTTCCTGCCAGAAATGTGCAGCCAACGTGTGTAGGAAAAGAGGCACAGCAGCTTTGCGTGTCATAAAGCGGGCCCTGGCTCCGTCAGATAGATCAGGACTTCACAATGTCCATATTGGAAACAGGTGACAAATAAAACACGCTGAATAAAGAAAGTCTTTGTAGTCAGACACAGCACGCCACAAAATACAGGGGAGCAAATACCTCATGCCAAGGCTAATTTTTGCTTGTTTGATTTTATACATTGGATTTGACTTGAAACAGAGCTTTCTTGCCTCACAAAGTGGTACAAAATAAACAATGATTAATCACTTGTGCACTGACTTCAGCTTAAAACTCTGTTACACTGTACAGGGGAAAAGCTGTAGTCGACAGAACGGACTAGCGTCTTCCCTCTGAAATCCCCACAGTGTAAAGCCTGTCCTCCATGTCAGTTCTGGTCTCGAGCCCGGCGGCTGGCAGTCGCAGAGCCAGGGGTCCCTGTCCTTTGTGCAGCTGTGCGTCTGGGCTTTGACACGGGGCAGAGCGACCAGAGCTATGCTAATGGGAACCAAATGGGGCGTGAGTCCCCGGTGGATTACAGAAGGAGAAGAGAAGCATGTGTTTTCATGTATTCATGTGGAGACCTGGGACCCCTCTCTTTTCTTCCTTTCTTTTTTCTCCTCTCTTTAAGTCAAACAAATGGAAGCAGCCATGTCTGTTGTTTGCACGCACTCTCAATGAATGCTCTTTGTTAAATGACAGATTTGAAGAGTTATTGTCAATCAGTAAATGCATCTTGATGCGAACAAAAACCTATTACAGTGTTTAGATTCAGCTCTTTTTAAAGCTGCATTAGTGACCCAGTATAAACCACTTAGTTTGAATTTAAAAAGAGCCAAATTTGAAAATGAAGTTTGGAAATGAAGTGAGCAAGGTAAATAAACATTTAACAAAGACAAGTGAGCTCTTAAGTTCATCTGAACTTCATTGTCCTGTCAACATATTGTGTCTGTGAAAAACTGAAACATAAGTTTCAGCTGTTTGGCTGTGACTCTCAGTGTTGTTGCACTTTCACCTGCTTTGATTAAGCAGCATCAGGTGCTGCTGACCCAAAGACTCATGATCTGATCAGGTGTAGTGGAGAAAATATCAAGCCTGGTTTAAAAGTAATCAGATTACTGTTGAGAGACACAGTTCCCAGCTGGTTTTGATGCCATCTGTCATATCAAATCATTTCTTCAACCTTCTGCTAATACTTTTGCACGATGTGGTGCTGCTGCCTGCCAGTGATGAAATTACAACATAGCCATCATCGATCATTTATCAGAAAAGTCTGATATTCATAACTGGTCAGTCTAAACAACTGAACTGTGAGTGATAATATCTGCGATCAATTGTCACTCCAGATGACGTTCAGTTTTCGGTCCTGTCTCTGAGTGTTTGTCAGCTGTCAGATATGACTCACGCTCTGCACCACTTCACATACACACACATACAACACCCATGTGATCAGTCCAGCATCAAACACGCACACAAGTGAGTAAAACGTCTGCGTCCAACATTCCTACTTGTTCTGTGTGGTTTGACACAGTCATAGAAAGTAAATCTCCCCATCATGAGCACCACCCCGAAAAATTTCAAATCAGATCAATGACGAAACTTTTAGTGTGACTCACTCGCATGATAAATAGCTGTGCGTGTAGTTCAGGACAGTCATGCTTGTTTATGAAGTGGACGGATAAAGGACCCAGCTGGCTTTGATATTGTGAAACAGAGAGGGAGAGGGAGCATAATATCACAATACTGGAGCAGAAACACAGGCCTGTGATCTCCCTATCATATGCCATGCTCTCAGTCAGTGCAGCCTATATAGAGGAAGAGCTGTACCACACCGTTAACACTAGGACTTCACTGTCAGTTCAAATACCAAAGCATCAAGGGAGCAGCAGTTTCTCCTATCTTTTGTGTAGACAGCAGGTCCAGGCAGAGGCCCCCGGTCCAGGCCCCTGGCCTCTCTCAGCTTCTCCTCAAAGCATTTCCCCAGCCAGAGTTCAAACCATCTGCCCAGTGACAGACCTCTGGGTCCACAGACACAAGGCCAGGTTCAAAGGAGGGCGCAGGGGGTGTGGGGGGGATATAGGGGGAGAGAAAGAGGAGAGAGGACGAAGGGAAAGTTGGCGAAAAGGTAGAGAAGTGAGATAGCAAAGGGAGCAGAGGGAGGGAGTCTGGCAAGCTGGTGTATCAGAAAGGTGGGGAAGAGATGTTGCAGCAGAGGGTGGAGGAGGCAGAGGAGAGCTGATGAGGGGAGGTAGGACGGGTGAGGAGAAAGTGCTGTGCAATAGATGTCAGGGTAGATCTTCCAGTTTTCTCCTGCGTGACACAAGAAGTTCATATCTGCATTGTATATGATAAACTGAAGTACTGTGTTAGTGTTACCATTCAACTAAATAGATCAATATGAATAATGAGATCATATATCACCAATATTAAACTTATATGTCGGTCAATAAATAACAAAATGCAGTAAAGAAATCTCAAACATATGTTGGAAGTACATAGTCTGGTCCCACTCAACACCTGAAAGTTAATTTTTCGACTCTAAAATGTCCTGCTGACTGCATATACTCTTTAATATGTACATCTTTGGCTTTTATTAACAATGTTAATTTATATCAGTTGTTTATTATAAAAACAGTAATCTTCTACATTTAGTTTTGTTCAACCTCAAACTTCTACAAGCATCATCTGCCTAAAAAAAATCCTCATCTGTCAGTTTACAGTTGATTGATCAGTCTGTAAATTGCCAACAAATGTGAAAACGGCCCAGCACATGTTTTTTAAATTTACAGTGACAAATCCTCGTGTTTTAGACGCTGCAAACAGCAAATGTTTATTTTTGCTTGATAAATGAAATCAAATCAAATCAAAGCCAGAATCACTTCACAAGTCTCGAGGCTTTCTATTGTTCAGAGACACGCTTCCTTATCTCTGCTCATTGTGTGGACAGGAAAGGAAAGAGAATAAAAGAGGCCATTGTCGTCAATATATACCAGATCTGCTCTGACCTTCAGCCTATCAGAGGGAGCGACCCGCGCCAGATAAGGACAACTCCCTGACAGATTCTGACACCTGCACTCGCCGGCCCACCAGTTGCCCCCGCCGAATGCAAATATCATGGAGAGTGGCCCCGCGCTGGGTTTCTGTCTAGAGACTGGAGGGAGTGACATGACCACACAGTGCGACCAGACACATGTTTAGGTGAGAGAGCAGGAAAGACAGAGAAAACAGAAAGGAGAGAAGGAGTGAAAGGAAAGGGGGACAGAAAAAAAACAAGAGGAGTGGTGTACAAGGGGGGGGGGGCGTCGATTAGGAGAGACGGGAGAGAAGATGACCAACATCGTCTGCTCTTTACTTCCCTCCCCATCTGCACCCTAACACAAACAGAAAGTATTAGTCAGAGCCCAGACATATTACCGACCCCTCTCTGTGAGGGGACATCTCCATGGCGATCATTGGTTGGCGTGGGCGACGGGACACACACACGGCGCAGGCTTGACAGCAGCTTGACGACAGGAGGCCAGCACTGCTGAGACTACCCCAAATTGACATTTAGTCATCACACTAGTCCGCAGGGTGGGACTCTTACCTCCTGAACTACACACATACAAGCGCCCACACACTCTCCCACATTCCCTGTCATGCAAACATGTGCACACACACACACAAACACCCACACTCACACACAGTGAATTCCCCTACTCAAACGAGCTCCCAGCCAGAGAAATCCTGGAAGAGCTCCTAGATTTAATCTTGCCAATAGCTCTTTATTTTCTTTGACCATTTTTAATGTAAAAAAGCCTGCACTAATTGTGTGTAAGCAATCTCCAAATTATGTATATGTGTTTTTTCAACTAAACCGAACACTACTGTGGACAGATTGGCTGGTTTTCAAGACACACGACTGGGCAATAATATTTGTTTCTTTCCTCAGAGTTTTGTTCAAACAGTGTGTCAGCATGGCGGTTTACTTGTAAACACCTGGGCCTGCACACCCAACAGCTGTGGAAATACTAAACTACGTAAAGCTACACCGAAACCAGGAATAACTGCTCTGTTCGGATTATTTGCAACCAACAGCTACGTCCACTTGCATTTTTACTTATTTCCTGCAACTGTAAAACATCACCAAAAGTGTTGGAGCGATGAGAGCAAAGAAAAATCAATGCGCAGACTGTTGTTATTTCCAGATTTTGTGCAATCGTTTACCTCAGCCAGCATTGTGCGAAGACCGCTCCTTGTTCAGTGCCGTAGCTCCCACTTTAGATACAACACTCCAACACAAAGCTGCATCTTCCATTAGTATTTACAGTCTCAGTCGGCAAATGACACAGAGAAAGAAGAGATACAGATAGAGAGGGGAGGGAGAGATGGGGAGAGTATTTGACCAATGGCTACATTACTGCAATGACAAGTGTGTCACTCCCAAAGCCACACAGTGAGGGAGAGAAGTGAGGAATGTCTTCACTCCAAGTGTGTGTGGGACAGCGAGAGAGGGAGGGAGGCGGCAGACCAAAGGAAAGTCCATCGGGGTGCTTTAGTCTTTATCAGTCTTACAAAGTTCACAGATAGAGGGACTGAAGTGGAGGCTAGACGCTGATCCAGAGTCACAGGTCACAAAGAAGACACGGCTCAAACAGGTGGGAGGGAGGGAGGGAGAGAGAGAGAAAGAGAATTACAATTGCATGAGGAAAGCAGTGCCAAGCTGTGGTGATTGCCATTCTGCAATCGACCTGACCAAATTGCGAATTCCCTCTCAGGACCCTCTAAGTCCGCTTCATTTGGCTAAAGCCGGGAATCCTTATTCCCGCAATTATAAAGCTATTGACTAATTCGACATATGTTAGCGTGTCTTCCAGCCCTTGAGTGCTGGTGTGCCACTGAGTCATTAACTTTGACAAATTGTGACAGACTTTTTTATTGCCACCCAATCATGAGAAACAAGACTGTGGCAGAGGAGTTAATGAGTGGCGTGTTTCTCCTCTTCCTCCTCCTCCACCTCGCACTCTCCCCTCTCTACCCCTTCCACTTAGATTCCTACACCCCCCTCAAAAATCCCATCCCACCAACTCCCCCTCCACCTCCCCGCCCCTCCATATTTATAATTTTACCACATCCTAACAATAACACGGCCGGTACTCAGCACAAAACACGCGGGCCCTGGGCTAATGAATCTCATGCCTTTACCGCGGTAAAATGGCCAGTAAGTATTACCAGCTGCGACACTCTCTCTCACTCTCCCTCTTTCTCTCTCTCTCCTTGGCAGTGGCATTGAGCTTGGGAGCGCAGGGGTGAGGGGGGAGAATTCAGGGAGGTGGGGGGGGGGGACCAGGCAGACACATCTGAGTGCAGCTGGACCAGGGAGAGAGATGGGTGGGGGGTGAGGAGGAGGAGGAGGAGAAGTGGGGGAGCGAAAGACCGCAAGTCTCCGTGTTTCCAGCTGCCTTTTCTCAGGGGCTCGGTTTTCTCTCCCTCCTCTTGGTTTTTTTTTTTTTTTCGCAAGGCCCTTCTGGTCCCAGCTTACTTGAAAAATCACAAACACACACACGCATAGACACACACAGACACACACATGTGCACGCACGCCCTGATCCACCTCCCCTCCATCCCTCACATTCGGCCATCTTTGTTTGGACAGGGCTCAGGAGTTCCAGAAAAGCTCTCTCAGATGTGCTGAAGTAAGGGAAAAACAAAACAAACTGGCCCTCACACACACACACACACACACACACACACACTCAAAATTTATGTGAACGCACAGACACCAACAAGTACTTTGCGCTCACACATCACAGTGTAAGCTCACACATACACATACATGAACAGTTTCACATGTTGAAATACCAGCTTCAACCAGAGAACAAATTTGCAAAGAGAGGGGGAAAAAAGTGGGATACATTTTTCTTCATGGAGGTGGGCAGTCTACCATTGAAGGCATGCATTCTTTTACACAGTGTATGTGTGTGTGTCCCAATCCAGGATCAGAGCAGCAGGGCAGGCCTGAAGCATACCTCGACATGTGTTACCTCTTTGTAATATTGACTTTGTTACAGCTATACGAGTGGGAGAGCAGGGCCAGGAGCCCGGGCCTTGCAGCAGTGGGGCCCTCTGAGTTCGCTAGAAAACAAACACCCGAACGAGCCGTGAAAATAGAAAACACAGCGCCACAATAGCGATCTATAAAAACAGATTCAAATAAACTATACAACGTCCCTCACTCCTGCCTCTGACCTTTACATTTTCGCCTCTCTAAATTAAGACTATTATTTGTCTGATTCCATTTTTGCAGCATGTTGCTTACAAAGCCGTGGGATTTGGCAGCCGAGCGAGTCTTGGCCTGGCTTCCTGTCTGAGCATGTGTACTGGACCAAGTGTAAAAGTCAAAAATTCTCTTTCTCTAAAACCTTGACTTTACTCTATAATTTCAATCCAATACCAAAACTGCTTTTAGGCTTGTGCCAAGATATGCAATAATGTTTTTTTTTTTCATATTAAATAATTAACTTTAATCAGTCCAACATGGTCAGTACCAAAATGGAAATTTCTGGTATAAAATAAGGAGAACAAATGTCAGATGACACATAAGGAAAACCAAGATAAAGCACGTTGGCTGTTTATTTGATTGCTTTGCAGAAATAAAAGATTGATTATCATTTTCTTGTTCCTGCGAGTGTGAATCCCATCTTGTCTCTTTCCCCAGTGATGACTTTGCTTATACATTTGAATAATGAAGGCAAGTCATTTGAATATTCCCTCTGTATTAAAAAAAATGATGTTTTTACACGATGCAGCAATATTAGCCATGTTAATTGGGCTCTTTGGACTTTCCCAATAGAAAGGCTAAATTAATTACTTATGTCGACAAAATGTCAGACACGCCGATCTAATAACTACAACTGTTTCCAACAGTGTTGTTTTCAGTGTGTACCTTTTTTGTCTGTCTGTGAGTGTGTGGTGTGAGTGTGTGAGCGAACTTAAAAACACTCTCAACATCCACTAGCCTGAGTTAAATCTAATGAACGAGATGGGAACAAAATGCTTTGACATCCTCTCCATGTTTCACGGGTGGCTCTTGAGAGTCCTTCTCCAATATTCATCCCCTCTTCTCATACTAATCAGCCACTATGGTATTGACTGTTTGTGCTTGCAAAGTGACTGGTGTGTGGAGCACACACACACTTATTTTATGCTCAAACACTCCAATCCAAAGTCCACTTTGCAATTAAACTTGTAAGGGAAAGTGAATTATTTGCAGGACGTTATGTGTGTGTTTGTGTGTGATGTGTTCATTAATGTGTACCCACCACCACAGGGGGCTTTGAAGTTCCTCTTTTTTTTTTTTTTAGCTTTTGGCTGTTTTTCAGTCTTAAAGAAAAACTGTATCAGCGCATTTTCCTCAAGTACAAATAAACACTAGACTTTGGAAGGGAAGGCGATGGGGAGACGTTACGAGTATCTATGAACGTGAGACGATCAGATGGCGTGTGTGTATGTGTGTGTGCGCATACATGCACGTGCATACAGTAGTGCGCATACACACATGTGCGGGTGTACAGCAAGCGAGTGAGTGCAAGCGCTAACAGAGAGGCCTGCTGATGCCATGTTTCAGACGACCCCTTGAAGTGGAAATGAGCTTCCTCTGTCTTATAACTAGTCCGTTCTCACAAAGTCAGCAAACTCTGCCACCTCTCCAAAGAAATGCAGACACCACCACCACCACCACCCTCTCCCTCTCCCCACCCAGCCCTGTGGTCAGCATGCAGGATGAATTCACCATTAGACCTAAGAAGCAGAAGGGTCCATCTTATTTCAGCTGCTTTTGTTGTTAACGTGTGGAGGAGAGAGGCGTGAAAGAGGTCGAGCCTCTTCAGGTGGCTTTTGTCCTGACTCAAAGACACGCTGTCAGCGACGTCAAGTACTGTAAAGCTAGTTCATGGCTTTACATGTAAATCTCAAACCCACAGTTAGCTCAACGTGGCAAACACAAGAACCTGACCTGCTGGTCTTAGCTGTATCTTTGTTTCATTTAGATGAGCAGTATATCCATGTTTTCTAGCTGCATTGCCTCAGTATCTTTGAGAAGAGGTTTCATTTTTAGACACAAAACAACTTAAAATTATTACCGTCTCAAATTACAACTATGACTAATTATTTTTTTGTGGGAAAAAATCCAAAAAGATTCAGTGTATTTAAAGGGGAAAATATATAAGTTGTAATCAGAAAATATTTGACAATTTTATATGATAAATTATCTAAACAATTATTAAAATTGTGACAGATTCGTTTTCTGCTTTGCAGCCAAACTCCTTTAGACCAACAACCTGAGACATTGCAGGTCATTAAAGGCCTGTTTCTATTTAATCCAGACTTAAATCATTTATTTCTCATAGCTTCAAAGGCAAGTTATGTTTATGATCACTTTTATTTGATGAAAGATGAGGTCAGTCTAAGAAATATTTTTATGATCCTGTGTTAAGTGTCTTGGTACATGCCTCTGCTTTTTCTGCTGTTATCATTCTGCTGTGTGTATGCATGCATCTGATGCAGTGTGCACACACGCACACCGCTATTTGAACCTGTGTGAGCACCTGAGGGTCTATCCCCAGCCGTTCCTCGGAGCAGGGAGCGACAGCTGTACAGTGATGCTGTAGCGATAGGCATCATCGGCTTGCTAGAGACTAATTGGTCCACAGCGCTCCTCTGAGTGGCCTCGCTAATTAATTAGAAAGGCAGTGGAGCTGAAATTTTTAATCAGGACACCAGGCTCTCCAGCAAGCAGGAAAAAAAAAGACACATCACCCCATCATTCCATGTAATCCACCTGACACTGATCTCCCATGTTGTCATATGAAGTGTGTTGTGTGTTTAGGTATTCATATGATCTGACCAGGGAATAAGAAATACATTTATTACTGAGCTTGTTTAATCATTTTAATTCCGGGGATATCAGAAATTCTGTGCGTCCTCATATAGTATGCATGACATGTATTTGGTTTGGACCCTGGAGGATGGCGTTAAGGTGGTCTTTTCCTCTGTGTGTTTGTGTAACACATGTTCAGGATTTCCACTGGTGTAAATTGTGTAGTGACTAGTTTTTGTTTATATCAATAGAAAGAAGCGTATTGAATGACTCTTCTGCTGTTCAAAACTGAAAAAAAAATCCTTTTCCCCTTTTCTTTTTTTTTTGTTTTCTTTTTTAAGTTCCCTCCACACCATGAAAGCAAAATATTATTTTTCCCTCTTGCCCCTATCTTTACTTAACTAATTAAAAGCAGTCACCAACACTTTCCATCATACTGTAAAAGAAACTGTGGAAATCACAAACTTGTTTTACAAAAAAATAAATAAATAAATGAAAATAAAAAAATCCCCATGTTTTGTGTTTCTGACTGAAGAGGGAGAAGCTGATTCTGAGGAACGGAGCTTTGTTCACCACTTTGGGGCCACATTTGTGTCCCAAAGCTCCACACAGCTCACCTCAATGATTTGTGGTGAAGGGCCAGACTGTGAGGAATCGACCAGAGACTGACAGACGAGAGGCATGCTAAAACGAGAGCTACAGCAGCCAGCCACTTCACACACAAGACAGGGGAAACAACATATGTTTATCATTGCACTGCTGAGATGAGCAACTTGCACTTTCCGACTGGAGTTACAGTAACAGGAAAATTATAGTGTGTGGACGTCAAACAGGGAATTCTCATCTATTTAACACATACAGTAGATAACAAGCTCGCTGTGGTGGAATGAATACATCTTAGTAAATAAGGCAGCACTGTTTCCATTGAGAGAAGAGTTCCTAAAGTGAACACACACACATGCACCTTCACCTCATGGTGGTGACATTCGCTTTGTGTGGCGTCCTAATCTTTGTGACCGTCTTGGCTTAGCTCGGCGCTAATCAGCCAGCCGCTTTTATCAGCCTGTTGCTTTGGCCAAAATAAACACACACCGCCCTTTTATTGCTTTGTTTTCACAGGTCATTAGGGGAAGGAGAGAAGACGCATTGATTAGTTTTCCAGACCACTGGATTATTGTTGTGTTATGACTATCATCATTAAGTTTCATTAAGCCTGTGGTTGTTCTTGTTTCCAGAAAATGAAGACGTTGCAGGAAAGGCGAGTTGGTCGGAGAGAGCAGACTGCACGCCATGCTGATGTGGAAGGTAAGGCACATTAGAGATTACAGCTTTGTTTATGTTAGACGCCTGTTCAGAGCAGGGAGCTGTCAGCAAGCCGTCCCATTTTCCAGATAAGACTGAACTCTGACCTCCTTTAACTCTATTTAAACCAATCACTCCTGTCCCATCCTGCCCCTTTGTTCACATTTTTCAAGTCACTCTAAAAATCTGTGCTGCTGTTAAAAGAAAAGTTAATGAAGCAGCTTCAGTCCCTGGCCAGGTCCTCTTAGCCAGCTTTGCTCTGGAGCTACAAATAAGCAGGGAGAAACTGGTTCTGTCGCCAGGCTAATTAGCATATGTTAGCTAGTTAGTGAGAGGGCGGCCCTCTGTGATGTGTACTGAAGTGGAGTAAAATGCTCAGGCAAGGACTGTACTAATGGCCCACTTCCTCCCCAAGGGGACCCTCCCTGCAGCTCTGCACGTGCTGGCATCAGTGCAGCCACGGGGCACCCACAGGCCCGCCACAGCGCCGGGGGCAGAAGTGGGCACACAGGAAGAGACGCCTGGCTTTGGCTGGCACCATTTACATACAGCGCTGAACTCTCTGGGTGTGATGCTCCACGACGTAACAGCAGGTGACAGTGACACTCCCTAACACACACAGGCAAACTGAGAATGACGTGTAGGCTAACAGATTCATCAGCCTATGAAACAGCTCAGACATCAGGGGCCACGGTGCTAAGCTAGCTGCCTGGCATTGGCGGATGCATTATTTACAGGAGGAGCTGGAGCATTAGCGAGCTCTTTGGCACTCGGTTAGCGGGCGTGGGTGGTGAGCACCGACGGCAAGCGAAGTGTATCTCTGTCAGTGTGAGTAAACAAACAGTGGGGACATGGTGTGACAGAGCAAACGGCGTGCCACACAGACACAAACACACACAGACACATGCAAACTCATCAGGGAGCCGAGGGAGAGCGGGGAGAGAAGAGGAGGGGTGGGTGGCATCCATATTTATAGGGCCTTTCTAGCATTTGTCCCCAGGCCAAATGCTGTGACTACACTCAGCTAATGTCAGAACAGCACTTAACCAGGCATTTCCAGTATGTCATGGGCAGTGGGGAATACGTGGGATAGATACAAGACCAGGGTATTAAAAAAAAAAAAAAACACACACACACAGACAAACGGATGGAAATGAAAAGAAATGTAGCTGTGTTGTGTGCTGAGATGATTATGGTCTCAAAAACACCAAAAACACCAAATACACTCATTCTCTTTATTCCTCTCTCCTCCTCACTCCCTGTTTCTGCAGCCTCTGAATGGGTCTTTGAAGCACAAAATACACTTCAGATAAAGAAATTAGCTCGTTGTCACACCCAGTATGATGGGTTTCTTTTGTCACCAGAACAAACTCACGCTTTTGCCTCTTCGAGAAAGATCTCTCCAACAGGTCTGCTTGTTTGGTTTTGGGAACGAACACAACCTCACCTTTTTTTCTACTTATAAAGAAGGTGTAAAGTACCAAGTCTGGATTATTATCTCTAACATCAGTTGGACATAGTGTTTTCTGTGCTTTAGATTTTACTGTCACTATGTATTTCTGTGCGACTTGCAAACTCCAACCTCTGGCAAGAAAGTTGCAGTGTAATATACTGGCATTCTCACTCAACGCCATATGATAGCCTTTGAGGACATGGTAAATTTGACTTCAGATGTAGTACAGGGAGGCTCTGACAGAGCTGGAGACAGAGAGAATGATATTGTCAAAATGTGTCAAAGCTTTTTGCTCCTTTGTTTCATCGTAGCTGTTGACACCAGTCAGAGTGTTGACCTGTTTTTTCCTGCTGGATTTAAAGATGTGAGAGTGACGTGTAGGTAGGCTCTTTTGTTGGCATATGATTACTCGCAAACTTGTCTGGAATGCAAAGAACCTGCCTGCTTCTCTTTGGTCACCTGTCCCCAAGTTTATCATGTGTCAGCCAGAGCATTTGCTTGGCGTTCTGCCCTCTGGCACCAGCCGGGGGAGGCAGAGGGGCCCACAGGCCTCACTGGCATGTCCCTCTCCACAGCAGATACAAACGCCGTGATACCCCCAAAGAGAGCTGACTAAGTGGCTGAAGTAGCTCCTTTTAGCACAATCTGTCATTATCTCAAGTGGCACGTAATCGTTTTGTGTAGCAAGATCCATTATGCATCCACTGAGAGCGGGGGGCTAATTGTGGAGGCTTACATTTATTCATTTGTTTGCTGCCAGTTGTCCCAATATATTTTTGGGGAGGTGCAATAAATGCCAATGTTTGTGTTTCTGTGTTTTTAAATGGTCGGCATGCTCATAGTGATGTGGTAAAAAGCCACAAGGTTCCTTTTGTGCTCCCAGAGGAAGCAGAATATCAACATGAGGCAAAAGATTAAGTTGTTAACCACTGCCCGAGTGACTTTTAACACTTTACTGACCAAGTGGGGAGGGTAAAGGCATCGAGAACAGACAGCTTTTGACTGAAAACTTGATTAATACGGTTTCTGTGCTACTGTGTGTTATTATTTAACGCACTGCTCCAAAAACATGGAGTTGTACTTTTTAGAAATTGTGTTCTCGGGGCATGGGGAGGTGAATATCGACAACACACACGGGGAGAAAGTGGAGAAGAGAGATGAAACAGATTCATTAAGTTTGTGTAGTACATGTACATGCATGCATGTGTATGTGTGTGTGTCTTTGCACTGACTGAAGGAGAGTATACATTGTTAATCTCGATCAAAGGCTCTTTCTTTTCTTTTGGTGAGTAAAGATAATACTGCTAAAGCCCTTGGATTTAACACAGTAAGATAATGAAAGCAAGTGTAATTAGCAATTACACTTGACCAAATTAAGGCAGAGGCAAGAATCAGCATCAAGGCTACTACACAGTCATACAGCCAAAGGTGTGCTTAGACTGTGTTTTCCTTCAAGACATGTTGAAATAAGAGGATTGTGAGCAGACAAAGATGGCAGGAGGAAGGTTGAATGTTCTTATCTTCAAACTAAACAATTAGTCTTGTCTCAGTTTTTTGTCTAATGACACCCCCTCTACTGTTTATGAATCTTCTTTAAATCACACTTATTCCACTGTTTCTGCTTTATCCATAAATAACGAGTCGACTCCGTTGACGAGGCTGTAGCCGCTGGGTTTATAGATGACTGAGTTTCCCAGGCCTGGCTACTGAGGTGAGAGAGCCACTTAAACCCCCTCTCACACATATTATTAGCATTACCATATCTGGGCCTAACTGCAGCTAAGGGGAATAATGTGTGTCAGGAGAGTGTAAAATTAGAACCAAAACCAACACTGCTCTTTAAATCCACTTCCCAAGTCCCCACTTCCTTACTTATAGCCAAGCTTACAATGTCAAACACTAATAAGCCAGCTAATTCAATTAGGGCTCTGCTGCTTTCAGATTTCGCCCCTAAAAAAGAGACTTTGTGAATAGATTCCCTCACAACTCTACACAGAACTCTTCATCATGAAAAAGTGGCCTTTATTCATAAGCTTCAGTGTACAAGAGAGGGAGCTCGCTGCTGAGCTTGTTAGCAAAATACCCTGATCTGAGGCGAGAGATGTGTGACTAAAGCTGGGTCTCTTAAGTGTCTGTCACCCTGATCTAACCCGGGGAGAGCTCTTTGTAGACTGTGTTTTCTCTGTCTGTCTCTGTGCGCTGCGCTCAGCTCCGCAGTGACTGGGGATGAGCCCTGCCGTGTAGCTGCAGGTGACAGGGAAGCCCTTTTTGTTGTCAAATCCTGATGGAGCTTCCACATGAAAAACATTTCACTTGAGCTGCTGCTGCTGCTGCTGCTGCTGCTGCTGCTCTCCTTCTCTTCCTTCCTCTCTGTCTCTCTCTGTAGATCTCAAAGGCTACGGCTGCAGCACTGATACAGAGACAGAAGGAGTCAATCTCTTGCCCCCCCCCCTTCACTTCTCTTTTTGTCAGGCTTTCTCTTGTACTATTTCCTACCTCCCTCTCCCTCTTCTATCGTCTCTTTTTCTGACCAGCCTTTTCTTCTCTCTGCTCTTCTAACCCACCCTTTCCCCTCCCTCCCTCCTTCCCTCCCCCCCTCTGACTTATAGATCTGAGTTGGGTCTCAGGAGGAAAATACAAGTCAAGCCATTGTCATTTCAAACAGCGTGATAACCAGACACTGGGCTGCCCACTGACAACTCAGGGGAACTGGCCCTGGCTTTGACTGTTAGCTCCCCTCTCTCTCTCTCTCTCTCTCTCGCTTCCTGCTTTTACTTCTCTCCCTCTCTCCCTCCCCCCTCCCTCTTCTTTTTTTCTTCCTCTCAAGCTCACCTCGTCTCTTCTCCTGCCTTCACCCCCCCCCGCCCCCCCCACCTCGCAGGAGACTCTGCAGCTCGTTGTTGTTTGTTGCCTGCCGCTGCCGTGTCTTGCATCTGCTCCTCTCTTCTCTCCTCTCTGTGCCACGGGGGGCCGAGGGGAATAGTTGTCTTAGTGTGTGTACCAAGGTCAGTGCTCTCCACATGACAGTTCTCTGCCTCTCGACAAGGCGGGAAATCAATACTTTCGGACTTGTGGCGCTGCCCTCGGTGTAACAACAACACTGCCCAGTGCAGAGCACTGCTCAGGCACCTGACACATCCCCAGCCGCCCCCCCCAGGCCTCCACCAGGGAGCCCCTTCCACTCTTATTCTGATCCCTTCATATTTCACCAAGGCCCTCTGTTTCACTCTGTTACACCTTTCCTCGCTATACTCTTTCGTCTTCAGGGCCTCTCGACCTACTGTGTATCAGATTTCCTGTTTTTTTTATATTATGCAATGCATGTTTCTATTATGAACTGTCTCTTGTATCTGTTGCTACATGTGTCTTGGAGAGGGAAGAGTGTGTCTGTGCAGAGATCAGACAGCTGATCAGAGAGGACCACAGAGGACCTGGTAAATGAGACACATGCTAATTACAGAGCAGCAGAAGAGACATACACACACAAAGCAGAGCCATGGGTGACATTTTTAATACGGCACTAAAGCCTAACATGCCTCCTTATGCTTTTTCACTGCAGATAGACGCTCAGAGAAAAAGAGAAGGCACTGGCAGTGCGCCCCACACCGATTGTTAAGCCTGCCTCTTGGCCTGCCTCTAATAACGAGGGAGAGTGTGTGCAAGGCCAATTACAGCTCCCGTCCTTCAGCAGTCAAACAGAGTAAAACTCCCACTCTCAGCCCCTGTGGAGAGGAGCCACAATCGACCCGAGCCCCCGAGTCTCTCCGAGGGACACACGCAGACACACACTCGCCACTTTGTGTGTGCAACTGCACGTCCATCAACAGGGCCATCTCCCTTCATCCCCTGGCTTGCTTCCTTGGTTCAGCTGGAGTAAGGAAAATGCATCAAATAAAACAGCCACTTTAATGAATTAGATATTGAGCTGTTCATTAAAAAAAATCTAATTCCCCGAAGTCAGCAGGGGATACACAGTAACAGAGTGTAACCTGGGAATGAACGCGATTTGTTTAGAGGAGTCATAAAACACGGTGGTCTGATGACTTTACTGAATGTTCGCCAGAATGTTCCAGAATTAAAGTGACCCAAGTTTGAAGAAACAGTGTTTTTCTCCTCTGTCACATCTCCCGTTGTTCTCTTACTTTCTGGTGGCAAAAGTTTAAACAAATGAAGTTTGTTGCATCAGAAACAGAGGGATCTGTGACTGAAGTCTTTGCATATGAAAACAAAAGGGCTGGGTGACTTCTCAGCTTCACGTGAAAAAAAAAACCTTTGGCAGGAGTAAAACTGTACATCTGTGCAGGCAGATACCTGTTTTTACTGGCTGAGAGTCCAGGTTGTACTTAAGAACCTTTGCTGCAGCCTCTCCCAACACTGTTGAGTTCTAGTGTTTCTACATGGACTTTAAAGACAAGAAACACAGTCCTGCTCCCAAACCACAGCACACTGCTTTCTGATAAAGAAAAATGGAATTGCATTCAAATTTTCAGCAGTCAGTCTGTGAATGACCACTGATAAAGGAGGAAACAAAGGATATATATATATATTTTTTTCTCCAGTGGTTTTATCTCTGGTGAGTCACCGTCAGCCTTGCCCCCATTTGATGGAGAGATTTAAAGGATGCTGTACTCGCTCTCCTCCTCCTCCTCCTTTGCTTCTCCCTGGATGAATGTGATCTAAACAGCCACATCTCCCTACTGTTTTTTCACAGTGACAGCCTTTCTCATGAATTAAAAGAGGAACCCATTGATTTTCCCATTGCTTAAATTTGCAACTTAATCCCCCAGATATGTCTAGAATGTACTGTTCTGTCGATAGACGGCACCGCCACTGACGAGAGGCAGCACTGATGCTCGCCGGAGAGAAGGGGAAGAAAAGGATGACAAGACAAAGGAGAGGGAGAGAGAGGCTAGCTTAGTGGTGATCGTGGTGGTTTCTGGCTCTGGGTTCAGATTCTACATTATGCCACCAGAAAATGTATGTGGACTGTTAGCAGGGACTCAGATGAATTACCACAAACGTAACACATCATCTCACTGAGCCACTGGGAGAATCAGAAAGACACATAACCCCGTCATCTTACAGCTACTTTAGTCCGTCTTGCCAAAGAGGCAAACGCACCACATCGTTATGTTTATAAGGCTAATAAACCAATCACCATCGTACATCTGTATAGTGTAACCAGCCGTTCAGCGTGGCCTTCCAACGATCAAATATCGTTATATAAGGAGAAGCCAACACACTGGAAAAAAGTTGTCTGGGACTGAGATGGAAAAAGCACACTTGTCCCCTCTGAGTGAGGGGTTTGAGGAAGTAACAAGATATCACGACCTCTCCCCAGGAGCAAACAAGGCAGAGAGCCCATGCCCTAATTCACAATACGCACCATAATGTTCTCGTCTGACTCCTAATGTAGTCTATAAATCTCTGGTACTCTGCTCTACATCAGTGTAATGTTTGGTATTAATAGCCTGATTTGTACAGCGAGTGCAGAGCAGCCTATAGGCCGAGCGTCGCTTTTTATCTCCACATGTACAAGATGAAAACAAAGTCATTACTGAGAAATGTGAGAAATATGGAATTCTAGGAAGGCATCTGACAGTTTTCTGAGGAATAAGTGGACACTATATACAGTATAACACAGGGTGACCCTTACAGATTTCACCCTCCTACACTCCATCTCTGGTTGTAAACCCTATCCCATAAGCCTCTGGGGTGGTATGGCTCCTTGCCAGTAGCTGTGCTGTTGTTGGCAGTGGATTTCCTTTGTGGCCTCAGTACTTGTGTAGGCCATAACATGATACACACAAAGGCCGGCAACGGCGTGCACGCTCTCATACGCACACACATGATCATCGGCATATGCTGCACATCGTGCACGCACATCAACACACGTAATTATGCACAAAATCACCATTCTCACCACTCATCCAGAGAAGACCCGCAGCCTCGTAGGAAACAAGGAAGGGGAGGAAAAAAAAAGCACAATGTATCCTTGACGGGGTTCATCTGTTTCCAGTTTGGTGCAGATGCTCAGGTTTTATTGCAGCAGTCTAGTATTTCATGGCAGATTTAGCCAGTGGTTTGGTTCTCCACTCACTGCAGCTCTAATGATGGCACATCTCTTGTAAATTGTGGCACACCAGTAATACAGTTTGTTGCTTGACACCACCAACTTGTATCATACAGACACGCTCACACAGTGTATGTTCCTCTCACTGTGGTGTCAAAAAAAAAAAAAAAAATCAGAGTATTGACTGACACAGTGGAGAAGACAGAGTTAATGTACAGGTAGAGCCTGGACCAGATAATTGACCTGTTTGTTGTTGAAACTGTTTCAGCTGCTGAGGCTGGAAGTTGATATAAAAAGGGCCACATTTACTGTTCTGCTCATTTAGTGGTGAGCTTATAATGTTCTGTAACCCTGTGGTCCTCATGTCAACACAATGGCTCTCCATTTAACCAACACGCACAGTTTTCAGCAGACAGCACCACATGTTTTAAGAGCTGCGGCATAAACCGAATAAACAAACAATGTGTTCTGAATTTAAACTTTAGTGCTCGCTGAGTTTGTGTTTCTTTTTTAATTACTGTGTTGAATTGTGTAAGTTAATACCACTACTTATCATTTAAGTTACTCATCATCATCTACTGCTTTTACAATTACTCTCTCTGTCTGTTGCCCTCTGTGTACGACCACTCCTGGTGGCCAGATGTTGCCACAAGCTAAAAGCATTCTGCGAGTTGAATTTGAAATTGTGGCTTGAATTTCTTCTGTATTACAGTAACATATGGCAGCAAATTTGCTATTTATTAGCTGCATTTAAAAAAAAACTTCAAACATCAGATTCAGAGTTTCACATTCAGAACAAACACAGCTGAGTAAAAAAACACATAAGTGTACATAGTTAATGTACTTCCTCCGCCCTGTCAGCTTGCACATACACACACATTTATTTCCCTCCTCTCTGCGTGTCGATGCCAGCAGCGCGTACAGGCGATGCCTCTCCGTCTCCAGACAGAAGTGTAGCGCTGAGTGTCTCTTAACTGGCTCGTTTAGTCCTGATAGCTTAAATGATTTCATCACTATTAATGACAGGGACCGTGGCTCCCCGCGACGCGTTGCCAGATGCTCGGGGACCGCTGAAGTTCCCACTCTCTTCTTTCTCACACACAGCCGCCTCTTCTCATCCCTCCTTCTGTGCAGTCTAATGATTGTCCTCTACATGCCCCCTACTACCCTATTTTTCCTGTTTTCCTCCACTGCTGTGGCCTCCTATGGATACTAAAACATAGTGTAGAGTCGCTCACGTTGCATGAGTGCAGGGTCAGGGTGCTGCAAGACTGCAATGCTGTTAACAAGTCGTCCAACCAGCATGTAATCGTCATGAACACACCAAGTGCTGAGAAGTTTCCTAGAACACACTCTTTCTCTCTCTCTCTTTCTCCCTGGGCTACTGGGCGAGCCAACAAATCAGCTATCAGCCCAGTTCCCGAGCTACAACGGGGGTCAGAGGTCAGATAAAGAAGGTCAGCTGGCACCACACCATGCTGCCCTCAGAGGTCTCTCCTCCAAATGGAATCAAAAGCCTTCTGACGGCTGCGAGCTACCGCCGCACCGAGCCCCTGCCTTCGCCGGCTTCCCCGCGTAATTGTTGAGTTAATTTTGAGACAGATGCGTGGCCTTGTCCTGATGCATTGATGTGATTTTCATTCATTTGGATAATGAAAGAATTAAGCACCATTTTGGTCTCTCTTTTTCTCCTTTTCCCCGTCTCCTCTGTCTTGTTGAACTCCTCCGTTCCAGCTAAGTAATGACATTTTAATTCTAACTGTGTGTGAGTGTGTCTACAGTATGTGTGTGTTTATATGTGTGTGTGTGTGTGTGTGTGTGTGTGTGTGTGTGTGTGCAGGAAACTGCTGCTCTTTGGTGAATGCAAAAGAGCCTTTGTCTTTCCTGGCATTGTAGGCAATAAGCTTGGTAAGGGTTACATACACACAAGATGCACAACCCTGAATAAATGAGTCCTCAGAACTACAAGAAAAAAAGATCTGCTACACAATCTGAGAATGAATCCTCGCAGTGTACGGCTCATGAACTGGCGCATGGTACAGTAAAATTAGAAATCACCCCTTCAACATGTGTTTTCATTATGTAAAGTGCAGGTACAGTTTCCCCCTCGTATTTGGCCCTTGGATTTAATACAGTAACTGATTGCTACTTTTAAGAACTGCCAAATGTCATGCACTGTTTTTTGTTTCACACAGCAAATGAGGTTGTGTGACTGAGGTAAATTTAAATTTAATCAGTTCCTTTTGCCTTAAAAAAGAACATTAATACCAATTCAACAGCATTCGTTGTCATAGCGTGTCACTTCGTGTGTGATCGAATAGAAGTCCTCTTTCTCTTGCAGTGGGTCTGATGGAGAAGATAGCATAAAACAGTGTTTGTGTGTTATGTGTTCTGGATATAACCACGTGTGTTTGTGCGTGTCAGCATGCGTGTGTGTGTATGCGGTTATAATTTCCCAGAGCCTAAACCTTCATTGATTCAGTTGCTCTTGTCTTCCCAGGAAACAGAGAGAGGATTATGCCTTTAAAACGAGCTTTCTCATTGCAGATATTAGGTCATTAATTTCACAGGCTTACATATGAAAATATTGACTCTTCCCAGACACCCCAGTATATCCTCTGTTCCAGCCGCAGCCTTGCATAAATAAATCTTTTCAAGTATGCAGTATTGATACGGCATTGATTTATTTGTTTGAGGAGCTAATAAATAAGCAAATGTATTGAATTATAGTTTAATTACTAAGGTTCTCAATTGATTTGTATGGGAAATTTGAGAGTCTGATGTACCATATAGCAAAAAAAAAAAAAAAATCATACTCTTAGCTACAAGATCTGATCAGAACTTCAGTGAGTAGAAATCTTGAGTTTCTATTTCAGTACTCTGGAAAAAAATACAAATTACATTTAATGTGAATATGATTCCACTTCTCCTCTTAAGTGTTTGACTTTGCTTTCTCTGTAGCTGTTCCCCTTCTGAGTTCCACTGAAATAAATCATATGTCCCAATGAAATACGAAAGCGACTGCATGACACAGTTGTTCTTCGAATCCATGCTGACTTGTCATTCCCGTAAATTAAATAAGTCTCTGATTCATTGCTTAGACGGCGGGACCCTGAGGAGCAAAGACCCGTCTACGTACATACACTCAAATTATCCAGGTCACACACTCAGACAAAGAGAGGCAAACAGACACACAGTCATCCAGTGGGAGAGGGTGGGAGATGGGTGCAGCTTTATGTCCCTACATAGCGGACGAGGGATGGGCAGGCTTCGGGGAAACAAAAGAGCGGGAAAGGGGGAGAGAGGAGAGAGTGAGAGTGCAAAGGTTGTCGCAGACTAGTCACAGCACAGGAGGAGGGGAAGAGGAGAGGTGGAGGGGAGGGTACGTTCCAACCTCTCTCTCACATCTGTTATTCGTTTGTCCCGAGCTGGGAAGAAAATAGCAGGAAGCGTTCTGGTGGTGGCGGAAGATGAAAAGACAAGAAGATTGAATAAAAAAACATGTGTCGCACATGCACTGCGGCTGATTGGATGCGTCCCATGGATTATCCCCGGGAGGCGCTGCCAGCTCGGAAAACACGCAGAAGCCGCGTTTGTACACACACATAAGCAAGAAGATTCCCCTGATTCATAAAGCAGCTTGGCACATACAGCCTTCCTCTGTCTACACGGCACAGTGTCAGAGTCAGATCTACGCCTGTGGCCTTGACACACTGGTGTCTAACCAAACCTCCCAGTTTTGTTTTGGCCATCATTACACTCACTGCTGCTACAGCTCCTATTACTCTGTCTACAACAGCTCACATCTGGGCTCCTGTGCTGAAACACGTTTTACTCAAATGATACAAGCAAAAAGCTCGTATCATTTGTCAGACTAAGTGGTAGTCTTTCGCTTTGTTCATTACACACACACCAGGTGTGTACAACAGACGCAAAAATAGAAACAGATGCAACAGTCATCGAAAACGCGACATGACAATGCCAAGTGGCAGCCATTAAAAGCTCGTCACCCGCCCACACGGTGGGACCTCCCATCGCTAACGAGCTGAAATGTGGCGGGACACAGACAGGTAGGAGTAATGCCCCCACAATTATGCAAAAAACGTGCATGTGTGCATATGTACACACGGGCGTGTGTTTGTGTGAGTGCGCATGAGTGTGCACGTGTGCCGTGCCACTTAGGGCCCATCCCACAGCTCATTAACAGTAATAAGTGACTGCCGCCACTTCTTTTTTTGTCAGTGGGGATGCGAGCCAATCAATAGGGTCATTTCACATCATAAAGGCTTACCAGAGCACATTATGGCACTTGTTCATGGCTGGGAATGGCTGCCATTAGTGGCATAGCCAGATTAGATAAGGGCTGGGTGGGTGAGAGGTGGGAGGAAGGGGGGCAGATGGAGAGAGAATTAAAGAGGAGGGAAGAGGGAGGTGGATCAATATATGGATAGTTATGGAGATAACATCACAATAGGGTGTCTGGGAAAGATAGCATATTACAGACTTCTTTCCCTTGTGGAAGTGAGGTAAAGATGTGTGTGTGTCTGTGTGTGTGAAGAGGTAGGTGTGTGTGTTTGCTCAAGCCCCAGTGTGTATGAGCACTTGTCTATGAATGAGTCCATTGAGTGTGAGTGTGTGCACAAATTTGAGCATGTGTTATGAGAGAGTATGAATTACAGCGATCTGCTCACAAATCTCCACCATGCTCAGTGTTAGTGTGTGTGTGTGTGTCTGGAGATGTGGAGGTGTGCACTTTACTTTGGCATATGCATGTGCAGTCCTGTTTAATTACAGATCAGGCTTTGAGGCAGAGGCAAACAGTGCTATAATTACAGGAAACACCTCCTTTAATATTTTATGGAAATCTACCCTGTGTGTGTGTGTGTGTGTGTGTGTGAGAGAGAGAGAGAGAGAGTTGTAAGTTGCACGTATTTATTCAGCGTGAGAGAAACACAAGAAGAAAATCAGGAAGCAGAGAGAGATATGTACACGAATTCTTCGTCTGAGTGACTTCATGATCCAGCTCCTTTCTTTTCAGCCCTCCTTTACTCTTCACAGTCTCTCATTTCAGATTTGTGTTTCCAAATGGCTTTGCTAAACGCCCCTTTTTCCCCACTTTTGAACTGCTTGCCTCTCAAATATTTATGATAGACGAAGAGGGAAGAGACTTAGATCAATCCATTAAAGATGAGCAACATCTCAAATTCATAAAGAGGGGTGATGAACACACTTGCTCAGGGATGGTAAGGTGTAAGCCGTGGCTTAATGCGTAATAACGTACCATGGAGAAGGTTTACTTTTCATTTGCGACAAGACAGAGGGAGCTGGGAAAATAGGATGTGTTTTGAAAAAGAAAAAAAAAAATCAGATGGAAGCCATAGAGAAAAATAAAGGTAATACTCATACTGTTTACTTTATGCAGATTTTAAATTTGTTCTGCATCTGTTTCAGTGCACAGCCGAACCTTGGTCCTCTATTATATTTTCCATTCGCTCCAGAATTTAAAATAAAAAATGTGTATCAGCAGCAACTGACAACAACAACAGCTGGAAGTATGTATATCACAACCACAAAAAAATCCACAATGTCATGTCAGTGAGCGCATGGTAATTTATTTATTTGTGTTTTTTGAAGGGGCCAGGCAGAGGCCAAGCTTGAACACATGTTCCTCCTTAGCCCGCAGTGACACAAATGTATGCACACACACACACACAATGGCAACATACTAACACTCTAACACTGAACCAGTGCCCCCTACAGTGGCTGACACACTGGGGGACTGAGAGCAGGCTTCGCTGGTAGCATGCTTTACTATTCTTTGATATGCACCAGTCATTAAAAATAGATGGTGAGCAATCATTACAGGCATCAGAATTAATCTAATTAGCCTAGCGCACTAGGCCTCTCTGGTATGGGGAGGGTGGGGGGATGGCATTCTGCAAACAGAGCCACCCGGCCGCAGATACAGTGTAAGCAGAGAGGCCTAGGATGCTACAGGGGTGGTGGTGGGAGGGTGGGGCGATAATCCGCCTTGACTTATTAATATGCGCAAACAAGATTTAGCTCCTCAAAGCAAACAAATGAAGCAAGTGCTAAGAGGAACCGGGGGGGCAACAGAGAGCGACAGAGAGAGAGAGTGCAAGATCGGAGGGAGAGCAGGGGGAGATAAATAATTTAAGGCTGGGTGGACTGAGTGGAGAGCTGCAGCTACCAGAGGTAAAAATGGCCAGGAAAAAAGCATGCTCCTCATTTCATGGTCTCACCTTCTGAAAACTAGGTTTTCTTCAGTGGAGATGGACTTTAAAGAGATTTTACTGTACTTCAGAGCACTCAGTGAATCACACACTGCTGACTCGTAATCTCCTCACAAATAGAAGTATACAAATACACATCAGTATGAGGGTCATTGTGGGCAGACACGAGTCCTTTATTGACTCTAGAGTCGATGGAGTACTTAGCCCACAACCCTTCTTGACCCCTGTCATGGATAATGACTGCCGCAAGGGTGTATGGGTAATATGCAGTGAGAAGTGGGAAGCAGTCCCTGTTGTTACCTGTAGGCTAATCCCTACCAGGACTGAGCAGGGCTACATCCACACAGCCGTCATTAAACACAAACACAACTTCTTGCACAACTCCTCGGATCTTCTACAAATCTGTTTGTTTGCTTAAGAAAGTTCTTAGCAGGCACCCAGACCAAAAATAGCTCTGTGTGAAAAAGAAAGTAAAGGCTCTGTGTTGGTGTGGATGT
Organism: Lates calcarifer; assembly: GCF_001640805.2. Classification (NCBI taxonomy): domain Eukaryota; kingdom Metazoa; phylum Chordata; class Actinopteri; family Centropomidae; genus Lates; species Lates calcarifer. Next base: position 11,699,009 of record NC_066837.1, on the reverse strand, counting down.
GTTGCTATGGCTACTGGTAAGAAAATTAAATACAGTCCATGCCAAAACACGGTTACTACAGTGACAATCAATTTGCGGACGGAGCAAGAAAAACAACACAAGTATAGTGTTAATGTTACTAAATATCTGTCCAGAAACGACCATGTTCATGTGTTAGATTGGTGGATTCTGGATCATGTTCCTTTGCACTGCAGCAAAGGTTCAACTTTGTCATTGATTAAAACCTGCCTTTGTTTTTCTCCAGAGGAAGATGTGTTTTTTGACACAGTGCTATTGTTGGCCTGTTTAATGGGCCTCAGCTAATACTCACATATTCAGCTAATTGATTAAATGACTCTTAATCTGCCTGAATTTGACTCTTGTGTTAAAATGTTTGAGAGTAAAATTTGTCAACACCCAGTCACAGACAGGCGTTGGTGGCTGTGGTGGTTCTGTGCTCAGACTCAGAGCCAAATTCCTCTCAGTGGGTTTGTTGGCCATTCTTTCATCCCAGCATCTCTAATGCTAGCAGACGGTCATTTCCATCTCTTTGATAGTAGGGGTCCCAGCTGTGTTCAAGGGTCTAATACCCCTCAACCTCTGTCCCAATCTGCCCCTCCCTCCCTCTCTCCCTCTTCCATCCATCCATCCCTCCATCACACAACCAGTCTCATCACAGTCTGGAGGTGCATCTTAGCAAAACCCACAGGAGGGAGGGAAGGAAAGAGAGAGAAAAGCAAGGAGGGAGAAGAGAGAGGAGAAGAGAGGTAGAGCTAATACCAAATCTCAGATGACCAAACCAAACAAAAGTCTATCAGAAGCCAGCTCAGCAAACACAACCGCCATACTGATGAGGAGGGACAGACGCAGGGAGGGAAGGTAGCAAGGACGGAGAACTGAAGCTTAGTTTGTACATCACTGCAGTGGGTCAGAGGGAGTCTTTATCTTCACAATATTTTCATCCATATCTGCAAAATTAAATAGCTCACAGATGCAGGAGGCGGGAGGTGGTTACGATATGAAATTAAAATGTTAAGCTAAAACTACTCTGTCTATGATCCTAAATACAGTCACAGTCTGTAGACAGGAAGCAGAATGTGTAGACTCAAACGAGCATCTCTTTGATAGATTTTCATGAATGACGCATGGGCTCAGCTTACAGAGTGTTTGTTAAACACAAAAAGGAGAAAAAAGAAAAGCATTAGGGAGACATAGAAAAACTGTTGAGGAAAGATAGAGACAAAGACAGAGGGAGAGAGGCACATCTATCTGTTTATATTTGAATAGATGGTTTTACAGGGCGGTCGAGTGTGGTATATTTCTCAAAATGAAAGCTCTTCTTTGCTGTTGTCATTATTTATTGCACAGTGTGTGCACACACACACACACATAGACAGACGCACAAATGGAGAGAACTGTAGGTGAACTGTAACTGTAGGTACCAGGCGGAAAGATACAAGCCAGAGAAAAACCGAGAGACAATTTCACCAGCACCTCACTCGCACGAAGGACATAATAGCGCTGAAAGCAAAACGACTCAATGAAACAGGAAAAGTGTATTTCTTGGAATCCACTTACACTCAAATTACAGTGACATTCTTGGCAGAGCTCAGAGCACGGGGGTAACACAATGTACTGTAGCAAAAAGAACTTTTGGGACACTTATCAGGGCTACGACACAAAAGACCAAACTATTAGCATGCAAACAGAAAAAAAAGACAGGAAGAAATCAAATCAACCAAAGAATAGAAAAAATAAGGGCTGTTTTCTTGGCAGCATTTGAATCCTATTTCTTTCTTTTTTTCCTTTCTCTCCCTCCTACCCGCCGTCACCAGGTTAAGTTACAGACATGAGGCAAAGGAATGAGGGAGGCAGAGTGGTAACATACGGTACCATGAGGAGTGAGACGCCGGCCCTCCCTGACATGGCGTGCACCAAGAAAAAAAAAAAAAAACTGGCCTCAACAGGCAGATACACACAGAGTATTTGAAGCATATATACAGAAAATACACAAACCAACTAGATGATATGATTGTGTATAGACACACACACACACGCATGAACACACGCTCCTTGCTTCACACCCGCCTTGCTTCACTTCCTTCCTCCCTCCCCCCTCCCTCCCTCTCTCGCTCTGCATGTGTCCTGTCATATCTCCTTCAGCCCATAATTGTCCCAACTTATGGTGTTTCTTCCTGCAAGCCACAGTTTAGGGGAAGTGAAATTCTTCTAAGTGACTGTCACAATGCATCAGCCTCAGGCGAGGGACACACGCCCGCCTGCTCCTCTCCCCCTCCCCTCCCTCCTTCAGTCCCCCCAGCTGCCTCCCTCCATCCCCGCTCACTATCCCTCACTTTAAGTGTTTTTCTTGCTGATATGCTCCACTTGCGCTTTCACTCCATCTCTCTCCGTCGCTCTGTCTCTCTCTCGCTCCTTTTTTTTTTTAATGCAGTCACCCTCCCAACATTCGCTTCACTTCCTCCCCTCCTTCACTCCCTCTCTCTCTCTCCCTCTGTCCCCACCTCACGTTTAACCTGAAGGGAGAGCTGCAGTCACAACACCACGCTGCCATTAGGCCCCTGCCTGTGACCTGCTCTCCACACAATCCTTGTTCCCCCAAACCACACTGGCTGGGAGAAGCAGAGGTTGAGTCGTCTTCCACTTCCCATTTCCTTTGAAGGTACAGTCCCTCCTTGACACAAACACACACACTCAGAGGAGCTGAAGGAGATGAGTGTGTGTTCTGTGGATATCCATGGTGACCTTTGTCAGTGACCCTGACATGTCACAACCCTGTGATGCATGTGTCACTTCTTCTTTGCCTCTGACCTTGCTCTGTCACCCAGCAGACCAGACACACAAACACACACCCTGTCTCTCTTGTTGCGCCTCACTACACACAAAAACTGTGACTGGTCTTTCCTGTCAACCATATGGACTCCCTATTCCAGGTTTATTTTTTGAAGACCATTGTATTAGATCTCTAGACCAGGGCTGCAACTAACAAATATTTTTATTATCAGTTAATCTGGAATTCACTTTCTCGACTCAGCGATTGATCATTTGGTCTGTAAAAGGCAAAAAAGTCCAAAATTCCTGTTACAAAAGGCCAAGTTAATGTCTTCAGACATCTTATTTTGTCCGACCAACCATCCAAAACTCAAAGTTTAAAGTCAAGAAAACCAGTAATTACTCACTTTGAAAAGCTACATCCAAAGAAAGTGTTGTCATTTTTGGTTACAAATCACTTAAACAATTAATTAAATTAATTAAATAATTTTCTGTTGATCGACAAACTAGTGAATGATTTCAGATGTAACTTGAACATAATGGACGACGGACTCCAAGCAGAAAAAAAGGAAAATGTTTCAATCAAATAAAAATGACTGTAGCAGGAGGAGGCTGAACTAAATCAAGCAAACACAAGTAAAACAAATAGCTGAAAAGCAGCATTGTGGTTTGAACTAGCGAAGGGGATGTGCTTATTTTGGGCCACAGTGATGTGTGTGCATGTGTGTGTTGTATGTGTGTTTAGGTGCCCTTTCCTCTTAAGTGTTGTTCTATTAGGCCTGTCAGGACCAGAATCTGTGCTTTATTGAGCATTTTATTGGAGCTGTGGACAGATCAGTCGCCCATCAACCTTTCATCGACCAATCATACGCAGTGAGGGGAGGGACCTGGGAGGTCTGGCAGAGACGGACACTCGGCAGGGGAGGAGGAGGTGGGGAGGCAGGCGGTCACTCACTCATCACTTGGATGCAGTCCGGCAGTCAGTGTGTGTGTATATGTCTGTGTGTGTGTGTGTGTGTGAGACGAGAGGAGGGTCAGTCACTGGTCACCAGATGGTAACTGTTTGGGCTGGACCACAGTGAGCAAGAAAGAGGGGGACAGAGAGTGTCTTTCCTCCCCTTTCTTTCCCCTTCTCTCTCTCTCTCTCCTTTGCACACATACAACAGACCATGAGAGTGATGGGTGATAATGGAGCAGACACTAACAAATCTGCACCTCTTGGCCGGGGGCCTTGACTCGGACTCAGGGAGCAGACAGTCTGTCCGACTCATAAGCCCAAGCACAACACACCACCACACACTTGGCAGACAGAGGGACCAGTGACCCTTAGTGTACACCGCTCAGTTTCCAGAGGCACTCGTTTGTTGTTAAATGACATTTACACCAGTGGAATTCACTGTGGTTAGCTCGTAGATGTAGAAGCCATTGCCTCGCGCTACAGGAGTTGGGTGAGTTTTAAATACAGCGAACTGTGCAGGACCTTGTCACTGTGTGTGGCCTTACAATGTGCAGGCTACTGCTGCTCTGGATATTAGGTCTTCTGTATGTCTGGCTATTAAATACCAATCCCCCAGCCACACACACACACACATACCACTTCCCTTTCAGTCTCAAAGTCAGGGACATAACAGTTTTGGCTGGCGAATATTGTGTGGGCCACAAAAAGAAGGAGAGAAAAACCAACTGTTCTTTTAGGTGAAACCTTCCAGCTGGAGACAGAGGAGGGGGAAAATAGAAACAGGCGTTTGCCAGGACAACCAGGGAGAGCAAAGTTGCTTGAAGGAGCACTTGTGACTGAGCAAAAAGTGTGTCAGGGAAAAGGCCGAGTCAATTGTACAAAGAGAGGAGACGAGCATGTGAGGCAGAATGTGAGGAGAAAATCAACGTGTGAGCAAGTAAAGTGAGGCAACAGGGAAGGAGAGAAACAGAGTGAGGAGGAGAAGTTAAGAGAGCAAAATTGTAAAATACAGAAAAAGGGAAAGAAAGTAAGTAGAGAAGCGCCGGCAGCTGGACTGCTCCTGCTAATTCAGCACTTTAACAAATCAATGCCACTTGAGGAGCACAATCCGCACCCTGAGCTCAGCTAGACGCATCAGTGAGACTGTGGGCGTGTTTGTGTGTGTTTTTGTGTGTGTATGAGTGCGTGCACGCCTGGAGGGTTGATGATGTTGGTGTGGGGTCGTTCACAGTAGTCCACATTAAGGTCTGGTAATGTGTTAATTTATAACTCTATCACCCCAGATGCCTGCATTATCCATCTGTGTCACGCGCTAGGCCTACGATATCTATCATCCGGAGGGGAAAAATGGCCAGTCCAGAGAGATTAAGCCACCGGTCACACAATTTCTTCTTCTTTTTTTCCTTCTTTCTTTGTCTTTCTTTTCCCTTTAGCCTTATCTGTTCCTCCCCACCCCACCCACCCTGTCCTGAGCTCCCCAAGTCAGGGTCATCAATTAGGGCTTGACAGACTTCTCAGTCCTGGCTGATCACGGGAGCTCCAGAGGCCTCAAACATCACTATCTACCCAGAGACGGAGCGCTTACACTGGGCTTTAACGCCCTTCCTCTCCCCCTGGCCCTGGAGGCCTGTACGGGTGGCTGTTTGGATATCAGTGATCAGAGACTGAATTACACTTCGCTGTGACCTTTGAGAGCTCAAAACGTGTGATCACTTACAGCAGATTGACAAAACAGATTGTAATAATAAAGAGCTTAGGGGTGTGTGTGTGTGTGTGTGTGTGTGTGTGTGTGTGTGTGTGCTGAGCTGAGAAGACAAAAACTGGCTCTATTCGAAAACACCCCTGATGCATATAAGTCAATGACACATAACCCAGTCTGTCATAACATTACTGGAGCTGTAATTTTACAGGTTTCCACCAGTTCTGGGCAATAATGTTGATATTTCCATAAAATATAATGTAGCAGTAAAGTATACTTTCTCCCTGTTGACGCAGTGTCTTACAGTTGTCAAAACATGCAAACAACATACTGTATTTCTTGAGTAAACATGGCGGCATGTGCATGTTCGGTGCGTGTGTGTGATGTGTTTGTGCGGGTGGCTCGTGCTCTCTTTGTCAGTAGCAGCAGGCACTAATAACACACAGGGGGAAATGATCAATACTCGCCCTCTCTATTCAATTTCACAACATCACTGCTATCACCAGGCACACACAAACAGAGACACACACACCAACACGGGCACTTATGTTAGCGGGTATATACCATAGACATGAATGTAAAACAAAGGGCCTCTGACTAACACATGTAGCCAGAGGGCTGGTTGAAGCAGGAGGACGGGCTTTGGTGTGAATGTGAGCGATGCATTAATATTTATTTTGTCAGAAATACTCCCCTCTATCCTGGGAGAGAGGTAGTGAACATGAGATACAGAGGCTAACGGAGAGGGAGTGGGTGGGGTAGGTTGGGTGGGGGTTGATAGGAAAGACAAGCTGGCAATTCCACCTTTAAAGAGTGCAATAGTCATCACGAGAGGAGAAAGGGAATCTGCCCATTAAGACTAAGTGGATGTCTATTAGATCATGGAGGTAAGGAGGTGGGCATTTACCATCAGTCCAACTCACAAACAACCTTGCCTGCCCCTGGACCATGCCAGCGGCTGAGAGTGTAATACACAGCCATCACGCTGAGATCATTTAAAGTTTCTCATAAAGTTAATGGTAAGCTTTTTTTTTTTTTTTTTTTTTTTTTAATAAATGGCTCGCTAAACTTTAGAGAATTTACTTATTCTCTATTTAAAAGTATTTATTCCGCAGGCGGCTGCCAGGGACGTCACCTCTGCAAAAATGAAGGCAATTAAAAGACTATCAAAGTCACTACCCAGTCCTATGAGATCAAACAAACCCTCTGCCCTCTTTCTACTTCTCTGTCTGTCCCCTTCACTCCCCCCCGCCCTGTCCTCCCCAGTGTAAAACCCCCCATTCTTATCACTGCGGTACAGTTAATCCTCCCTCTCTCCTCCTCCTTCCATCGCGGCGTCCCTCAGGGGGGAGCACGAAAGGCTAAAAGGAGGGAGCACATTTGCCACTTGTCTGCGACACATAATACGGAGCAGGCAATCAACTTTGGCTTGACATGTATTTGCTCATCTCTGAGACACACGCACGTACACAACCCGCCGCCACCACCACCACTGCTGGGAAATTGAAGGGGTGAGGGGTGTGGGGATGGAGGGAGGGAGGGAAGGAGGAGGGGGGAGCCTAAATTAACACTTGACATTCAATACGGTCAGGTCCTTAATTGGCCAGGGCCTTCCTGAGAAGGCAATTTTCTATTCCCCAAACTGCCCCCGCACTGCGCCATGTGCCAGTGTCATCTGTGTATGTACGTCTGTGTGTGTGTGTGTGTGTGTGTGTGTGTGAGGAAGAGAGAAATTGCATCTGTGTGTAAGTATGTGCGAGAGAAAAAAACTGAAACAATGTGTGTATGCATATATCTATGTGTGGTTGTGTGTGTGTGTGTGTGTGTGTTGAGCCAGGGCCCTGTCCTGAGAGAGGCCCTCTGGTCCCTTCCCTCTCTCTAATGAGGCTGGATGAATTAGCGCTACGTGACATGATTTGAACAGCGGTGGCCCCCACCTCCCCACCTCCCCCTCCCCCCTCCTCCTCTTTGTCCTTCTCCCCTTGCTCGTTTTTTTTTTTTTTTTTTTTTCCTCCCCTTAAAGCAGTGACAGGCATCTGGTGGCCGAAAAAATGCCAGGAGCAGCCCCGCGGCTCTCGCCTGTTATGCATGCTGCTGCTGCTTTATGCCACGCACATACACACAAACACACGCACACCCAGGCATTATATACACACAATGAAGTACTTTCGCCTCCCTGCCGTTCCTCTTCCACTCGCTCGCGCACACGCGAACTCACTTGCACTTCCCCGCAGATCCAGTTACAGTTGATGTTATTACAGCTTTCAACCTGAGAGGTATTAGGCTTCCTTTAACCGATCTGACAGCATTTACAACACAGGCAAGTCGACGCCTCTAATCGCCCCTGTGACTTCAGCCTATTACCAATTGATCTCAGAGAGAGCCTCCTCCTCACCTTCTGACTGATGCACAGGCTGTCGGCTCCTTTTCCTCTTCTTTGTCATAATGCGCTATCTTTCTTTCTTAGCTGCTGCATCCTGTAAACCTGACTGCTCTTTAAGTGCTCTCATTCCACTTTTTTCTCCTGCAATAAATCTCGCAGCCCTTTGCTTATGATATTTTTATTATTGATGTTAGTGAGTTATATCTGGTCGCACATTGATCAGGCACAAAGCATCACCTTTGCCCTCATGAAGCCCTGAACAAGATGGTAAATTTATGAGTTTAATGCTCGTGCAGAAGAATAGCTGTTTGAATCCAGGTGATAAATCCCTTGTTGCTGCCCTTTACAAATCTAAACTGATCAACAAGCTCCAAAGTAATGGCCTGGATAAAGGAAACAAAAGCTGCAGATTTTTTTTGTATTTAGAGGAAACATATCAAATGGATTAAATGCCATGAAATATTAAATGCCAGTCAGAGTCACACACATCATGCAGCGGACGACGCTCCAACAAAGCACTTATCGCTGAGTGTGTTTCCCGACAATGGAGGAGGCAGCTCAGGCCATTTACAGAGAAAACATCAACATAGAGAGAGCAAGCATATACATGTGTGTGTCTGTGTGTGTGTGTCAACAACACAAATACATCCTCCACTTTTAACACACAAAAAACCTACTCCTTCCTTACAAGACTTCTCACTTTGTCCCGTTGTTGCACAGCCTGACGCCGTCACTTTAATCACACGGTGAATGTCACAGGAGGTGAGTGGCTGACAGCGTGTGGTGGTAGAGGTCGTGTGTGGTGGCCTCCCACCCCTCGCTGTTTGCGGTGGATACGGGGTCAGACCAATTGATGTCTATCGCAGTCGGCTAATTAGATCATTTGTGACTTAATTGATGTTATAGATTGTTAGAAGTGAAGAGCAGAGCTGCTCGAAGTGTGATCATTGCACATGCTGACGGCTTCAATTCAGCTTGTGTGTCTGTGTGTGGGGCAGTCACATCCAAATGAACAGTGACAACACACACTGCCTTTCCCATCTAGCCCACACACACAGACACACACACACATACACACACTCTCACAAAAACAAAAGCCACCCAGAGTCTCAGTTTGCCAGAAAAACATGAGCTGTGGGATGCCAAGGCAGCTGCATTTAACAGTGGCCATTAAATGTTATTAATCCAACAGCGCAAACATCTTTACAAAGTCAGCAGAGAGCACAAACAAATGCTTACACATGTTGCTTTAACACTTTGCTCACAGCACAAAGTAGCTAATGAGTTTAGACTCGAGGTTTTTTCAGAGGGTTAAAATGACAGTAGTGTAAGTGAGCAATTTACACTATCTGCATGAGGAAGAGACAAAATAGGAGTGTGTGAAAGCAGGTATATGTGCCTGTCAGACTGCATATCTTTGTGTGTGTGTGTGTGTGTGTGTGTATGTGTGTGTATGTTGGCTACAAGCCTACCACAGCCTGTACCACTAGCCTCCCTTCTCCAGAACCTCCCTAAAATCCTCCCTGGGCCTCTAGCAATCAAATCTCCACGGTAAGCTGGAGACAGAACAGAACAGAGTGGAGAGATAGATGGAGAGTAAAACATGGGAGCGAAAAAAGACTGAGAAAAAGCAATGAAACAGAAAATAGTGGAAAAAAAGGCCTCTCCTCCTCCTCCTCCTCCTGCTGCTCCGCCTGTCACACATAAGCCACAGAGTTCACCAAATGTATTAGGAGATATAACATACTGATTCTAGTCCTCTTCACCTCACATGTGAACTGCAGACGTGAAATCAGTGTTACCTGTTGGAAAACCATTTTCTTTCCACAACAACTTTGGTAATTTGCCAGCACATCGAAAATGTACAGTACAAACAAACACACACACACACACTCACACAGTCAGTGTCGGATTAGCAGGAGGGAAAGAGAGGGAGTCAACTGTAGGCCCTGAACAAAATTACCATCATTATCCATAACCATAAATAAGCCTGATGATGATGATGGTTTTAACAATAATAATAGCAATTCTCCCTGAGTGCTTTTTCAAATAACAGTGACAGCATTAGCCACATCGCCAACAGAAAAATGAAAAGCTCGGTGCCTTGAGAGCTCGTCTTCGTTGCCACTGCTGATGGGGCAAATTGGCAGGCAGAGCGAGCAGACAGGGGTCCTTAAAGACGGATGTAAAAATAGTAGGCTGTCGATTTTGCCCGTCGAGCTGGCGCGGCTCCAAGGAAAACAAAATAACAGGAGTTGAGGAATAACAGGAAAAGGGAGAAGCCGTGGTGAAAGTATGCCCGAGTTCCTGTCACTTAGCACAGGTCACACCTAATGTCACCTTCCTCTGGACACAGGACGGGGAAGAACAGCCTCTCTCAACAATGTCTCTGCCATATGCTCACGTCTTTAAATACCAGAGGCCACTGCAAAATATATAGGTACACGTTTCCTCTGACTCTCTTTTCACTTAAGTCAATTACGTGTGATGATCCTCTCTGCTGGTGGCCGTCTCTGGGTCACCGGAGCCAACAAGGGCCCCTCCCAGCTCGCGATCCCCCCGTGACCCCCAGTGCTGCCACTTCGCACACAAGACACCGCTACACTTCAACCCTTTCATAACTGCCTGGACCTTGGTGACAGCTGCTGCATTCCTGCTGTGTCAGATTGTGTGTGTGTGTGTGTGTATGTTACTGCCCGCTCTGCTATACCCCCCCCCCCAAACTCATTAGCCAGTGGCGGGGTGGTGACATCCTGAGTGACCGGCCCTTCAAACACACACTTCCTCTTCACACCGGCGACTTCTCCCCTCTGCAGGAAACGAGCCAAAGACAAATAACTAACGGCCTTCTTTAGAGAAGAAAAGTAGAAAATGAAAGAAGGAAAAACAGAGTGAAGAGAGTTTAAAGAGGCTTCACTGGGAGAGAAAGTGAAAACAGACGTAGAACAGTAGAAAGCAGATATATATTCATGATCAGTATATATAATTAATTTGTTTTTTTTTTTTAAACTAAATAGTGCGAAACTATCAAAAGGAAATTCACACTTATTATACATCATTTTCCTAATGCAGTCACATTACTAATCTCTGTATGAAATACCACACACACCCACATTTATTCAAAACTAATCAGACACCTTAAAATACCTCATGAATCGACTGAATGCTACACGTTCAGATTTCTATCCAGATAACTGTTACTTTATAGATTACTCTGTCAAAAATGTTTCATATAAAGAGCAGAAGATAGAAAACAACAAAAGGAAAGAAATATTGTATTTCTTTCTTTTGCCCACACAGGACTAAAACCAGTCCCTGGGAAAGACTCAGCTCCAGTAGATTTCAGCACTCAGCCCCCTGATAAGAGGAGAGCAGATGGCTCTGCATTTCTATCGTTCCTCAGCGCTCACACAGATGAGCCGCAGTACTCTGCCCTGCCAGACATATGATAAAGAAAGACCCTTTTTTTCACTTCCATGATAGCGTCTCTACACTGTTCTGTATCCTCCCCATTATTCGGGCATTCACCATGGCGGTGAGGCAGCCGTCTCCTCAGGACAAACAGGAAACAGCTGACATGGAGGCCGTGAGTGATGCTCACATGATGCTTATTGATCGCTGGTTGCCCCAGGTCTCGCATGCAGAGTCAGGGTCGGTGCTTTACCCATAACGCTGCTGGTCCTGCAGGGCATTGCTGCGCGGCTACAGAGGTTACTGTATGACCCAGGACACACATGATTACGGCCATGTGCGCGCTGATTTTTTTTTTCCTTTTTGTTTTTGGCAAGAGCATGCATATACTACAAAGATATTTTTTTAAAGATTATTAAAATAAGAGATGGTGAAGCAAAGAGAGGAGAGCGGAGGTGTCTGTATGAGTTCTATTGACGTAATACACCAAGAAAGCAGAGGAAAATGACGGAGTTAAAATCACGGGTGTTGATTTTATCCACTCAAACGTCTACAGTATGTAACACAAAGACATTTATTAAATGCCATGACAGGGAAAGAGATTATATGAATAGATCTTCAGCTTTGAAAGACATGCTTGGTGATGCAATTACTCAAAAAAAAAAAAAAAAAAAAATTTAAAAAGCCAGTTGAAAGAAGTTGAGAGTAAAAATGTTTTGGACGTCATATCTCCCTGGTTGGTGCTTAGGTAAATATAGTGGGGACCACAGCATGAATGGGACCTTGTACATCCTCCTACTCCGTCAAACTAGATGGGCTCTTAATAGTGCACACACACACTCACACACACGTATGGTAAATATACAAGTAGCTGCAGCCTCCTTCCCACTCTCTTACACTGAGATTTCTGCACTCTATCTTTCTCCCTCTCTCTCCTATAATGTTGCCTTCAGGAAACACTCACATCATCATGGCTGCATATGCACAAAGACTGAGGGAGATGCCCGCTGACTGGCTGCCACTGTGGCCTCTCTCACTGCTGCGCATGTTATCTGGGCCTTCTAAACTTGCCAGCAGCATCCAAATAACTACATTAAACAGCGTAACAGGCGACCACAACTTTACAATTAGGGCCAGGTAATATCAGTGAGATCCTCTGCAACCGGATTTTAGACCAAACACACATGCAGTCACTTCACCTTGTTGAAGAAACCCTGTGCTCCCTCTTACAGTTTGTCCTCATGTCTTATTATAATAATAGATCACTGCACACGAGCAACACCCAAACCTCTGTTACACAGTTTCAAACTCCAGAGCCCTTTAAAGACAGTAGCTGCAGAATAAATGATCTGAGTTAGCATGTAGAGGACTGGTGGTGGAGACAGATAGTAGAGGAGAGAGAAAGAGGGGGTTGAAGTGTGGGGGAATAAGAGGAGGAAGGAAAAGACAGTGAGAGGAGAAGAAGCAGTGAGAGACAGAGACATAGTAGAAGAAGAAGAAGAAAAAGTAGTAATGGGGGAAGTGGTGCGTGTCTTTTCTGCAAATCTCCTCTTTCACCTCTGCTCTCCTCCAGCTCTCCAGCCAAGGCCAGCCAAGAGACACTTCACCTCGCACCCGCACACACATGGAGCCAGAGCCAACACATAGAAACACACACACACACAGAGAGAGAGGGAGAGGACACACAACTGCACTCGCTCGCACTCTCTCACGCACACACACACTCACACAACTGGCATATAAGTATTTAGCCACCCACACAGAAAAATAAATGGCAAAAGCACAGACACGAATGCCTTTAACGCACACACACACTGACACCAGATACATGGACGTATAGGCATCCATATGCTCTGTGTGCAACGACCCATCAAAGACAGACATGGAAATAATAACAGTAGAGTGTAACGACACACACACACACGTTTGCTCACTGTGGATAATTCTACACATATGCATCAAATCACTGCCTCCCAGTCCAACACAACAGTGAGAGGCAATGCATATGCACCACATATGCAACATGCAGCACGTCTGCACCCCATTGTGTAACACAATGCACACACACACTCAGCGCTGTAAGTGTATCAGTGTGTTAATAGGCAGATTAGCACACTGTGATCTGCACTGAGGAGGATAATATCAGCCCCATTTCTTCACTCAGACAAAACAAAGCAGAGCATGTTATTCCATAAATATGTCTGTCACCATCGCTCTCAGCATTTCAACATAAACACACAAGATTGTAAAGGCTGCACGGTGCATTCAGGAAGCGTGGAACATCAGAGAAAAACAGCACATATGACTGGAACATTGATCACAGTGGAAACTTAAAATATGACACAAGATATGAAAACACATGAAAATATTAAAGAAAGATGGAAATTGAAAAACTGAAGCTTTAGGAATTTAGAGAAGATATTTAAGGTGATTTTTTTTAAATAGCCCTACAAAGTTTTGATCAATGCCAAAAATGCCCGTGTGCTATTTAACAATTTGACACAGTTTTAAAAACAGGAAATCTGAACTAATCGCTGCACATTTTTTAAGGCAGAAAATATAAATAACAGTGCTTCTAAATATATCAAAATATTGATTTTATCAGTGTTTTACTGCTTTTTAGTTTAATTTTTAGTTAAGTTTCTCAGCATCTTAAATTTGAAATTGCATGACATGGGGGAAAAGAAAATGCTGCAGGCTGCTGTCTGAGATTTAGATTTTAAAGTCAAAGAAAAAAATTAGAGTGACAAAATGTATGTGCAATTTAAAGATTAAAGTAAACACTACATTTTAAGAAAATGTCTATGATTATTTTTATTATTTTTATTATTATCTAAAATTTAAAATGTAAAATGTTCTAATTTATATTCTAGATTTAAAAGCCCTGAGTATTGGTTGTGTTAGATGTGTGTGTATCAGAGAGTCTCGGTGTGAGGTGAAGCAGGCAGCAGTCAGAGTATAGACAGACAGGCTGTAGAGCCACTGTACCTCCTCCAGGTCTCGGCCCATAGTCGACCTGTCGCACTTCAAAGGAAGCCGGGTTACAGCACCCTTGCAAAAAGAAAAGGAAGAGGCTATTTTAGAGATGAGTTTAGACTCAACACATGCACTGATTTCTTTTTTTTTCTCTCCCTCTCTTCTGTAAGCCTTGGGTGGCAGCATCAAGATCCTCAGGTGGAAGTGAAGGCACATTTTTTACGAGCTCCTCTAATCCCCGAGTTGTTCCCACATTCCTCCGATTTGAAGCAGATGAGAAATTAAAAAAAAAAAAAAAAAAAAAAAAAAAAAGCCGCGGCCTGCGGCTCCTGTATTGTGGAGGAATTATCCCTGATGAACCAATTAGACGCGTAGTATCACTTAACTCCGGGGTTTTTAACTTGCAAGGGTCGATATTCGTAGCAACGCATGTACAGCAGCGGGTCAATTAAGGCTCCAAATATTATCACTCCGTAATGCCTGGGAAATAATTCAACTCCTAATTAATGTTTGTTTTTTTTCCCTCTCCATAAAAAACAATTCTAAAAGCTGCAGTATAAAAATGTTGACGGGTTTCTGAACATTGGGAAGCTGAGAAAATAGGCAGTATTTATCCAATCCATTTCATTGATTTCATTTAAACTGCATGCTATTTATGCTGTTTCCTGTTGACACTAACGTGGATTATGAAGGTTGTGAATCTCCTGTTCGTGTGGCTTTAGGTTAAAAAAATAAAATAAAAGTTTCTTCCAAGATGGAAAGCCTGTTCAGGCCTGTGATGACAGGAGCAAATTATTCAGCCACAGCAAAGATCTCATCGCCTCTGTTGTTAAATTCGTTAGTTCAGAGAAAAACACGACAGTGAAAAGCGACTGAATGTAGATGGACTGTCAATATGGCAGTTAATGAAACAGAAGAAAATGATTTAATTCACTTTCATTTTTTCATCAGTTTATAACAGAAAAACCTCGAGCAGAAAATTTAAGGTGGAAACGTTTCACTGTGTTGAAAACGTCTCATAGAATATGCAAGTAAATTAATTGATTAATTCTGGAATAATTCACAAATAACAGCTGAAATATTAAATGAAAAATATGAAAATGTTTTAAATGCAGTGGTCAATTAAAAATCAGTGGATTTCAGATTTCAGATTTTTTTCTCTCTCCGCTGTTAGATGCAGCTGCTGCTTTTCATAAAACACGTGGACAACAAAGGTTTAACACCAAATCTCTTGATTGATAATTTGATCATTCAAATCTTTGACTCTCTTTACAGTGGTCGGTCAGTGATGTTTCTGCACTGTGAGCTGATCAGACACCTGCTGTAAACCACAGCTCATTTTCAACGTGCTTAGAAAATAGATGCTCTCACGCCAAACTGATATTTTTCCTCGTTTTAAACTCTTGTTGCGCGTGTGTGTGATTTATAGGGAGTTTTTTTTTAAGCGTTACCAAATGTTTCTGGCTGTGGTGCAGATGATGATGCCCTGCACCTCACCACAACCCGCATCTGTCCTGAGCACACGGCGCAGAGCTGTTTGCGTCTCTATCGATCAGATAGGAAATATAATTTGGCCCTAACAACGATAAAATACCGCATCCCTCGTGCCACCTTGTTGATCTTTAAGGGAGTGAATGAGGAAGAGAGAGAGGGAGAGAGAGAGAAAGAAAGAGAGAGGAGATTTTGAAACACAAGCCCACAACCCATTTCTCTCCTCCAACACCCCAGGGTGCGCCAGCCTCGGCAAACACAAAGTCATTATCGGTTAGATTCCAATAAGGCGAGTCTGTCAAGGAACAGGCTTCCTTCGGAGAATTTATGTCATGCCTACTAAACATGGGAAGATGTCTTCTAAGTGGTGCGAGGAAGGATAAATAACAGCGAGTCCCACAGCTGATTATATTGAAACAACGGTGCGCATTTGTAAAAAGGAGATGGGGATGCAAACGTGGGGTCCCAGCAGATGCTGAGCGCAGGGGCCCCCCCATCCACCTGCTTCACACCGGGAGAGGAGGAGAGAAGGGGGGAGCGCTCAACGCACCCAGCTCCTTCAAATCTCTCAGCAGTAGGTCGTGTGATTTTTTTTTTAAAGAAAATTTAAGAAAAGGGATACAATATATATATATGATGCGATGAGATGCGATTCATCTCCGAGTGTAACTGACCCTGTTGTAAAGTGAAATTAGGATTTATTTCATTAACAAACACAAAACAACCTCTGACTGAAAATGTTCTCCTCCCAAAAGTTACGGGACCTTTTCACCTTCACGATCAGACCTCTGGGATTTAAATAAACCCGCACAGGTCTGTGGCCTGAGCACCGACAAGGTGACAGAGTAAGTTTCTCATCGTTTCCTCGCGGCAAGGCTGTTGCGCAAGAGCCGCTGTGGCCTGAGCGCGTAACAGCGTGTGCATGGTACGGAGAGGCTGCAGGTCCCGCTATGATTAACTGCAACCTAACAACCCGTCCTCTATCTTTACTGTCCCCCCCCCCCCTCACACACGTGCGCGCGAACGGACACACACACACACACACACACACACACATATAGACTTGCACAAACTCAACTCTCAGCCTCAACCCTCTCCTTACCTGACATTTATAAGACCAAACCACAACCCCCCCCCCCCCTCCGTCCCTAAAAAAATAACTCTCCTGTTCTAACTCTGGGAGCTACATCTGAAAAAATATATTCTTTTAAAAAGCTACAAAACAAGAGAGAAATTCAGTGTAACATCCACGATAACAGGCGAGAAATGTCGGGAGGAAACGTGCTGCAGACTGTTCGTTATCGTCTTTACTTTTCCAGGGGCCGAGCCTGTGTTCGCTCCCGGCTCCTCTGCTGCTCTGTAGCCGCGCAAGGGGCTTCCTGCCTCGGCCACATGAAGTCAATTAGCCGGTCCCAGAGGGGTGCCCCTTCCCGAGTCTTTATCGGCACCGAGGTTACCAAAACACTGCTAGAGCTTTGCTTTTAAACTCCACACCGCTCACCGACCAATTACGGAGACTTAAGCATGTATGTAACGAGTCCAGACAGGGATAATCCATCACACGGTGAAATAAAGGATTTATCTGATAGTGTGCAAATTTAACTTTTAAACGTGTGTTTTTACAAATACACAAAATCTGTTATTTTTAGTTAGAGAGGAAAATGACTCATGTACTGAATTTGTAAAATTAAAAGGAACACACACACACACACACACACACACACACAGGCTACATGGATGGAAACACTCTGAGGCACGGTGTGTGTAAAACAGCAACATAAATACACACACACACACACACACACATCAAATCTAGTTTTTTACAAAAGTGGAGGGAAAGTTGTAAAAATGCATTTGCATGTGAGAATTCTTGATTTGAAAAATCACAAACAAAACACTGCCCACCACCACCACCACCACCCCATCCCACAAATTACACACACACAACACACACACCTACTGACACACATACAAACACTCTGTTTTTCCACAGAGGTAGAAAGAATCACAACAGCAAACGTCTGGACTCACACCACCAGAGGAAAAATAAAAGTTTGATCCCTGATAGATGGAGAGTAATGACAGAGGGAAGGAGAGAGGGACGCAGACGTGGAGAGGAGGATGAGGGTCTGAGGCTGACGTACCTGCTGGGACATTCTGTAGAGGAGGTTGCTGTCAGTGCTCTGCTGCTGCCATGTCCCCATGAAGCCCGGCTGCTCAGCACTAGGCGGTCTGGTGCTGAACTGCATGGAGCTTTCGCCTGCTCCCTCAGCGCCGCTGCTGCTGCTGCTGCTAACGATGCTAATGCCACCCAGACCACTTCTGCTGCTGCTGCTGCTGCTTGTGGAGGTGGTGGTGGTGGTGGTGGTGGTGCTGCTGCTGCTACTGTGGCTACTGGAGGGGATGCTCGTGCAAACGCCAGCGGTGCCGTTGGGTTTGTTCGCCTCAGCTGGAGGTGGCCTGGGTAGTTGTGGGTCTTTGCTGGGCTCTGGTGGGACTGTGTCGCACTCACTGCCTCTCACATCCAACTCTGCCTCTTTGGACTTAGACAGAGAGAGGGAGAGAGACAGAGAGGGAGGGCAGGAGGGATGTGGGAGTGTGAAGGAGGAGAGAAGAGAAAAAAAAAAGTCAGTGAAGGTGGGTTCTTTTGGGGTCGTGTTGCCTTGTTTTTTTTGTCTCATGCGGGTCCTGCTTCTCGGAGAGGAGAGCAGGGAGAGGGGAGATGAGGGAGTAGATGTGTGTGAGCTTTCTTGGCAGCTCTGGTGGCGGAGGAGTGTGTGTGCGTGTGTGTGTGCGTGTGTGTGTGTGTGGGGAGTTAATTCTCCTGAAGAGAGAGAAAAGAGGGCTTGCGGTGAATTTCCTCGGGGGCCTCGTCTCGGACAGGGCGAGATGAGCGGAGCACTGGAGGTGAGGAGGGATGAGGAGAAGGATGGAGGTGAGGAGGGGGCTGATGAGAAGGTGAGCGAGAATGGAGTAAAACAAAAAAAAGAGGAGGGGGGGGGGTGCAGGGGTTATGGGAATTATTGAGGAGGGGTGCATGATGTAGCCGTGGCCTCGGGATTTTCTCTTTTTCAGCTTTAATCCGTCTGTCAGTCATTTTGTACTTGGACATGGACTCAACACAAACACACTGACATGCAAACATACACAATCAAGCACATTTATTTGCATGCACACACATACACTCACACTGACACACAGTACAGCTCTAATGTAAAAGAAATGTTAAAGAAGCAGGAAATAAAAAGTTAAACAGCCAGGAAGCCATCAGCTGAACACATGATCACACAGGAGAAAACCAATGTCTCTGTGTCATTCATATTATTATTCTAATATAATAAGTCTTAAAGCAGTACAGAATAACAAATGTTTACTACAGGAAAAATCAGGAAGCAAACACCAAAATGTGAAACGTAAATAAACAGCTTCACTAAAAAACATCAACGTTAAACATCTAAAACCTAAAACCTGTTTTAAAAAAAATAAGTTATTTTTTCCAACCTAAATCTAAAAAGTGTAAAAGCTCCATAAAAAAGCAGAAGAGTTCAGGCAGTAAAATGCACGAGTGTCTCTTACCATCAATTCAGTGTGTGTCCCAGCAAAGTGAAGATGAGGTGTGGGAGTGAGCCACCAGCTATCCAGCTCTCCCTGCCTCCCGCTCCTCTCTCTCTCTCTCCCTTTCTCTCTCTCCTTTACTCTCCCTCTCTGTGATTGTGTCCCTCTCTCGACGTCCGCGCCGCCGCCGCCTGTCCTCTCTCTTTTCCTCTCTCTCTCCCTCTCTCTCTCTCTCTCTGACTCCTCTGTACTCCGCCGCAGCCGCTGAGGAACTGAACTGAGCGCCTTAGAGCGCGCGCGCGCGCGTGTGTGTGTGTGTGAGAGAGAGAGTGCGCGAGAGAGAGCGAGGCGAGCGAGAGTGGGTGAGAGAGACGGTGGCTCTCAGAGAGTCTGAGTGAGAGTGTGTGCTGTGCTGTGCGGTGTCGGGCCGGTGCGGAGTCAACTGAGTCAACTGTGCCGCTCCACTCTGAGATGCTCAATGACATCGCGCTGCACGCTCCCTCACACTCACATACACACACACACCTCCTCTGCGAGGGGCAGGAAGGTGGGGGCAAGCGCCATCGCAGAGTAGGAGAGAGAGAGGGAGGGAGTGGGGCGTTTGTCCCCCTGTCTTATTACCATTTGCGCTTCGCGTCTCAGAGCAACTTAGTTCTCCTGTGGGACTATCCCACACACACACACACACACTTATGCACACAGGCGCGCGCGCACACGCGCACGGTGCTTAGTAAAAGAGCTCAGTTTCTACCTTGAAAAAAAAAAGAACAGCTTGAAGAAAAGCATCAGTGTGACCAAGTGTTTCTGTCTTTGTTTAAAAAACTGAAACTGCAGGAGTGTATCTGAGCAGAGAGGGTCTCTCACTGCTGAACATGGTTTTTCTTTCTGATCTGTAATTATCCAAAAAAAACAAAGAAAAAAAACAAAAGAAAAAAATATCAATAGACTTGTTATATCACAAAAAAATCTGGTGCCTTTGTTTGATTTTCACCCACTCTAATGAAAGACTAATGGAACGCAGGCAATCTGCCACCAGCATGAATACATACACACACACACACACAGGAAACCCCCCCCCCGCAGAGGCTCTCAGATTTTAATTAAGAAAAAAATGAGGAAGAGGTTCCATTTTAGCCAAATTGGTCCCCACAGCAGCGAAGGTGAGGGAATAAAATGAGGGATGGAGGAGTGAAGGGAGGCAGACACGGAGAAAAAGACACACAGGAGGATAAAAATAAAAAAAAAAGAAGAGGAAGGAGATCTATGCTTCCTCTGACAGAGCACAGGACACGTCTCAAACAATGAAGACACCCCACCACCACCACCACCACCACCACCTCCACCTCCTCCTTCTCTTCTTCCCTTTAAATCTCCACTCTCCTCTCCTTCACCCCGTCTTTTTCAGCCCCACTATCATTAGAGAAATGACAGACCAGGTGCCTCGGTCCGCAGCGAGACGGAGATGTCACTGTGATCTTTCCACCGCCGAGGAACAAAAGAGAAAGGGACAGAGAGAGAGAGAGAGAGAGAGAGAGAGAACTTCTCTCCTCTGTCACATTATCTAGGTTCTTATATATAAAGTCACTTCAGGTTTTGTGGTAAATTGCTGTAGACAGCTGCTTGGTTGTCTGTTAAAAGCCTTTTTTGTATGGCGTACTAATGGCAGTGTTCTGTTAACCTTTGCTGAGATTATCCCGCCGATCGTTACTGTTCTGTGCAGAGGATTTCTACCAGCAGAGGGGAAAGTGTGCAGTGTCTCACCACTGTGAAAATGTGTCTTTTGTCTCAGTTTACATCCTCACTCCTCGCTCCATCACTGCCTGCATCTTGATCCTCTTTTATGATATTTCTCTGCACTTCTACATCTCTTTCTTGTTTCCTTTTTATCCCCCCCTCTTTTTCCATTCCTTTCTTCATTTATCTTTAGCTTAGTGGCCCATTCCTTGTAAGAAGCCACCAGCAGCCTTGTTGTAAAAGGCATAATGTGTCACCTCCTGTCCATGTGCCGCCAGCCCTGCTCTTAACAACTTATTGAAAAGGTAATGCATGAGGCTCAGGCTAATTATATTAAGTGACAATTTAGCTGCAGAGGTTCCTTTTTTTTGCTCTCCGGCTCGCGCTTCTCTTCCTCTCTCTCTCCCTCCCTCTCCTCTGTAAATGTGCAAGTCTGTGGGTTTTTCAAGTGGCACTCAGTGTTTCAAGTCAAGCTGGTGGCTCAGCTTCTGACCTGGCTGGTTAATGGCTGTTATTTGTGGGAGGGAGGAGTGGACTCTGCCAATATTGCTCACTCTCCCTCCACATCTCTCCCTTCCTCCCCCTCTCCCTCCCTTTCCTCTGCTGATGGTAATGGCCGTGATGACAGAGGAAACGAAAAAGAGACACAGAAGTAAAAATACGGAGATGGAGAACTTTGGGGGAGGAAGCAGGAAATAGAAAAAGCACACGAATTAGGAAAGGGCTGAAGAAAAGGATGCAGGAGATCCTCAGGCTCCTTTATTAAAACTATTATTGTGCAGGACTTGAGAATTCCCCCCAGGGCAGGGGTCCATGTCGAAGCCCATATAATTAACTAGAGGCTCAGCTACGGATCAATTACCAGACAAGCAAGTGATAGCCGAATCAATGGAAGATCATCAGGCTCGTTATCAGTGTTGCAACTCATTAGAGGAAAAGTGAGGTAGAGAAAGAGAGGGAGCAAAAAAAAAAAAGAAGGTGGGGGGTTGGGGGGGTGGAGATGGGGAATGAGGGTGGCTGGGTGAGGCAAGGAGAGAGGGCAGGGTCAGTGGTACAGTGGGGGTGTGTGATGTGCTGTATTCCTCCTCAGCTGACTGGTGATTGGGGGGGGCTGTATGACAGAGTGCAGCCTGCTCTGTAGCAACAGTCACTGAGGCTTGTACGGATCAATACAAGTGTGCGCATGAGGTTAAAGCTCTGCCACAGCATCCTTATCCCCCTGCGACTCACACGCTCTCTCAGTCTGGGGTTCAATCCTGCAACACAGGCAGTCAGGAAGGGATTGTCAGGACTGAAGAGTCACAGATCAGAGTTTATGTTTTAGAGAATATTTTGCTAAAAATCATGCTAATTATAGTACAGGTTACTAACCCTCCTCGCAAGGAATGCCATATCAAATAAGGATCGCAGGGGACTAGTAAAAGCAAAAGTTACAGTCACTAAATCAGCTGTTTCAGTTACGGTTGAGTTGATAAACAAATGTTTTTAGTAAATGGAAAAAATGGAGCAGCATAATGCAGCATGATCCAGGCTTGTTTCACTAAATTTTCAACATGAGATAATTTTCTTCTTGTTCATTTTCCCTCATCAAAACAAACGCCACAGTTGTGACACCTTCACCACCAAGTCTCACAAATTCTACATCTGCATTTTGTTCATGACACTGTCACCATGTCCGATCTGAGTGCTAAGAAATCCTTTTTGTGAAATAGCTCCTGAGTATCAAACGTTGTGGATGTCTTTACTGAAATACCCACATTATGTTAAATAATCAGTGTGTGCACTTACTGACTACCTAAGACATGGATTTTTGCGCTCATGTTGCTTTAGGCTTTTGTGTAAAATATTCTGTAGCATCTGAGGATTAACAGGTATAATTGTTGTCCAAATTATTTTCCCCTCCTTCGTTCCTGTTTCCCCTGTCAGATATTTCCCCGACGGTATATCGCCTTGAGGAAATGTAAAATCTGATAATGATGGCTATAGGCCACAGCTAGTTTTCTCTGGGTCACCAGACAGTTAAAATCTGCTGTCTTGACCTCTGAACTTCCCCAACTGGGGCCTGGGCCTGGGGGGTTCACACTGATACCATTTTATTTATTCACCTGCTATGAGTTCTATATTTTTTTAAATATGTACTTTGGCAGTGATATCCAATATATCAGTTCATTAATTCAGTTCATTCTCTTTCTTCTTTCTTCTGTTCAGACTTTAAGTATTTTATACATACATGCAGATGGATGTAAAATGCTTTAAGTGAAATGTAAATATGATTCAAGTTGTAAAACAGATTGATACTGGAAAAATGATTTTTATGAAAAATAATAAGAATAGAATAAAGTAAAGCCTGTGGAGTAAAGAGAAAGGGAGTAAAAGAAGTCCAGACACACCAAAAAGTTAGACTTGAAATATTGTTGACCTTTTATCACACACCCTTGACCATGAGCTGCACATGTGTTTCACAAGGCGCCCTTCTTCACTAAGTCCACATTATTATACCCATTAAAGCTCTCAGCGCTGCCTGTTTGTTTCCCAAACATTGACATCTAATGGGTCAAATAGCCCAGAAATTGGGTGCGACATCTCTGAGTTGTTAGAATGGTCTCAAGAGAACCAATTCCCCTTTCTACGCTCTTAAGTCTTGAGAGGCAAAGTACCTTGCTTTTCATTTTCTGTGCAAAGTGAGAAAACCTGTTCAAGCACACAACGGTGAGCACGAAACAGATGCAGAGGTCATCAAAGAGTCATAATTAAGATGCTCGTCTGCTGTGTTATTTTTCTGTGTTTTGTTTTCCTCCTCTTTTTTTCTTTTTCTTTTTTGTTGAGGGGGGGGGAGTAATTTATCACGGAATGAAATCACAACTGAGCAAAACCCAACTCAAATTGGCCTTTTACACAGTAAAAAGAGGGCAAATGGAAAGACAGAAGCAGGGGGCAAAGAGAGAGAGGGAGAGGAAAGTGGAACAACATAATTTGTGCAGTGATGGTGATTATGTGCCGCAGAAACAAATGATTAAGGCCGGTAGAAAGTGATGAGTGTGTGTTGGCTGAAGAGGGTGCTTCTGGGATGCAGTGAGAGAACACTTAAGGCTGTCATGTGAAAGAAACATGCAGAGTTCATCTTGTCATCTGCTCTGTCATTCAAACTTTTGTTTCCAGATTGAAAGCTCTGAGATTTTTTTTGTTTTGGTCCACTCCAGGTTCAATAATTGGAAATAAACAAAGCAAAATATTACTTTAACAGTGGTGACTGTAGCCTTTGTACAGTAGACTAGAGACATAAGCAGGAGCACGTGGCTCAGGGCTGGTACTGTCGTTGACCTGAATTATCGTCTTACAAGGATGCTCTCACACACACACACACACACACACACACACACACACTCAGACAGGCAGCGTGTGTGCATGTGACAGGGAATGGCGTGTCGATCAGATGGCACAGGGATAGAAGTGTCACTGTTCTGCTACCACTACAGGGCCACAAGACATCATATGACACCGATAGGAACAGCTCTCCACTTGTGATAGCAACAGAGAGAGAGAGACAGGGAGAGAAAGACGTGGAGAGAGAGACAGGCGGGGGCACCGAAAGGTCTGAGAGAAAAAGACAAGGAGCCACATGATTGTCTCTGCCACTGATCACTGCAATCTGGCCTCCGCTAATAAGTGCACCTTTGTGAAAAAACGAGAGGAGAGAAATCGCCAGCGGAATGTCTCCCTTGAGTCTTGAGTTATTTATGATTTTTGACTGTATTAGTGGCAACAGAGTGGCAGGAGGTTAACGGCTGAGAGCGAGAACAGGCTGCTAATGTCTGTTTGGCAATTCGCGACCTAATGACACTTTACGTAGAAAACTCTCCACGTGTTGGTTTTGTTTTTCCAAGAAGGGAAGACTCCACTCATGAGGTCAGGAGACTATTTTATCAGTACCAACGCAACTAGAGGTTCGCATGTGGAGCTACTGTACACACACACACACACATATATACAGCGCTCATACAGCTGACCCTGCAGGCAACGAGCTGACCGCACCCTTTGTTCTTCTCAACGAATTACAGCAACCTGTCGGCCTCTGTCTGTACGAGGGCAGCTGGACTTGCTGTGAGGTTCTTGAAGATGTTTCACTCTCATCTGGAAAGGCTGGCGAAGGAGTCCCAGGAGTTTAACCTCTCATGGGGTCATTAACAGCCTGACAGTCATTGAGATCACCTCTGTCCTTTTTCATCAAACCCCTGTTAGTGCAGGGTTTCACTTTAACACAACAGCCTTTCTGTAATCCCAGAATGTACTATATTCATACTGTATCTACAACATGAGAGCAACTAATGATTATTATCATCAGTAAATCTGCCAGTTATTTTCTTGATGAATCATTTGGTCAGTCACAAGTTTTCAAAACCCATGACTTTTTTCAGTTGCTTAAAATTGTTGCAACTAATTGGTTAATGGTTTGCTTAACTGTTAAAGTGTAAAGATTAGGCTTTCAGTTTATTGTGAGCAAGACATAAATCATTTTTGTAGCCTCCTGCAAATCCCCAGGAAAAGAAATCTGCCACGGTTCATCTGAATGAATATAGCACTGTGCGTTTAAGTGTTTTGCTGGCATCACCAAAGATACTTTTTGTTTTTAAATTTCAGAGTGAATTTTCTCTTTTTTTACGTACATGGGCCTCCATCCAACACAGACTTTTATTTTTATTTAATATTTTATTATATTTAGAGCCATTATTTCCAATGGAGAACTTTAACTTTAACCCCAAATACTCAGTGTGACAGACATAGATGTTATGACAGAAGACCGTTTTATGATGGAGAAGAATGGACAAAAATCTCCATCTCTGAACTGAGGACTAAAATATTTATATTACAGCAGAGGAGAGGACGAAGACACCAGGTCAGAAAATGATTATTGTGACACTGGATTATGTGCTGCTCTTCAGTCTCCGCATTAGGTCATAAAAAGTGTGGTGGTTTGGGGAGAGGGTTAGACATGAGGGATATTGTGTGAGGGAAAAAGAAGAAAGAGGAGAAGAAGATGTAGAAGGAGAGGAAGAAGAAGAGGTTGAGTTCCATCACTTGCCCAGTGACTGGGGTGATTTCAGGGCATTTCACAGACACAGTGAATATCTGGGCATCCTGAAGCCCATCCCTCTGCTTCTCTCTCCTTCTTCTTTCCTCCACACTCACACTTGGATAATTCTCCTCTAATCATCTCTAGCTTTTCTCCTCCTCCGTCCTCATTTACTCCCCTCATGTCTCCCTCTCCTTCCACTCTGCCTCTTCTCACCTCATCAGACAGGCCTCCAAACCCCACCTCTCCGCCGCCTCCATCCCTTCGCTCCTGTCCTCTCTCACTGACCCGTGCTCCCCCCCAGTCACAGGGCGTTGTGTCTCTACCTGCCAGGCTCCCTGACAGCCCCACGTCCCCCCTCACCCCCTGAGAGGAGACCGCCTGCCCATCCGGAACGCTGCCGTGGCAACCCTGGCAGCGCCCCCATTGTACACCACCACCCCCACCCCCCTCCGCCAACCCAATCTCCTCCGAACCCAGCTCTAAGAGTTTGACAAAGTCCTTTCCTACAGTCTCCTCCCTCTCTTCTCTTCTTTTCTAACTTTCCATCTCTCATTATTCTGCTTCTACCTTTCCTCTCTCGCAGCCCTGAGATCTTTTTCCCTCTCTGACCTGGCTAATATATCGTTACCTCTTTTAGCTTCCTGCTCCCTCTGACACTGAAACACTGTCTCATCTTGCTGAGGCCCAGATAAAGGAGAGGCTGATGTCAGTGGTTGTTGCAGTGGCCTTCATAATGACTGTATTTGCTTGAGGAATGCCTGAAATGGCCTGAAAATATTATGATCGAAAAAGAGTTTTAGAAATAGAAAATAACATATTCACTAGATCAGATTTTTGAATGGAGAGAATCCATCCTGGGAGTTTTGCGTTATGGGTTGTTTTGTAGGCATTGTAGAAGGTTAACCTGTGAGCATTTCACTGTGTGCAAGAGGGAAAGTTAGATTGTGTGAATGTGAAAAACGAGTTTTGACACTGAACTCAGACACGAACAAATCTTTTGTTAAATCCTTTATCTCTGTTCACTCTTATCAACAAAGAGCAGTTAAATCAGCTGGTAATTAACATTAATTCTGTGACCAGCCAAAATGAAACTTGTACTGCTACTTTTTGTCATTCCAACAACTCCGACAGAGTGATTCGTCTTCTCTCAAGCTGATTGCATCACATCAGTTTCCCTGTTAAAGGTGCTATATGTAAGTTTTTGCCACCACTGCTTAGCCAACGTTAGCATTAACAGCTGCTTACTCAACAAGAGCCTCAGCAATCGTAGCATTTATAAGACAAGAGGTTAGAATATACCCTCTGGGCAGCACTACCTCTTCATTCTCTCAGCTGCCAGGGCTAGCTGGTTAGCAAAACTCCCTGTGAGTAAAAACGAGTCAGAAGCATTTCCCGACGTCTGTCCTGAGACACTGTCCCAGGCCGAATCATCTGTCAGCCAGCCAAGATTTAAAGTGTGACAGAATGTCATGATGAAAAGACAAAATGTCTGGAAGAGGCAGAGAAATAAATAAAATAACAGTTTTCCAAAAACGTGTAGAAAAATGGGAGTCTTCTTATATAAGGGATAGTACAGCTTTTGGGATGAATTAATTTCCTTTAAAATGAATCAAAAGTCCACTCAGATGGGGCTTTATCAGTGTAATGCTTACTGTATGTCTGGGTATGAGTGTGTGTGCAAATGTGTTTTTGGAGAGAGGTCATCAGTAACCAGCTGTGCATCTGCTTTGTGGTGAGGTAGTGAAGTAATGGGAATCACACGTTATACCAGTTAGCCTTTGTGAGTAACAGGGAAGTCCATGACTGCTTTTCATATAAAAAAAAAAATTAAAAATTTGAATGACCTCACAAAAGATGAGACGCGGTCCAAAAGAGCTGTGTACCATCTGAATCCTCTCCGAAAGCTAATGATGAGCCGGGAGGGAGGTGGGAACAGAAAAACATGTGGGTTACATTAGCCAGGGGAGTCTTTATTTATGGCGCACACATGACAAGGAACATAACCGCTAACAACACGACAAACACACAAACACTTGTGACTCTTCCCGGCCAAAAAAAACTCCCAAATAAATGTCACACAAATCATCCTGTGGTAGTGAAACCACTTCGCAAACAAGCAACAAAGTTCTTGGTTTGGGTCTTCACTTCCGAGGGAAGAAAATTTCAATCACACACACAAAAAAAGTTTGGGTTCAATTCTCACTCCCAGCACATCCATCTTCTCTGTCTTTCTTCTTTTCAACTGTGAGTATGAAGAAGAGAAAAGTAGGAAGTGTAGCTTCAGAAGTCATATATTTTTTATGTGTAAAGTTCTGCATGTTGTCTGCACCGACCAAACGGTCTGCACATTAAAAACTCCCTGTGAATCCATGCAGAGGTTGTAAGTGTAATGCCCGTCGCTGCCCTCCAAGCCTCCTGTAATTGAATACTAACCCACAGCCCGGGCAGAAATCAGCTTAGTGAATGCAGAAAGAAAAAAAAATTGAAGAAACGATTATTATTCCACCATCAGGTTTCAATTACAAGGAAGAGGGGGGGTTAAGTGAACATCAAGTCATATTAAAGTATATAGGAGGCCACTGGCATTGGGAGACTTTGTTGAAAGCTCTTGTGTATTAACACACATTCTTACACGTGGCCAAGTTACATTATTTGATTATTACAAGCGTAGCCACAGGTCTGGCGTACAGGCTTTGTGATCCTGCTCTCGCCTTAGAACCACTTCCACGGAGAACAAGAACCTATTAGTCTGAGAACAGTGATGAGAGAGAGAGAGAGAGAAAAGATCTCCTGTCTACATCTGGCATTCACAGAGGCCAGAGACCCAGCTGTGTGTGTGTGTTTGTGTGTTGTGTGTGTTGTGTGTAAGGCACGGGTGTATATTTCATCTTGCGTGTCTGCGTTACATTGCTTTAATACATAAGGCACGTAGGACAGATTTAATGACAGAATGGACGTGAGGCTCTGTGTAATGAAGCTGCATTGTAAAAATTTAGACTCAAAAAACAGTGGCTGCTGTTCATTATCTTCCAGTCACTCATAAATCATCCCTCGCTCCTTTAATTCTCGTCTGTTTCTGAGCATTTATGTTCACTCTGCTGTCTGCCTCTCTCTCCCTCGCAGTCAATCTCCCTCACTTTGTCCTCACACACCACCACACCAGATTCTGTCACCTGTCTCTGCTCGTTCTATCACTTCCCGAGAGGCGGAGGGATGGCCGCCGCATTCCCAGAGGCGAGACATAAAGGGCTGTGAATGGATGGATGGATGGCAAGGGGGACGAAACCAAAGACTAAATTATTAAGTGACACTTTGCTTCGCTTTGACACACACACACGTACACGCAGACACACTTACGAGGCAGGCAGGAGGGTAAACGCATTAGAACAGTTAGCCCCCTGAATGCACCCGACAACTCAGCTACACGTTAACTCACGTCAAAATCATCAAACCAGGCCTGGGGCTCTTAAAATTTTTACACTGCTGCTTGAAGGGACGTGGTGGAGCCTGGGAGGCTTTCTGAGAGTGAGTGACCCTGTCATCGCAGCCATCGCTGCCAATAAATAAGTAAATATGGGAGTGGAGTGGCTGAGCGGCGTTGCCACAGAGTTGACAGCAGCTATCCACTGTGAGTTTGTACCCCTGTGTGAACATCAGCAAATAGGTATTTGCACCTGTACACATGTATGTGCATGTGTGTGTGTGTCCTCTGCCAACCTCTGACAAGCTCCAGGGGGCTCTGGCTCTTGCACCATCTTGCCACCATCTCCCCAGCTAGAATGTGCCAAAGTGGGGCTTCATTCACTTAAGGTCCACCTGGCCTTGATTTCCTGCGGACAAGGCTTGAGCACACTGGGAGAGCTCTGGTCTAATTTGGTTCATAAGGAGACAGGATGATGGGCCATTTGGCCACCATGGACCCAGGCTCTATGTTTAGGTGTACCATGAAGAAGAAGACAGACGCTCAGTGTTCAGTGGCTGAGGTTCACTAAATAACTACAGAGTCCTTAGGATAGGATACAAGACACTGAGCATCAAAAACACACAACACTCAAATTACCAAAAAATGAGAATGAGAATAGAACATTTAAATAAAATTCTCACTCATGCCTAGTGTATCTAATTATTTCTCTAAACCAGGATGATGAATAATAATTGTTCACAGTGATGTTCATGGAGTAACCAGGACATTGCTTCAGATTTTTAAAAAAATGATTTCAATGCTTTGAGCACCACAAAAAAAGAGAAAACTATTAGCCACCTAATTATTGGAAAAATCTCAGTGTTGTAAAATTGGATGAATAAAACCCAAACTGGAATATTCTGTATACTAGAAGTAAAAAAGAAAATGTGTTTCGGGTGTATTTATTTTGTAGTTTGGATGAAGTCACTGAAAATAATACTCCTTACAACTTAAATTCCAAGGACAGTATTTTAAGCTAAAATATGTTATGGAATGAGATGATTTCACGTGTTCCTGGTGCAGTTGTGCTTCATCTGGAGTTTTCAGGAAATTTGTTAAAGCAACACAATAACACAGATATCTGAAATAGTACCAATAAAATCAAACTTGATCCTCGAATATTCTTGAAACTAGTTTATTTCCAGTGAAAACAGGTGAAATGATCTCATCCCACTGGCAGATCTTTGCACTTGTTTTAAGAAAATAGGATTTTAGGTTGCAGTAATTTTCTGCAGGATTTATTTTGCATTTGTGTATTTCTTCTGTGAGTCATCACTAAACATGACTGCCATATTTGACATAATTAAAAGTGATCAGCAGCCCACAGTGTGAACAGTACAGTGTAGCTGACCTAACAGCAAAACACGACGGCACAGTGATACTTAAACAACTCTAAAGAGTGTTTGTGGGCCCATAAATGTTCTCTCAGTTTGGATGCATCTGTATCTGTGTGTGTGTGTGTGTGTGTGTATGTGTAAATGTGTCTATCTGTGGCTACGCTCATTGTAAAGCCTGCTAATTGCAGTTGAGACTCCTTTAATTAACACAAAGAGAGGTCTCCAGGGTACATATGGGCACTGTGAGTGTGTCACGAGTTTATATCTAGCCAACCTGTGGGACACAACAGCCTAATCAGAGCCTTTTAAGTTCTGCCATGCTTCCACTGGAGGATTAACTGAAGACACACTTTAGTCGTGGAAAATGAGACAACTGAGGATCGCGTTGGTCTGCCTGACAAAACAAGCAAGCCACTGAATAAGAAGAAATACCCCAAATGTGCATGGAAAACTAACACTTTGAACTAAGCACACAATAATGTTGACAACAAGAGGTGCAGCATTTTAATGTTGTAATGGCTTTATTTAGCTCCACTGTAAACAAAATGGCTGCCCTGCTGTTGTTGTTTGCAGATTGATGGTTTGTGTATGGCAAAGGGCGCCACAAGAGACATGACACAGGATATGCCTCAATCTTTCTCTCTTCCCTTTGTCCACCCACCTCCATCTTCATTTGCTCACTCGTTTCTCCTCTCCCTTTAAAAATAACTTCCTCTCTTTTTATTATTCCTGCCAATTTGGACAGGCGCCCTGGTCAAAGACAGATTACACTAAGTCGCATATCAAACCTAATCAATCTTCAGCCCCTGGAAGGCATCACTCTCCCAATGAATAATTACAGCAATCCAGTTATGAGCTGCCAGTGCCAAAATGTTGCCACCACCATCTTTTAGGATGCTGGAACCCCCGGCTGATTAACCAATGAACTTTGAGTGTGTGTGTGGTCCAAGGAAAGAGACACACAGAGGCAAAATGAACATCCAGTCATGACGAGTGCTACTGTTTTTCCTTTGAGAATTAATAAAGTAATTTGAACTGCATTAAATCCAAGTGGCACCTGGGGTATGCCGAGGTTGGAGAGCTGATATGTGGAGAGAATGAGAGCGATCATGAGCATGTTTTGATCCAGGATTTAGTCTGGCAGGGCTGCTGTAGTCAAACTGAGGCCAAACTCAATTTGGCCTTCATACATCTTTAGTACAGCTCCGTGTTACAATAGAAGGAACACACTGCTAACACGCACAGAGACACACAAACACACACATAAAGATGATTAAAAGGAGAGAAGGGGATGTGGTTTGAAGAGGGAGAAAAAGATAATAAAAGACGGTGGAGAGAGAGAAGATGGAGAAGAGTGAGTGATGAATGAACAAATCATCGTGTCGGTGAGCAGTGGGGAGAAGATGCTCCAGTCGTGCGCTGTCAGTCATTCAGCTGCTGATATGTGATGTATGAAACTGTGTGTGTGTGTGTGTGTGTGTGTGTGTTTTGGACATGATGAGGTTCTTTCATCGAGAAGCACGTTGAGTGGAAAATATTGAGAGAAAATTGACAAGAAACTGCTTTTCTTCCACACCAGAAAGAGAGTGAGGGGGAAACCACCGTGTTGTGCATGAGAGGAAGTGGTGGAGAGTAGAAGTAGGAAAAGAAAAAAGGAGGGAGGAGGGGGGAGAGGAGTGAGTGTATAACTGCAGGGCAGCTGTATTGAGCGGAGGAGGGTGTCATTTAGAAAGTGGCTGGCTCAGCAATGGCCATTAGTAGCGCTGTGACACAGTGGACCGTCAAGCAAACAGATAGACAGACGAGAGAAGCAGCATGGATGTGGGCTGGAGAACGGATGAATGGGTTAAAAATGAACAGGCTGAAAGTAAAGAAGCAATTCTTTTCTTTATTGCTTAATATGCCGATAATCTTTACTAATGATTGATTATCAAGTTTTAAAAATGTTAAAATTGCTTATTACTATTGCCCAGAGTTCAAGCATAATGTTTTCAAATGTTTTATCTGACAATAGGCGCAGCAAGCCTGACATTTCAGAGGATGAAAATTTGGGGTAATTTTTTTTCCCACTGTGATAAATGACTGAAAGGATTAATTGATTATCAAAATAGAGGGGGCAAACCAAGGTTGACAATTCATTTCTCTCTCCATCCACTAATCACCTCTAAAATGAACAGAGTTAAAACCAGCAAAGTAACAAATAAACAGGTTTAAACTGTTGCAGAAAAATGAGATTCTTTCATTTGATTCGCTTTTTAAAAAATACTGATTCAGCTCTGCACTCTTGTAACATTTTTAAAAACTCATCGTCATCTGGTGCCTACATTGCCCACAATGCAACCCAACCATAGGTAGTTTGGTTGGAGATTCAGGTGTGTAATACAGTGAATGTAGCCTCGAGCGGAGATGAGGTCTGGTAACTCCACCTCCAGATGTTTCTATTTTCAAACTCCAACTGATACCGACTGAACTGACATCACTTCGGTCAGTTTATTATATTTAATGCAGCTCCACCCAAAACCACAAAATACTTAATACAACTTTTCACCCTCTTGTCGTAACACTACACACAATCTTTACTGGAAGCAACGTTAGAAAAAACAATAGATGATCAAAGCTTTGAACTGTGACTCTATTGAAAAGAGACCTTGAAAAATACAGGGAGGATACTAATATTTATACCATTTGAAGTAATCTAATATTTTAAACCATGGAAGCCTCTTATAACATTATGGTGAAAGACTAGATACTTAATACTGGAATAATATAGTCGTTCTGAAAACCTCAAACTACCCAGCGCCGCACCACAAATAACTGTGATTTTAAAGAAGTACGGAGTGAACGAGAGAGAAAGAGAGTAAAGAAACAGAGAGAGAGAGACATAACTAAAAATTACTCAAGCCCATGAAATTCCTCAGACAGCAGAACTAGCAGCGAAGGCTAAACACTGCAGAGTCTGGGTGTTGGCAGACACAAAACATCGCCACAGCATGAAATCTGAGGCTCTGAAAACTCACCTATCGCAAACCTCGCAGCCAATCACAACTCAACTTAAAGCACCAATCGGGAGCAGGATAGAATCAGAACATGGTGATAAGTGCTGGTAATCTGATAAGATAAGCTGCCTTTTTCTTCACCAGTAATGATGCGTATCTAAAAGTGTGACAGATTATTCATCATTGAATATCACTTATTCGTGACTCCTGACCTGGCAGGGTTTTACATATAACAGACACATTTCATGTCTCAGTCCAGCAGTTTCACTATATGACTTTTAGGTGAAACACCGCAATCATGCCTTATTTATTTGCCTGAAAGACAATCTGAGCCTTCGCTTCACTTTCCCACCGGCCTGTCCAGCTGCCCACTGCCAGAAAGCATTTTGCTGGGGACAGTGTGGTCCTATTGGAGCGGCAGGAATTCACAAACAGAGGGGGCAAACCAAGGTTACTGAGACAGAGGGCCCAGGCACGCTCCCAAACGAGGCAGGCGGCGACGCAGCCAGCACAATCTGGGGTCCTTCTGCTGACTAGCCACGCTAGGACTCATGGGAAGGGAATGCAAGGCCCCGTCACGCGCCAAGTTTGGAGGAGTGTGGAGTGAGAGACAAACTGTTTTGAAGAGAACGGAGCTTAGCGCACGAGAATGCTGCATGTGCATGTGTTTAAAAACCTTGACAAGTAAACTCTGGCTGCCATCACTCGTCACTTCTTTGTGTTGGAAACGACCGCCGTGCCACACCCCGCGGTATTCCCGAGCAGGCCAAGTCTTCTCCCATTCCAATGAAGAGACATTAAGGGAAGAATAATCACTTTGGACGCAAGCTGCCAATTTAGTCTGAACTTATTTATCTCATTTAGAGTCAGTTTGGAGGGATATACACATGGCAAATACCGACGTCTCAGTTCCCACAGACGGAGGAAGAGAGGCCGCTGGCAGCGCTGACATTATTCCTCCATTGAGCTTTTCTTTACTGTAACAAGAGAGGGGGTGACAACGGTTTGCCAAACCCTGACAACTGCAATCCTGTCACTGCTCGCTGCCAGTTTATCTGTGGCTTCTCTTTTTTCGCTGGATGTTTTAGCCCTAATTCAATTTATTCTGGTGTTTCAAGCATTAAATTTTGAATTAGGATCTTTACCTTTACCAAAAAAAAAAAGTCATGTATGTACACACACACACACATGCACAATGGTAGATGCGGAGGAAGGATAACGGCCACCGTAACAGCTCGCCTCCACCCAAACCACATGATGCAGGGACCCCCCAAAAACCCATATCCTACATGGCTCTGGCTGCGCATACTAACTAACCAGTGCAGCACCCAAAGGGGGTACAGTAATGCAACTGGAGATGGCCTCTCTTTTCATGGAGCATGCACACATGTAAGCACACACGCACACACACAGGCACATTAGGTTTAGTCTAATTAGCGCTGGTATTTTCAGGGCTTGTTTGCGCAAATTGGAAATATGTGATGTGAATTAAAATATGGCCGGGGTTTTTGTTCCCTGTAAAAAAAAAAAAAAAAAATAGAAAGGGGTTTCACCTTGCCCCTTTGTTGGGGCTCATACGAAAGTAATTTAGTCCAGGGAGAGAAAAGAGGGAAAGGGAGAGAGGTACAGAAAGAGAGAGGTAGTAAGAAAGACAGAGGGAGAAAGAGAGAGAGAGAGAGAGAGAGAGAAAGCGAGAGAGAGAGAGGGGGAGGGAGATACATTCCGTTTGGCCCAGAGTGAGAGGCACTGTGGGTGTCTGAGGGCCCTCGCTGCCAGTAATTGCTTCCATATAGGACCCGTCCATGGTCACACACGCACACACACACAGTTTGCAAAAGTAGACACTTATCCATAAAAATCCACCGTTCAAAAAACTAGAAAAACAGTCATTTAGCTGTTTAAATGTACACTGAAAGTTTGCGTGTATCTAACCACTGAATCCTGGTCCGTTATAAACCAAAGAACAGAGCTGCTGTACGATTATATGAAGCACAGTAAGAGAGGAAAGCTCCCACGAATGTGCTGTATCTACCTGCATGTCAAACAAGCTAACTGTCAGAAGGTGGCTTCAAAATACATACGAAGAAAATGTAAATGTTACAAAAGTTGTACATACAAATACAGAAGAAACATCCTTGTGAACACCTCTGAACAACACACTCATGTTTGCCCACCTGCAGCCCAGAGACTCAGCCTCAACGGGACAGTGCTGTAGTGGTTTGCAGGCTCTGGTAAATGAGGCAGCTTCTTGTAGAGGCAGCGCTCAAGTTGTTATTTTCTGAATCTGATACAAATCTTACTGGAAAATATCTCACAGCTGCAGACGAGTGGACACTTTTCTGAAAAGAACACGACTCTCAACCACTGATGTTCTCGTCTTTCTGGGAAGTGAATTTAAACTGATAGTATTTTCACTTTGTCTCACCTGGTACCCAGTCTCCTCTGCCAGTCTAAATTTACTACCTTTTTTTTAAAAATAAATTCTTTCCAACATCTGTCCTGTGTTGCTTACAGCAGCTGTTGCTAGGCAACAGTTCACACCAGCAGGTGCAAATTAATATATTTACTGTTTATATAAAAGATCTCATAGTCAATGAACAGGGTGTTAAATGTCCTCGGTGTTTTAAAAGCATAATTGATTCATTCTGTTGAAATGTATTGTACACATGAATTCAAGTCCAGATTTAGTTTCAAACATTCTTTACATAAAGCAGCGTAGTGCCTCAGTTACACATCTCTGGGTATGACTGTGAGTGTGTGTATTTCCGTCCATGAACAGTGTAGGCTCTGGTCTGATGTATTTTCAGGTTCCTTACAGTGACTGTTTGGTCCACTCTCCCTCAGTGACACATACACGCCCACAGACACACACACACACGCATGATTAATAACAGCGGGTCTGAAAGGGGGCAACAATAGTCATCCTCTGCTCTGCTGCCAAAACAAAACACACAGTATTAGGGTATATGTAACCACATGTGGTTGTGGCTACATTAGACTGTCATGCACTACCTCTCATGTCAACAACAAAGAGAAAAAAAAAAAAATCTGATTTTCCCCTTTTCTCTGTACGAATCATAAATTGACATCACTTCATACACAGACAGCAGGCAGAGAGAGAGAGGGAGGCAGACGGCAAGACAGAGACAGAGGATGGAATAAAGGATAATAATTTAATAGGATGGTTCAGATAGAAGGAGCAGGTAAGAGGAGAGGGAGATACTGTGTTTTGAATCTGAATTATTTAAACAGGAAATCAGTTTTGCCATTTAAACCAGTTACAGCCACTTTACCAGGTGCAAAAAGCTCCAAGCAGAACAGAGCCCTGAACTTGGACAGCAAAAGAGCCAACTACATAAAAAAATGAATCTGAACTTTACTGGGTTCTACTGGAGTTTAAATAGCAGATGGACTCTGTGTGTGTGTGTGTGTGTGTGTGTGTGTGTGTGTGTGTTCGTGTTCCAAGTTCAAAGCGTTAATGTGAGTAAGACCACTGGAGAACATTAGCATGGCAGGTTGAACAGGTGTGGGCTAAGTTTTCAGCCACTAAAACGAATGGAGTTTCAGGGGCTACTTCATGCACGCACACACGCCCACACACACACACACACACACACACACACACACACACATTCATCTACATCCATGGTTCCCACCTGAGCAGTAATTTTAAATGACTATGAGCCTGTGTGACTGAATCGGCTGAGCTCACAAATCAAAGGCACGTGGGATTTAGTTGAAGATTTCCAGTGAGGTGGCTGAACAAGAGTGTGCATGTACGTATGCCGTCCAGGTGTGGCTGTGTGTGTGTGTGCGTGTATGTGTGTGTGTGTGTGTGTGGAAATTACAAAACAACAGACAGAGAGACTCGACTGCCCTCTCCTGACTTGATCAGATCTTTAGGGAAGCTCAGGTGTGACATAATATTTCATTATCGGAGCATAAACATTAAACATTACAGAAGATCTGATATGGAAAATAACTCTGCCTATCATCACTCTGCCACCACACACACACTGCAGCCTCACTGAGGAGGACCCACAGGGAAAACTGCTGCAGTTTGTTAAACACTGTGTGTGTGTATATATATATATGTGTGTGTGTGTGTGTGTGTGTGTGTGTGTGTGTGTGTCCTGGAGGAGTGGCTGTCACTGTATCAGTTGCCACAGTAGATAAGGCAGTGTACCGCCGTGGTGCCGGTAATGATGCTGGGACCACTGAGACAAGTGTAAGGGGAGGTGTCTCTGCTGCTTCTTGCTGATCTCATCACATCACACACTTTTTATACACAGCCTCACAAAAACATCCTCACACACATACACACACACAACAACAACAACACCATATACCAACAGTGCAATTTTCTTCTTTTTTTTTCTAGTCCTGTCATCTTTCTCTCCCTCTGTCTGCGTCATCTGCTGCTGAACTTGTTTAACTTTCACTGCAGAAAATCCTCTTTCACACACAAGAAAACATATACTGTAGTTTATTGAAATTTGCAAGAATCAGCCAAAAGAACTACCAAGGACATACATCTTTAAACTACTATATCACACCATTATGGAA
Source organism: Lates calcarifer (assembly GCF_001640805.2). NCBI lineage: Eukaryota > Metazoa > Chordata > Actinopteri > Centropomidae > Lates > Lates calcarifer. Next base: position 11,660,597 of record NC_066837.1, on the reverse strand, counting down.
CAATATCTGACTTTAAAACAAGGAAAAAAGATGAAAAAGCGAAATAAGAAGTAATAGAAGTTTGATCCCTTTAACATGAGGCGTAATTTAATTTAAATAATTCTAAAATAATTTATTTTTTCTTAATACTTATGCATTGATCTGCACATTCAACTACATTCTGAATTACTGCTCTTACTTAGACATAGTCTCAGCAATGATTGTTTTTCTTTCTCTGTTTTAAAGGGGCAGTCTGTCAATTTTTCACTCGTCATGTGGAAATCTACTCAGCCTGTGAAATCAGTTGCACTGTGTTTCCTCTGTGATGCTGTAGGAGCTTCGCCCTCGTACTAAAATTCAGGATATCTCTGCTGCTTCAATTTTGACCATTTTCATTTTTTTTAATCTGTCTCCTGTGAGTCTCCAATCTTCACTGAAGAGCAATCCTAAATCTCTGGAGTACTCTTTTAAAGATTGGTCTGATTTTTCAAAATAAGTTGTAGTTTTTTCTCTTAGATTTCAGGGATATTAATGTGACAACCATGCACATCACTTTTCACACTAGTTACTGGTCAGATTTAACTGAAAAGCAGATTTAATGTCTTATTTGGAAAATCAAGACGAGATTTCTTGAAATAAGTAATATAACACAGATTGGTGCTTGACAAGATTTACTTTTGCTAAGACAAAATATGAGGTGATAAATGTGGCAACTAGCTGTAATTTTGATGTTATTTTTTTAATTCAGGTAAAACAAACAGTTATTTCAATAAGTGTATTAGAAAACATCAGTACTTTTTCCTCTTTTAACAGCAGAGAGCCACAGTGTGACCATCTGATGGCCCCAAACAAGATGGAGTTCAGCACAAAACATTGTCAGACCAGAACTTAAAATCAAACCACTGTGTGTGGAACAAAGAATATGGCAAAACCAACATATTCCTGCAGTTATCGTTTTCCTAATCAGCACACACACACATACATACACACACTGAGGCCTGTGAGCCTTTAGACCAAGGTGTCTGATTCTTTTTTGATTACGTGGAAAAATTCACAGCTAAGGACTGCCTGGTGAGAGAAAATAAGGGGACCACACTGACTTTATAGACAAAAATCTTTCCCATTCTCCACTATTAAAACATAGAGCAGGCATCAGATGTCAGCTCTTTACTTCTGATAGCTGTTATTTAGGTGCCCTAGTTGGCTGGACTCAAGTGTTTGGCAGACGTGAGCACCTCTAAGGAAATCAAATGAAAAATCAGGTTCAGAACCCACACGTACATTAAACAAGCTTTTATTTGAGCTGTTTACAGTGCAGGCTGAAGACTAAAGAGAAATTAGGGAAAATTGAATGCATATCTACAACAACAAGGGGTAAACAGTTGATCAGTAGCAAAAACATTTTCAGAAAATAATGCATTCCCCACCGACAGTAATAATTTTCCTTCAGTCAAAGTCACAGAGTCACACAAAGGATGTGGTGAGAGGTTAGTAAAATCCTATAACAGAAACCTCCGATGTCCTATCCCTAACCCTAAACCACTGGTGTTTCCGCGTGTAGTGTTAGAGAGGTTTGTGGTGCAAACGGGTTGTGATCCAGCAGGAACAAGGCCTGAAAGGACATCAGAACGCACTTAATCTAAACAGCATTTCCTACCTTGGGCCGCTGCTACACAAAGCAAGCCAAAACCACACGGTGTCTATACACACAGTCAGGAGCTGTCTGTGTCTGTGTCTGTGTGTATATACTGTGGGGTTGTGAAGATGTCTGGGTCAACCTCAATCAAGGGGAGAGCGACAAGAAAACAAGCACAAGCTCAGCTAAACAAATGGGGGTTCAGGAGGGGTGGAGGGATTCTATACGGGATGCTATAAGAATGATATAGATGTACATTAGTGCAGGGTAGGGGGGGTGAAGAGGGGGTCCTTATTGTGTGTGACATACTCAAACAGGCACACAAATGAAACATTTTTTCTCACTCTGGACACACGGTGCAGAGTCGTAGCTAGAGGCCGCCAACAAAGCCTAAACAGAGGGATTAGCTGAACACAACACTGACGCTTTGGCCTGTGTCTGCATAAGGGAAAGAGAAGGCACTGTAAACTGTTTACAGGGGAACGCAGGGTTACTGCTTCATGTGCGTGTCTGTGTGTGTGAGTGTGTGTGTGTTTACAGTGCAATATTGTGGCTTTTGTGATGGGTCGACTCCCCTCTGATTGAGACAGGATCAACACAGAGACAGTGGCATGTGTGCATAACACAAACACATATGCTGCTTTCAGTTGGGGAGTTGGACACTGACACTGAGGCACACAAAAATGTATTCAACAATACACACACAAACACGCCACAGAGCGCTTAGGTCATGATGCAGCTTGTGCGTCCGTGCAGCCTCTCATTGAGGTTTTCTTTCATCAGTTTGAAAAGATGAAGCTGAGGTTTACTCTGCATATTCTAACATAAATACTTTAACTCACCACTTACTGATAATATTTCAACCCTGTGTGATGGACACTCAGTGAGTCTGGAGCTTTCGAGGCCTCTGGGGTTCTGGGGCATCTTGTTTCTCTGACGATACCTATCCAGACATATGGAGCGAACTCAATGCTGCTGTGCAACATTAATGTCGTAGCGCCGGATTTGTAGGAATTTGTGTTAAATGTGATGTTGTTGTGTCCTGCTGAACTCTGAACTGAAGACACCTTTCAATTTCAATGTTTGAGGTTCAAGTGCAGCCACAAACTTTTGTTTCATGCCTTCTGTTTTCTCTCTTCACTTATTTCCTGTCACTTCTCTCCTGTTGATATTGAATGGGAAATAATGCTCCTCCTCAGTTGTTATGCTCATTTAGAATCTAGTTTGTCTCCATCTAGTGAATATAAGTCCAGTATTCACTCTCTTTTAGCTCTGTTTTTGGTCTCCTCCAACTCTTGAGCGAAACATCTGGCTGTGTCTGTATGTTCGATACTGAGTGCGTAGTTCTTAGCCTCAGTCCACATTATAAGGTCAGCTTAGATTACACAGGACTTTGACATGGGAGACCACTGTTTGTTTCCTGTTTGAAACTGATAGTCATTGTTGTTTCACTCTTTCACCACATGTGTTCATTATTGTGACCATGATTACGAAGATCCTCTAACCTTAAGGAAGTTCTTATTTAAACCCACACCACTGTCTGTGCCTGAATCTAACCAAACCATGACTGTTCCATAAATTTAATCTGGTGTGTCTGCTGTCATAGGACTACTATTTCAGGAGATACCCCTGTGGGTCATATCAGAGGGTGGGGACGAACAACCAGTATGGTCATTCAGGCTGGAGGACGTGTTGAAATAACATTATGAAAGGCGGTGAAAGTTGCGAACAGGACGACTAAACAATGAGCTGAAACTCTGTAAAGCTTCCTACATATTCATAAAGCCCCATGACTGTGAGGGCAGCTACAGATTCAGGTGATAACTCTCTGCTGGTTCATCACTACAAGCAGTACCTTCCACACTGTCACATTGTTTCCACATTGTCATTTGATACATTGCTGTTAGAAAAAATATTGATTTTAGCAACTTTAAATACACATGTGGCAGATACAGAGATAGACTGGATATGACATTTCACCTCTCTGTGCCTTCAGCAATCAGCAGCCACTGTGGGAGGAGAGCATGTTTCTGTTTCAAAGGCATCACTACAGTTTTACACCCCTCGCTCAGTGGCATGAATATAGACAAAACTGTCCAAAATTTTCCACAGCAAACAACTGTTAAGCTCTTTTAAGTGTGCCTCACATATCACTAAATGTTTGATGCTGCCTTGTGCCTCGCAGCAAATGTAGCAGGCAAATCTATGTCACTGCAGCATTTGTTTCTTTTTCTTTTTTAAGAAGAAAAACTGTTTGTTGGGCCACATTTGCTGCTTGACATGAAAGCATTTTGAGGTTCAGGAAGTGAAAAAAAAAAGCTGGTGAGCAGAATAAAAGAGAAAGTGGTGGGATTTGAGTCAGGCCTGCTAGCTAACAGTTTCTGACTCATCTCAGTAAAATGACCCCTGGTGTTCCTTAGTGCTCAAAATAAGAGTGGCAGCTACATGCTAAAACAATTAGCCTCTCCTGCACAGGCTGAGGAACAGCTTGTACAGTAGGAAGCTAAACAAGAAGACGGAAGAATATGGCACAAATATATTCTCTGTCTGTGTGTGTCTGTGTGTGTGACAAAGTGCCTCCCTTTGAGAGAGAGAGGCTCTGATTGTACAGACAGAGTGGCTGTGTGTGATAATGGTTTCCATTAACCTGGGCTGAGTTGGAGGACCTGTGAGACTCTCCATTCATCCCTGTCTCTCTCTCATCCTCTCTTCCTGTCTCTCTCTGTCACACACACACACACACACACACACACACACATAAGTATAAGGACCCTTATAGTGACACAGGCTGTAATAGGAGTAGGTTATTTCATTGTGTGACAACAAACAAAAGGTTAGAACTTTATCGAGAAACCTGAGGAGTCCCCAAAACATTTACCATGACCAAACCATTAGGTGCACTTTTTGTACTGTCTGAAGAGTAGGCATGAGAGATGTGGCCCTTCACACACTGAGTGCTTCCAACTTTCTATATCAATACAGCTCGCAGCCAAAAGAGTAAAGGAGAGGGTGAAGAGATGAGCTAAAGAAATGTGGTGGAGAAGCAGCAAAAAGCCCTCTCTTTTGAGAGTCCCATCTTTACCTGGACCCCTCTCTATTAGTGCAATCCTTGTAAAGCACAGTGCTCCTCAGAGATGCTTTGACTAGAGCTAGGATGTGGACATGTACAGCAGTGGCTCCAGCAAAAGCATGTCACATAGTAATGAATAGGAACAGAGGAGGTAGTGTAGCAATTATTGCGGAGAAGCCATTAGGGGCCAGGGGTGGCTTCTTTAGACTATCACAGCAGCTGACTAATGGACAACCTTGTTTCCTCACTCGCACACTTCCTGGATTTATCTCTTCCAGCTCTCTCTCTCTCAAAAAAAAAAAAAAAAATCCAGAGTATTCAATATACTGAGCAGAGTTTTTACAAAGCAAAAACATGGTTTTATACCTTTAATAGCATGTGTGTGTGCATATATGCTGTATGTGTGTCTATACAGTTGTTTTCTCCATCTAGTGCAGATTTGGCCCCAGGGCATTGGGTCCTGAATGCCACCATCCCACCCCCCGCTTCTCCTCCCTACACACTCCTCCAGGACACACAACACATGTAGTGTATTGTAAGTGTGATAATAAACTAACTGACAAAAAACAAAGTACACAGAGGACAGTGTGAGGCAGAGGTCAAACACAGCTCCTCAGTGGTGGAGTGTTTAGCGTGACAACACTGTCCAATAATCAGCATGAAATAGCTCTATTTGAGCTAATTGTTCATTTCAGAACAGTATAAATCAACAATAAAGAAACTCAAGAAGTCCAAACTCCCAAAATAAGTCATTTAAAGATCAAAAGATTTGCTGGGTTTAAGCCTCATGTCCATCAGTCAACAGAGCTGTATTGTATGGCAAAACCTTTCATTTACTATTCATACACATTTTTTAATATAGTTTTAATTATAGCTATAGTTAATTTTGGTAATAAATCATACGTGTTTCATACGTGTTCTATGGAGCTTCTGCTTTTGTGAATCAAGGGCTTAGAGTGTAACATATAGGGGAAGTGGTGGCTGCCTTTTTACTTAGGTGATTATTAAAGTTGCATTTAATTTCATCTGGCCTGTGCCTATAGCCAACACTAATCCCATGCATGATGGTACACTGTAAACTGACCATTCATCCCCTCTTTATGAAACACAAATATGAGGATTTTCTTTGTTGTTTGCAGTTACACTATAGTGAAATTTATCCAAGGTAGTTCTCTAACAGCCACGATTCCCTCCCTCCATATTATGTCAGTTATTTCAGCCACAGTTTTAAAACCTAAAAATTATGTTTTCAGATGATGTGTTTGTTGAAAAGGAGGCAGTGATGCAGCAGTTTTATATCCCCCTCTCTGCTAACCTGGTGTTTTTGGATGAGAGTTGGCCTCTTAAAGAAGTTCACTGATGTGGAACTGAGAGAGAAGTTTTAATTGTCTGAATTTTTTAATGGAAGTAAATGAATGGTTTGTTGGTCTAGTGCATCATTTTGAATGTCAGTGACGCTGCAGATTATCGGTGAAAAGCAGCGCCAAAATTCATGTGGTCATTTTGTGTCAGACTTGTGGAGGTTATGCTCAGTTTAATCAGAGGAGCTTGCGTGCATAAATGCTCTTTGACAAAGTAGGTCACTGAGATCAGAGGCTGAAGATTTAAAACATACCTGCTGCCTTCAGATGGCTTTACGAGGAGTTAACCCACAGACAGAGGATGTTGTGCGAGTTTTCTCTCTCATCTCACCTGTGCAAAGTAATGCACTGTGCAAACTCCCTCGTGTAGATGGAGGGTCTGTGTATTTGTGTCAGTGTCATAGTGAAGTTTGCTTTGTCAGAATAAATAACTATATATACTTTACTTTTACATACAGTTACATTTAGTTTATGCACAATACCATGCACACACACTTATACAAACACACTTTCTGTCCACATGCCTGTGCATGCACACATGGACACACACACACACACCAAAAAAAAAAATCCTTTGTGAATAGTGTGTATTGAAATGACACAGCACTGATTAGCATTTCATTGCCATGGGTGCCTCTGCTGTTTGCCCTGGGCATTGCTGTTGGCACAATCCAACATCACAGACATAAATAAAGAAGTGGTGGGGGAGGGGTGAGAGGGAGAAAGAGAAAGAGACTTGATGCTCTGAATTAAACATGCTTTGACTGGCACTGGAGATGTACAGTATGTGTGTGTCTGGCCTGTGAGTCAACATGCAGGTTGGTGCCTTTTAGCCATGCTTAACCTAGCATGAGAGCTAACAGTAGTGAGGCCCTATCACTTACGCGTCTGCAGGGAGAACAAAAAGATTTTTTTTAATTTTTTTTTTTTTTTTAAAGAAAGAAAATAAACTCACCTTTGGAGTAGGAGAGACAGTAGCAGCATCACATGGGGAAAAAAAGAGAAAAGAGACGTTAAACTTTTATTCTTCACACAGATCCAACTGATTTATATTGTCACACAGGGTCCAGCACTGACAACTGTGACCCAAAGTGCATGAAAACAAGCAAAAGGAGACAAATGTGTCTGTCTGTGAAAACACTAATTCTCTTTACTAAAACCCACACGGTAACCATAGCACTCTGCCACTCTCCTCCTGTACAGCCTGTGTCTGCAGGAGGCTTTGTGAGGCCAGCGAAGGGTTAACCTGGAGGTACATATTTCGGAGACAACCTCGCTTCAGATGAGCTGTGCGCCTGCTCTTGTGGCGGTAATGGGAAAATTGCACTGAGAGGAAGGACACACGCAATTAGAATCTGGCGAGTCGGTCGGGTGGTGGGTGGCGGTGGAGGAGAAGAGGGGGGCGAAAGAGAGGAACGAGGAGGGAGGGCCCACTGGACAAGAAGTGATTTAGTTGAAAGCTGGCTTTTTGTGCACTGGGTAAACGCCGCACACTGTCTGCTGGCCGGGGCCTGTCCTCCTCGCCCGCCTCGGTGACAGCAGCCCAGATGTCAATCAAATTAGCGCCCATTTACAGCTGATTTGCCCGCGTCATTCGCAATATCCCCTCTCTGGCTCTGACGGAGTGGCACAGAGAGGAGGGAGCGATGGGAGGGAAGGTAAAGTGGGGAGAGGAGGCGACGGTAGGGGCGGGGGTGGGGTGGGGGGGGTCACTTTATTGCAGTCTTTCTCCGTGAATGTCATCTGCCCACTTACCGCGCGCTCCGGTGGGACGGAGTGAAGGAGGAGAGGAGGAAGAGAGGAGATCCTTCGTTCCGTCGAGTGGCTCACTAGCACATGCAAATAGGGCGGCAGCGTCAGGGGAGAGGCTGGCGCGGGTTTTAATGGAGTTGGGGCAAACTCATTTTACAGCAGAGAGCCACAGAAGAGGAGGATAATAATATCAGTGTGTGTGTGTGTGTGTGTGTGTGTCGGCGGGGTGGTGTTTATGAAACGTCGGGCCGATAGGATCCTCAGTAATGCGCAAAATAAAAAAGTGTCGCCTGCAATTTGACTTAGACGAACGAACACTAATTCAAAGCATCCCTAAAAATTCCTTTATCGTGCTTCTGTTTCGCTTCATAACCAATTGTGCTTCCTAGTGGCGCTGTTTATAAACCCTGGCAGGCTGCTTAGAGACACCAAACACAGACAAAAAAGAAAAGAGGAGAGAAAGAAGGTGTGAAAGGGAGGGAGGGAAAAAAGTGTGTCCTGATTGATGCCGTTTGATTCAATTTCCAGCGTGTGGAGACATTTCAGGGCCCCGGGGGCCTCTGTGTCTTCACAGGAGCAAAGGAGGGAAAGATGGTGATAGGCTAGGCAGGAGCAAGGGTGGGTGGGTGTGTGGTGCTCACTAATTTGAGATGTGCCTTTCAACATTGAAGGGCGCTGATGTTCAGCTAATACTCCAAATCTCTGCTAAAAGACACACCTAATTGGCCTGAAATAGAGACAGAGAGCAGAGAGAAAAGCTGCTCTTTAAACCTCAAACACACGAGAGGTTGTGTCTGAAAACACGCAGAAAAAAAAAGTGTTTTTATCAGCTGTCATCAGCTCTGATTGATCTCACTTTCTCATTGATCTCACGTGCACAAGCTGATTGGTGAGAAGTGTAGCCCTGCGTGACATGTTCTATGTGGTGAAATGTTCATAACCGTGCAATGATCGAGGTGATTGATCGGCTGATACACGCCCCAACCCCCGCTCTTTGACACATCAGTACTATATATGGAAATTAAACCAAAGTGTACTTGACTGCGCATTGCTACAACTGTTATTAACATAGCATGGCCACCGCTAAATGAGCAGTGGGAAAAAGTGCCATTCAGTGCCATTCAGTTGTCAGGTCCCAGTGAGCGACAAAAAAATGAACGCATATGGAAGCTGTACACACAGACACACACACACACACACACACCCAGGGGGAGGGTGGAGGGTTGGGCCTGTCACTGCTCCATCACTGACTCTTTCCATTTAACGCCAGTCCTGTCACGACAAGACAGGAGCAGAATGAAGTGGATCACCTACAGGCACCACACCTCGTCTGCTCCCTCTCCCTCTGCCTCTCGTTTCCTGCTGATCTCTCTGAGCGCAGACGAGGCAATGTCACCCCACAGTTCACATCAAACATGTGAAGCTCTCTGACTGGGCGACTGCAAATTAGCTCTTGTGTTTCCCTGAGCAAAGATTTCAGGAAGTTTGAGAGATCAGAGAGAGGAGGAGGAAAAAAGGTGAACCAGCAGACAGAGAGAGAGGTAATCACTGTCTCTGTGCAGGTAAATTACCTGAGTTGATTTCAGTCCAATCTGTCTCTCAGTCTCTGGAGGAGAGGAGGAGAAGAGTGTGTGGGGGGTGACATTTCCCAGAATTCCCTGCCTCCCTGCCCTGTGCCCTGTAGGTACACACACACACACACACACACACACACACACACACACAATCTTTCAAGCAATTCCAGGCATCGTGAAAAAAACACACTCATTCTTCCTTTGCAGATGACGTCACGCATGGCTGACGCTTCTCCCCTCCATCATCAACCCCAAATTTCTTTAATGCAGTATTAGGAAGGCATGAATTAGCACCCATGTGCTTTTAGTTTGTGTGTTTGATTGCTGCTTCGCTTCAGCATCGGCTGCATCAGGCCTTCAGTTAGAGGCAGGAGGGAGAGAAAGTGAGAGACAAAGCAAGGGAAGAGGTGAAGAGAGAAAGAAAGAAAGAAAGAAAGAAAGAAAGAAAGAGAAAAGAGGGAATGCGAGAGATGAAGTCAAGGAGGAAAAGAAGAAAGTTAATGTCAGGATGTGCCCCATAATGACTAGTATAAGCTCTAGTGGGAGCTTCCTCTCGCACCAGTTCCAGAGAGGGTAGCTTGATTGGGGATAATTGGCTAGCCTTCACTAGCGGTTAGCATCCAGGCGTGGAGACAGGGGAGGGCACAGGGGCTTGGCGCGCACACACACACACACACACACACACACACATTTAGACTCATATCTACACACACATATACACATTTTGCAAATACAGATTCATGCAGAGACACTCGCAGGATCGACCATGGGACCAGCATGTCAGGAAGGGTTGAGTAAGAAAAGAGAACGTCCAGAAATTAGTCAGAGTGCTACCAGCTCTGCTGTAACTTCAACTGTTTGCTCACACTCATTTAAGACCACAAGAGTAAACGTGCGATCAGAACATCTATCTGTGGTCCTGTGTAGCTTAGACTTAGACTTGGCTTTATTGATCCCTTTGAGATGACTCCCTCAGGGAAATTAAATAGCTTTTCCACACAAACCAATCTCAAACAATCTAAGCTCTGATACGTGCCTAAACATATGACTGTGCCATGTTTTACTCAAACTGATCATATTAGAGGAGGTTTCACGTTCACTACTGCAGAGCACAGCAAACATTTAATAGTTGTGCAAAGTTGCATTTCTGCGACGGCCTCCTCAGGCACCTATTAATCACAGTCTAAAAGCAAAGCTATAAGCGGCAGAGATGGGAAGGAGCGCTCGTTAAAAAAAAAAAAACACAGTCCTTGTATCTACAACCACACACACACACACACACACACTTTCCTTTCAAAGAGATAAGTTTGGAGAGCCACCCTCTCCCCTGTCCCTGTGTTGTGCCAGCAGCGGCTCCAACAGAGCTCCTGTGCCCTCCGGCTCCAGTGGCTGAACGAGCCACATGTTGACAGTAGCCAGCTAGTCAATCAAAGACACACAGCAGTTCGCACTCAGAGGCAAAGAGGAGGCTGTGTCTGACAGAGGAGGAGGTAAAACACTCCAACTGTGGGGCTCACACACACCTGAGATCATCCACTTACTTTCATACAGGCGTATGCATCTAGATCATAATAGCATGTAAATCATAGTTTAAAGCACAGTTTGTGTGATACATTACAAAAAAACTTTTTCTGTAGTCAGTATATGACTCCTCTGTGATCTGATGAAATATGTAACTTGTTTTCTACATGAAACAAACATCAAAATTAGCTCATTAGCTCATTTAAGAACATGTAATATGCTCATAAATGTGAGGAAAATATTGTAATATAATAATATATTATTTTTTCATCCATTTTAACCATTATGTAAGTTATGATCAAAATTCCATGTCTTGGGATTTGGAAATTTTAATGTGGCCAGGAGTACCTAATTGTTTTTAGTTATTTCTAATTAATAATTTGTTACATTGTCTACTCTGAAATTTGTCACTTATCCTTATCCTATCCTATTTTCCTTTTCATTCAAACACTAAACTGCTGACTAGTTACTTTAAGACCCCAAAAACTCACCAGCTTAGTGAGCATCTTCACCCAAAGTGTAAGTATGTCTGAGGAGAAGCTCATAAACGGCTGCAGTTCCACCTCTGTCATAGCACAACATCACATTGTCTACTGAGCTGTTGTAATAACACACATCACCTCTGCTGTAATCAGTTGAGCTCACAAAGAGCTTCCTCTGACCTGTAACAAACACACACACTCTTTCTCTCTCTCTCTCTCTCTCTCTCTCTCTCTCTCTCTCCTCTCTCTCTCTCACACACACACACACACACACACACAGGCTGGATGCTTTAATGAATTAACGAGGGTCTGCAGCCACACCCCTCACTTCAAGAGCTTGGAGGAGGAGGACAGAATGTAAGGTTGGAGAGGAGAGGGGACTCAGGGGCCGTTTTCAATGGCAGGAAATCCCTGAGATGTTTTCTGTACTCTCTGCCACAACCTAAGGCCCTGCTAAGGTGGTGAGGGGAAATTGCGTTTGTGACACACTCACAATACAGCTTCTTTTTTTCTTTCGTTCTTTCTTTCTTCTACAACCCTTTTCTATCCCGTCTCTCTCCCACTCCTGACTCTCTCTATCACACACAAACATACATAAACATGTCTAACACAAACCCTCTTTCTGTAGCCAGATGTCCAGGGAGAGAGAGGCCAATGTGCCCTTTCACTTAAAACGACACACACACACACACACACACACACACACAAACACACACAGTGTAGTGTCAGTGGGCAGGGGAGTGTCCCTGTGCAGGAATGCGGGGATGATAAGTTGTGGAGGTGTCAGGGGAGAGACACACGCTGTTACAGCCAGACACCTAAAAACACTCCACCCAGCTTCCAACTCCTCTCTGCCTGTTTCTCTTTTTTTTCTCCCACTCCCCTGCTTTCTCTCTTTAACCCTTCTGTCCTTGTCCTTTTTTAAACTTTAGTCTCTGTTTGTCCCCTTGTTTTTGAGTTGGTCTAAGTCTGATTACACCCTCACCTCCACCTCTTTCCCAGACAGACGCTCCATCCTTCTGTCAGTTTCAACCTTTCCCTAAAGATTGCTTCCATTTTATCAGTCTCTTCTTGTTTTTTTCTTCTCTGTACAAATTCCTTGGCTCTCTGTCAGATCACAGACTTCGCCAGATGTATCAGATTTTTCCGGACAAGACGGATTTGACTTTAAATTAATGGAATAGAGGCTGATTGTACATTATCTTAAAGATAAGTTTCTCTAGCAAAACTTCAGCTTTCCAGTGTAACAGTAGCTGTTTTTTTCCCTTCATTATTACACTTACTACAACTCACTATTTCACTGAGTCTTGCCACCCTTTGTTACTGTTGCTGTATAGTGACAGATTTAGCTTTTGAAATTCTCAGTCATTTTTTAAAGTGTCTCCTTGCTTTCAGACAGAGGTTTACTTTTTGCTTTTCATTTCTCAGCAGTTTAAGTGACAACTGTAAATTTTGTCAGCTAGCTTTGCAAGCTAATTAAGCTAGTATAACATTAGCTCCTGGAGTCCCTCAGTGCTTTGTAATGTTTTCAGCCAACTTCTTAAACAGAGAATCTTGTAGTCTACTTAACATATGTGATATCACGCTAAAAGACTTTGTATTGCTGTGTAGAGCTACCTAGTCCTCGTGTTATAGGTATGGCTGCTTAGCTAACATACTTGTTCATATTTTAGGATGGGAACTAATCTCTGTGTTTGGCAAATGTCTTGCTATCTTGTGTAATTTCGACTTGGGTGGAGATCCAATAAAAACAGAGTTGCCAATGGTACTGCAAATTAATACGTTACCGTCCACTACTACTATGTAAATTTTAAGAGTTGGTTCATGACAATCAACAGCTGGAAGGTGCTAATTCTTCAGTTGGGTGCCATTAAACAAAAGCAGAAGAGGGTGCACAAAGATGACTTGTAAGAGTAATGTCATTTAAAGTGCTGCTGACCAGTTCTACATGTGATTATGGTGTGTAAACTAAATTGTGATTGCACAATACCATGTAATATACAGCGTTCTATAAGTATTTTTCAGTCTGTATAAACTCTTTATCTGTATGTCTCTGATGCAATCTTTCTCTGTCCATGTTCCTTCACTTCCTCATTCATGATCTCACATAGTGACCAGGTCATGGTGACATCCTGACTCTGCTGCTGCAACACACACTGAAACGTGTGCACACGCGCACACAGACACACACACACACCAAACAACCACTAAACTCTGAATAACCACAGGTTTGAGAGGTTTAGTGACTTAAGAGGAGCTGTCCTGTTTCAGTAGCATAAAAAGCGTCCGTGGAGGCCCCACAACTGCGTCTAAAGAAAAGAATCTACGCATTTCTATCTTCAGCTTCATGGGGGAAAGTAATTACCAATCCCTATTCAGACCATTAACAGTTTATCAGCCCACGCAGGCTGCTGCCTTCTGCACAGTGTGAAACTCAGACGTTTTGGGGGATGGCTCATAGTGGCGCTGGATTATATAAGGTAATTGAGGACACTTTATCAAATGTATTCAAAATATGAGGAAAAAGAACAGGCTTCTTATCTTGTGGTTGTGAGGATATGTGTTTTTAGTACGACTCTAAAACTATGGGCAGAGACTAAAATCCCTTTCATACACTTTTTGAGAATCTTATCATGAGAGGAACGGTTTGTGGCGCAGTTTAAATGAGCCTGTTACTGAATCAAGTAGAAATAAATAGGTCATATGAGAAGACACTGCACTGCCCCTGCAGGACCAACAAGCAAACCCCAAAGTTCCATCACTGCCCCCTCCTCCTACTTCAAATTGCAATTCCCTTTAATGATTACACCTATAAATACAGCAGCACAGCCTTTTTACTCCCCTTGTTATCCTCTGATTTTTTCATGGCTTTGGAATTATGAAACCCTGCTCCTCCAAGGACTACGTGCCCATGAAAGCCCGGCTCCTACCTTATTTAACGGTCATTGTGTGTGTGTCTGTGTGTGTGTGTGCAGGATCTTTGGTCAAATTCGTTTTTTCCTTCACTGTTTTTTGTTGTTTGTTTAGTTTTTTTAATGCATGATGCTGGGTGTAGAAAGCGGCTGGCAGTAGCAGAGAGAGTGAGTCATGCCAATAAAGGCTATTGAATAAAAGCAGATGTTAAAACTTTCCCCGGCAATTAAGCATCGGCTAAGTGCTGAGAAGCCATGTGAAGATTAAGGAAACTGTGCTGTTTGTTCCCAGGGTGCTATGATATCACCTGGTGTTTGAAGTCCTTCTCGTGGCTAATGACAGTGAGAGGAAGCATAACTTTGTGTTTATGTGTGTGTGTAGTTTGGAAAAAAAAATAGCGTTTGACGTAAATGTGCGTGTGTGAATTTAAATGTGTGTTGTGCACCTGAAGTATATCAGGTCCTTGGAGGCAGAGGGGATTGAGTGTTAGCAATAGCGTCAGTGACTGCGAGGTGATGTGTTGAGACCTGTATCTCTCTAAGACTGAGCTCCTTCCTGGTTCCTGGCTGGCCTGCTGTCTCACCCCACCCTGCTGCACACTGGGAAACAGTGTCTGATCTTGTACCTGGTGGCAGGATAAGGTGTATAGGGCGGGATGGTGGCTCAGAGAGGCTTCCCTCTCTCTTTCAGTTGTGCAGATTCTTTAAATGGGGAACAGTTATCAGAGGAAAAAGACAGACCTAAAGGGCTTAAACACATGCAGAGGCATTAATGGACAGACACCCAGCAGTTGTGGTAAATTCCACTGAGGCGGAGTATGGTTTTTAGCACACTTTTACACACACAGACGCACAATAAGAGGGTACAGCTTTTTTTATGGGCTGTCAACAAAACTCTGAGCATCTAATAACAGTGCTGGGGCCAGGCGGTGGCTGAAGCATCCCTTTTAGCCCATCACAACTTAAGTGGCTGAAAGAGGAGTTAAGGCAGCAACGGGGAGACGAGTGGACGTGAGGTAATTGTCCGAACCAGGTGGAGTGGTTTCCAAATGGGAGGAAGAGAGACACGGGTGAACAAGCAGGCGGATGGACGGACAGGTTCATCGTCACAACGACAGGCGCTCCATTCCATCGCCGCGGTCACCTCTTCAGAGTCTTCAGTGGGGATCAGTGCAGCCCCATTGAACACATCACGGGGAAATGAGTGGGTTCACCTTCGACAACTGTCAACAGCGCAAGTTTGGATGGAGTGACAGGAGGCGAAGGCTCGGCAGAGAAACAAAGAGGGGACTGATGTGAATAAGGAAGAAGTGGAGGGCACAGCCATGGAGGAGGAAACCAACTCTGTAACCCACAGAGGGGAGAGGAACGACCAAAAACACACTGAATACAGCTTTGAGTTTGCGATCACACAAACCAAAGCCTTCAGACAAAATCTCAGGAAGGTTTCAAAAGACAGGAAGACTTTCTAGCTCGTAGCCTTCCTCTGTCAGATTTCTGTTTATTATTTCATACAGTCCTCGTAGCTTTAGGCTGCCGCTCAGGGTGTGGCCAAAAGAGCAAAGAGATCATGAGAGGAAAAAAAAATTGATCGATAGTTTAGTGACAACTGCAGGACGTCTGATAGATGCCCCCTGTCCTCACTCTTGACCATAACCATGCAATTACACATACACACACTCACAGTGCTTCCTGTGTCCGTCCATAAATCACAGCACTCACAAGACAAAGAATGTGACACAGAGAGCAGGCAGAGGAGGAGCGGCACTGAGAGGAGAAGTCTTGTGAACTGGGACTGATCACTGCCAAAGCGCCTGAGGAGGAGAGGGTGGGGTGGAGGTGGAGGTGGCGAAGGTGGATTGAGATGGCGGATAAGGCTGACAGGGATGAAATACCGTCCCCTCCTCTCCTCGGACAAACAAACGTAAAGACTGAGCAGCACAGGACACATCTGAGGCCCGTGCCCTCGTCTCTCTCTGCACTCCCTCCCTCCTCACCTCCCTCTTGAGGGGGCGCTGGGGAACATTCCTGGGCTCCAGCTCCTCCACTCTGGGCATTAATCCCCTACAGCTGTGCCCCTTACTCCCTAACTCCCTCCCTCCTCTCTCCCGCCTCCCCCTCAGTCTCACTCCCCCAGTCCTTTCTTACCCCAGCTGGCCCTTCCACACTCTCAATACATTTTTCACAAGCTACTCACAAGTGACACATGTAAAGCAGGCCGGTTCAGTCACTCCACATTCAGCAGAGGACACACACATCGCCATGGTGACAAACAATTCATGTGCATACACAAATATATACACACACTGCATGCAACCTATTTTATGCTGCTTAGGTCCCTGGTAGATGGAAAGTGACACTGACACACACACACACACACACACACACACACAGACACAGCTGTGAATGTACACAGAAAATCCCCTCTGGCTGTGCCCTGAAGCCTCTGCTGTGAGACTGGGTTGAGGGCCTGAGGCCCCAGCATCACACACCAGGACCTTAGGATAGCCCAACATGACTTCTCTCCTTTCCTTTGAGACAGACTCCAGCTCCTCCCTCCATATTTAATACTGAGACACAGGAGAACCTCAAGGAACAGTGTACGGGTGGGGGTGTGAGGGGCTGTGAGACACATAAATAATGAAAGAAATGGTAGATAGAGATATATGGTGCTGTAGATATATGCAGGGCATGGTGAGTTTTTGTCAAAAAGAACAATTTTATCAGTTTCTTCAAACCCTCTGAGGCCATATGCTTTTTATTAGCTCTCTGAAGCCGAGTAAATCTGATTGTGCAGTAATTGTGTTGCCAAACATGGTGATTATTGCTAAGTGGTATTTAACCAATTATCAGCATGTTAATTGTTAGGATAACAAACGTAGCCCTGCTGCTGTCGGCTGAGCTCAGGGTCTGACCCCATAAAGACTCCATGGAGGGCCATATAACTATACACGTCTGTATGTTTATGGTCCATGTGTGTCCGTGCACATCGCCATGAAGATATATGCTCGTTTAAGTTGTGCGTTGTGTGTCTGTCAGACAGTGTGTGTCTTCTCTGTGTGACTGCATTAAAAGGATTTCAGAAATCAACGTGACCAGACCACACTAAGGAATGTGGTCCAGAAGTATTGGCCCCCCCACCAACTCCCTGACAGGCAGGAGTGGAGTTAATAAGCCATGTCTCAGGAGGGGCTGTGTGCGTGTGTGTGTGTGTGTGTCAGGATGCAGGGGCTCACAGGAGCACAGGAGTAAATTAAAACACACTTTAATAAAGTGACCAGAGGCAAGGCCTGTAGGCCACCTCCTTCAACACACACACAGACACACACACACATACACTCTTCACACATACACACACATACACAAAGACGGACACACTCCTTTGGGACAGGATGGAGAGGTATCCTGGTGAATGGAATGTGGACAGACGGGGGGACACAGCAGCAAAACAGTCCACTAGAGAGAAGAGAAGAGTGCGAGGGGGGGGGGGCAGGAGCCTTATACTGTTTCGAGATCCTCCACTCAAGGCCAGGTGTTTCCCAACCAAATAAACACCTTCACTACATGACTGTACCTCCCACTGGCTCCTGAGAGCATCCTGAGAGTTCAGCCTTGAGCCTTCTTCTCGGCACTGATCACTAAAACTAACAGGATTATAGTTGTACAGAAGGAGAGTGCTGTGCTTAAAGAATAACTTTCAGTATACACTCACTCTTGAGGATAATATGGTTCAGTATAGAAAAGCAAAATTCAGGCACCTATTGTTAAAACCTTCTGTATTTAGGTCAAAACTGGTCAGTTTTCACGAATAAGCCATGTAACTAATAAAGGTTTCTTATGATAATTCCACACATTTGCTTTTGAAGACATAATCACTGCACTTAAAAAAAATAAGTGGAAACACAGCAAATGTTTTAAAAAGTCAAAATATATTTAAAATATTCTGTGTATGACTGCTGCACTTTGTCAACTTGGCGAAGAATCACGACACACATAACACGTGACTAAACAGCAACAAAAACACCAGGTCTGTGTGGAGCCATGAGAAGAATTCAGCATTTCTTGAAGTAACATATGAAATAAACATAAATTCAATATTTTTTCATCATTTGAGATTTGGCCGATGCACTTTTACGTGTTCTGCTGAATAACCCGACTGGAGAATTAGCTCCACTGTTTGTGTAGCAGTAGTGGATGGAAACATGCATTATTTTACATTTTCTTTGCTTCACTCGGTGAAGGTTCAAGCTTTTCTAAACTGTAAGATAAGGGGAGCATCGTTTCACAGCTCAGAAATACATAACAATCGATCACATTTCCCCAAAGACTTAATAATTCAAATATGGTGCAGTCAAAGAATTGTACTCCACTGTTCATCCTGTTATTTCTTACATAGTCCTCTGTGCTGTTGTGGCCTCAGTAGAGCTGATAGCTTTGGAGAAAGATGAAAGAGCAGAAGGTAACTCGCTCTTTATTTTTGTTTCTTATGGCTTCAGTGCGTTTTGACTGACTTGGTGAGAAGAGAAGTAATGATTGGAGCAAAGACAGAAACCTTATTTTGCAGTGAACTATCCCTCAAAGTACACAAATGAACTGTGACACTGATGTAAGATGGGAACAGGCTGTGTTCTTGTGGTCAAGTATTGTCTGCTCCTTAATAATCTCATTTTTGGTATATGAACAAAATACCTCCCACACACTGATCCCATCCCAGCTCCAGTACATTCAAATGGGCCGTTTCCTACGTGCAAGGACACACACTAACACGCACGCACAGGACTGTGGCCAAGAGCTGGGGACTTCCACTGTCATTGCTGCCAAGTGTTCCTAACTTCTTCCAAAGAAGACTTGCGATAGGAGCTTCTCACACACACACAAACACACACACACACACATACAGAGTTCTAAGCTAAGCCAACAAACTGCACTGCCACCTCTATGAAAACCCCTCCAGCCAGCAAATCACATTCTGCTGATCCGACGGAAATAAATGTCGCCAGGCGGAGATACAAGGCGACTCATCTCCCATGTAGTTTTCATCTATTCAAATGAAGTGTGTTTTAATTTAAGCTGCTTTGCATTTGACTGTGGGGCGTCACAGCATGCCATGAGTAATCGCCTTTGATTATAGCACCTCGTCTTGCTCTTGCTAAAGGCAGACACTCTATCTATCTATCTATCTATCTATCTATCTATGTTCCATTTGCAATTCTTAAATAGTTTATAGTTTAGGTTTATTACAACTTGGGATGTATTCCTTGATTTTATTTCATTTTAAATCTGGCCATCTTTCCTACTTATAACATTCGACTCTCCAGTTTAACTGCTGAGATCTGGCTTGTTAATGCCGTGTTTCTTCTTGCCCCATTTGACTCTGGTGTTTCATTGTTTCCACACAACACATGTGCAGTTTACAACGATAACTGCAGCAGATTTAAGACTTTAAAAAAATACTTAAAATTCTTATCCTTCATTTTATATAGAGGAGTTGAAATGACAGCTGTTGTAGCTAGCTAGGTAATTAAATTGGCTGAAAACTGGCTAATTTTAAAATGAGAATCTTGATGGCTACAGACAGACGTTACATCTGTGCTTAGAGAATGAGGTTTAAGCTGCACGTCCTAGGTGAAGTCAGTCATTTACACATTAACGTGACTTATAAACCGATAAACTAGTGTAGTTAGTGATACATCAGCTCTCGGCTCTCGGTTATTTCTGTAGGTAGTAAGCTAGTTAGCCGAAAATGCTAACGATTGCGGCATATGTTGGTGCAGATATACACACTCTCTTTGATCTATTTCTTACAGTTTTGTTGTTATGTTGTTATGTCAGCCCCATGCATTGTAATTTGTGGAAAAGCTTGACAGACCTGCTGTGATAACAGATGCTATAAGCTCTAACTGGACAACCTCTGTTTGGAGCGAGGTTTAGCGAATGTTAGGCCCAAGGTGTAACAAACAGTAACTATCCCTCGACATGTTTCCTCTCCCGTATGCCGTCCACTGAAAGCTGTTCTCAATCTAACACAAGCAAAGGTGAGGGCCCAGCGTCAGGCCTCCCTCTCTCCCCCAGGCGAGGGGGCCCCGGGGTGGGCCACATGCAAGGGAAGCTCGGTCTCTGGAGCTGTGCAAGTTGACACAGAGTCCCCACCCTGAGTCCGGCGGGTGTTTGTGAACAGTGGGCCTGTTTTGGAAGAGAGTGTCCACACCACAGCTGTTGAACAGTTCAAGGCGGGGAGTCCTTCTGGGCAGGGGGACTGGGCGGTAATGAAAATTCCCCAGGAGAGAAGCGAGGGGAATTCTGTGCTGTTATTTGTTATGGGAAAAAGGAGAAGACAGGGACAGGAGGGGAGAGAGGGAGCGATGTCAGAGGAGGGGAAGGAGTCAGAGGAGACGACTCAGTGTGCGCAAGAGTGTGTGTGTGTGTGTGTGTGTGTGTGTGTGTGCATGCGTCTGCTCAGGTGGTCAAGCCACCCCTCCCATATAAATGAAAGGAAGGAGAGGTGGAAAGGTAGAGGGAGACAAACAGTAACAGTGTGTGTCAACAGGCGTTTCATCTCATGGAGAACAGTTGAAATGGCAAGGGGAGTCACATTTAAACAAATATCCTCCCACCACACACACACACACACTCAGTTTTCAACTTTAGGTTTGTTTTCCTTCGCCTCAAGATATGAACTAGTCATACTCTTGTTCCAGCTGTACTAGTTCCAGTGTTGTGTCCCCATCTTCTGCTCGGTTTGTGTGGGCGTGTGCATGTGTGTGTGTGTTGTTATGTGCACTCTTTGCACACCCATGAGTATGAGCTTCTGTTTATAATGAGAGGGTTCCCTACTGTGTATATATTCAAATGGTACTTGGCAACACACACCATCGTCATTCCTTCAGAGTCCAAACACCCTCACCAACTACTCGCTCTAAACAGACCACAGATAAAACTTTACACGCACAGCAACACACACACACACAGACATATGCAGCGTCTGTGCCCTTGAGTCATTGCAACACTGACGAATTGAGGCAAAGTGAGAAAAGAGAGCCCCCTCCCTCCTAAATGGCATGGCAGGCGAGCTCCAAAGGCTACTTATCAGCCCAATGTGTTTCTACTTTTCTAATCTGCATCATTTATTATGGGCAAAACCAGAATAGGGAACACAGCCATGGTCAATATTATGTCTTTGGCGCAGCGACTATTACTGAAAAGAACCCCGGTGTCCTGAATACACATGTACACACACTCGCACACATGCACAACAGCAGACACATGCTCGAACACTCAGTCTGCTCCAACAGGCCCCTTACCAGAAAAACCTTGTGTCTCCTAAGAAAAATATGGTTGTTATGGGAAAAGAACTACAATACAGTAATTTTTACTCAACATAAAATATAATTATGTGGGCCTTCACAGAGACTTACAAGAGCTGATAAAGAAAATACTGTGGCACAAATTAGACTGAATCATTTCTGCCCCGACATTTTTTCTCCCTCTCTCACTCCTCACACACACACTAACACACACACACACACACACACACAATTCATTGGGAATTAAAGGGACCGGGGACCTTGAGAGATGCCTAGAAGGATCCCGGAGGCCCAAATGACAGAGCGTACACAAAAACACACATCCATGTACAGAGGCACCAACACACTCTGCCCTAAGGACAACCCTGGTACAACAGGAGGGAAGAGAGAGAGAGAAACCAGAACAGTTTTATTCCATGTGTATGTTTATGAGGAACACAATGTGTCCTTGATACATATATACTGAAAGTGTGTGCATGTGGCTGTGTGTGTTTTTCTGTGTGTGTTAGATAGGGCTGTTTAAGGGGCCTGAGGTCTCTGAAGGATTAATGGTGGCAGGCCAGGCAGGGTAATCAGGACAGCGGATAAGTCCTGGTCATCCAGGCGTTGAGCTGAATAAACATGAGAGCCTGGTGATATCTCCTACACATTCACACACACAGACACACACACACACACACACACACACACACACAGACACAGACAAATAATGACACACACAAATAATCACACACATGCACACACATCAGCCGGATCTAGAAGGAGCCAGACTTGTTCCAGAGGATGATGCCAATCAGGAGACTATGTGCTCGCACACACGCACATGCACACACACAGTCCTGTCTCCATGACTTCAGGGGACATTACATTGACTTACATTCATTTCCTGGAGACTTACTCCAACCCTAACCCTAAGTGCTACTTGCCTAACCCTGACCCTGACCTTAAAACACATCTTCACCCTAAAATTTAGTCAGTTACCTTATGGGGACTTGCTTTTTGTCCCCATAGGGAAGTCCCCACAATGTGAGTAATACCTAGACCACACATATACACATGCAAATGCAAACAGACACATAGTATGCTCGCTTATTGCTGTCCATTGAAAGTGCTCCCTTGGGTCATTGAGTGTAGCATGTTCCTGATGTTCCTGTGTGCCATTAGGCCTTTCATAAGTCCTCACTGTATAAAACACGCATGGACAAGGGGAAAGTCATTATGTGTCCTTCTCTGAGCTAAAACTTGTCTCAACATGTCACATGTGCTTCACATTACAGGATCTTTTCCATTCTCCTGTATGGAGGATCCATAAAACTGTAGCCATCTTCATTTCTTTTAGAAGAACCTTGATTTTCAAATTTAGTTGCTCTTAGCCAATGACCCTGTTCACAATTAAGTTTACACATAGCTGCCTGACCTCAGTTTATGAGCTGCAAATTGTGTTTTCTAAAAGTTTCATATACTGTGCATATATGAAACTGCACAGAACAAGTGTTTTCCCTTAAAAACCGCTCTGGTCGGTTGTATTCAGTCATTAGTGTAATCAAGAGAATTCTTTGGGTTTACCAGAGAGAGTAAATGGCTCTTTTTACCACAGGCAGCATAAGATAAAATAACTTTGTGCACACTTTTTACAGTTGAAAAACAAGCTGGGGACTATCTGAGAATGGCTGTGCTTGTTGTGGCCGCACGCCAAGGGTAGGTATGCAGCCCAATGGACACCATCTGCATGAACACATTTTTTAAAAGCTAGCATTTCAAGTGTGTGCCTGTGTGTGTGTGTGTGTGTGTGTGTGTGTGTGTGTGTATGTGTGTGTGTGTGTACATGTGCAGAGTCGGAAACCAGGAGCAAATGCTTCACGCCAAATCAGGGGGACGAGGTGGGAGAGCAGGACATTCCTGCGAGATGACAAGCCATCACAGTCACACACCAGCACAGGAATGTTGGGAAAACAGACAGGGTGGGTGGGTGGGTTGAGATGCAGAGTGGGAGGTGGGGGTTGGAGGATGACTGAGCAGGGGGGTGGGGGGGACAGGATGAAGAAAGAGTGTCACTTCATTAGACCAGTAGTCATGGGTTTCCAAAAAGGAGCGGAGGAGCTGCTGTAATTAGTTTGCACTCACTGAGAAGGGAAAAAAAGGAGAGATAGAGATACAGATAGAGGGAGAGAGAAAGGGAGAGAGAGAAGTGGATGAGAGAAGTCTGACTTTTGCCCCCCATCCCCAGCCCTGCTCTGCCCCCCCGCCAGCCCACCCCTGCTGGTGGTTAACTCCAATTTCTGTCATGCAACTGAAAAACCACTGGAGGGGTGAAAGAAAGAGGAAAAATGGATGAAAACAAATCTCTGCGTGTGCGTGCCTTGGTGTGTGTTTTTGCGTGCTGCTGGGGAGAAAGTTAGAGGTGGGCTCGCCATAACGACGACAAAGGGCCCTGAAATGAGCCGGAGGAATGCGTCTGGTGGCAGAGTTAGGATATATGGAGGGCCAGCAAAGAGTGAGAGGGAGAAAGAGTGTGAACACTGGTGAATATGCGCTCCAGATGTGTCGGCCTGTCACGCTGCAAGTAAACACCCTGGCTGATGGACAGCTCGGGACTGGATGGCCTCACCGTCTTCCCCCTGGGGAGAGAGCTGGAGGAGAGAGGGAAGGAGGAGAGTGGAGGGAGAGGAGGGTTGGGGTGGGGGCAGGAGCAAGAGGAGGAGGAGGAGGGGAAGGAGGAGGGAGAAGTGTTGGGTGAAGAAGGAGAGGAGAGGGCTGTGCTGAGGGACCTGAGCCAAGAGCAAGTCACCCTGAGGACCTGTGTAGCCTGGCAGGCTGGATACAGAGGAGACAGAGAAAGACGGGAGAGAGAGAGAGAGAGGAAACTAGAGTAAGGGAGAAAGAGAGAAAAAAGAGGGGGAAAGGGAGAAAAAAAGTACATGGGAGAGGAAGAGAAGGAGAGGGAGGGATAGCGAGGGAGGACTGGGCTTGATTGTTCCCCTCCTGTCCCTCCTCCATGTGGCCTCCAAGGGGGCTCCTGCAGCCTCAGCGAATTTCCGTCTGGCACAGACCTGCGAGCTCCTGGGAGCAAACTGAAATATGAACTACAAGAGGGGGGGGGGGGGGGGGGGGGGGGGTGGGGGGGGGGATGGAGAGAAAGGAAAGGAAAGAGGAGGGAAGGAAAGAAAAGACAGAGGCATCTGATGGCCGGTCCCCTGATGTCTTCACATAAATACATATAATCTCTCCCATTGACTCTGTGACAGATTTAAAAGGTCGGATCATCCAAATTACCAAAAAACATATATCCTCTTATCTCTGGGATTATCTTGCCATGTAGATAATTTTGAATTTATTTGCCAAGGTTTCAGTCTCAGTCTCAGTACAGTAAAGGTCAGTGTAACTTTATTTGTGGTGCTCAAACTACAGAAAGGTTTCACCAAAAAACTTCTTCTTCTACATGTCTTTCTGAAATAGTGTCTCTGTTGTTCTGAATAATTCACAGGACACACTATCAGTAGTTTCAACTTGACTTACTTACTGTATTGTGTTTTGGGTAAATAAAAACAGACTGGGGTTACATTCATCTGTGTGTTTAACCAGATTTCCTTATAAGACAAAATACTAAAGTTGAAGTCGAGAAGTGATGTGCACAGTGACATACCAACAGAGTTAACGGAGAGTGTGTCTCTTTGATTTGAGTGAAATG
Source organism: Lates calcarifer (assembly GCF_001640805.2). Lineage (NCBI taxonomy): Eukaryota > Metazoa > Chordata > Actinopteri > Centropomidae > Lates > Lates calcarifer. The sequence goes on along the minus strand of NC_066837.1, from coordinate 11,635,318 downwards.
GCCCTTTAACATTAGCTTAAACACGTGGTACGCAGACACATACACACACACACACATACACACACATGAGCGACAGCCACATGTTAAGACTCCACATGTTCACCTGGAGCAGGTCTATCTTTCCTTTCACACTCTTATGGAACCCAGTACTGTGTCGTATTATTCCAACTGCTCTGCTGTTATTTTAGCTGCACCGGACGGGAGCTCCAGTAGAGGGTGAGAGAGCACGCATGATTGGGTGACTGCGGTCAGGTGACCATCACCGGGTATCAGGGGGCAGCTCCTGGTGCTTGATGGGTCACCAGGTAGTCACCAAACCATGAGTATGTGGCAGAAATGAGAGGGAGGAAGGGGATGTCTATTTGCAGTTCAATTTAATCTTATTATCTGAGAAAAACAAAGTACATTTACTTGAGTACTGTACTCTGTTTGGATAGCTGTACTTAACTTCAGTATTTTGATGCTTTCTACTTCTACTTGTTACTTTGCAGAGTGAGATATTACATGTAAAACATACAATCAGCTTCCAGAATATGATGTCTTGAAACAGTTTATAAAGTAATTAAAATGAGTTCCACATTGATCAGTTAGCACCTTAAAATGCTGCTTTCATATTCATGCATCACTAATATTATTTTAATGATAAAATATGTAATAATAAAACACTGACACTCCTGTCAGTGTTTCATTCTGCTGCATAATTAGTACTTTTACTTTGGATTCTGTATTTCTACATAAGTTTAATTCAGCGTGTACAACTTAAGCTTGTAATGGAGTAATTTTACACTGTGGTGTTGCTCCCCAAGTAAAAGATCTGAATATCATTTCTGACATATTCATAATGTCACTGAGAGCTACACTGTGAAAGCTGACAGCGTCATGACCAATGATAAAATGATAAGATCCTTGTCTGTAATCATACACTCCAAATGTAATATGTCTTGTAATCATACACTGAAGATGTGATATGGCACGCATCTAATACACCTTCACCGAGGTGTTCCAACATCACATTAGTGGATCTGCTGGATGTGGGGGGTTCACATGGAGCAGATACATTCGAGTCCCGTCAAGTGCAATGGAGCTGCTATCAGAGAGCAGCACTGATGACACTGCTGCATTAAGCAGCTGTCCACTCCCATGATCATTAGCGCGATATGGATGCAGTGGAGCAGTGAACAGGATGCTGGGATTGCTACACAGACAGGTCTCCAGAGGGGAGGGATGGTGTGTCGGTGGGGCAGGGAGATGAGTCTAAACAACATCAAGTCACCGCAACCCTCAGAGACGGGGTCAGAACTTTTACACGCGCAAACAAACATACGGGCTGAATCCTCACAACGTCTCTCTGTGATAATGAGATTTTATTTCACTCAGCTCCTGCAGGTTCAGGGTTTTTTTTGTTTGTTTTTTGTTGTATTTATTTCTGTTTTTTTGTAAATTATTTTTGTGATAGTGGTCCCTGTAGCACCTACAAATATGGACTCTAAGACATTTTTTCTTCTTCTCAGGTCTAGTTATGGACTGTGAGCTGCACTTTAAGCTGTCTGTCCTTGTACAACATTCAACATATCATGTTGTTATGTTTGTATTCCACTCAAAACATGAACAAGCTAGGCTAACTGGCCAACCAGGCTAACTAACTTAGCTGCACTCTCTAACATAAATACTGACTCTCACTGGATATTACTTTTTGTTCATGTTATTTCATCACCTGCTGACTCATTAGCAGCTCTGACACACTCAGCAACTCTGCAGAAGGGTATGGGTGTGGGGTGTGTCTCACAAGTTGTAGTTGTCTCTCTTTTGTGGATCTAGTTGAGTTGATAGCAAACAACAACACTGTTAAAGCTCAGAGCAACAGATAGTCCTGTAACCACAACACTAAGTGCATCCATGATGCAAATCTCAACATGAAAGTGTAACAATGTTCTCCAGCTGCTTAACTGTATGTGTGTCCGCCCACACAGATATCAAATCACAGCACTAACTTTGTCATCCAGAACCAATATAGAGATCCTATTCAGCAGAAAAACGAAACTATAGTTTTTGTTTTGCTAGTTTCAGTTTTGACCAAATGAATTCACAGGTCCAAACAAAAACCAAGGACGCACTATATACACTTCTTAGAAAAAATGAATTTTAATTTAACTTTGACTTGAAATACAAATATAACCTCTTCAAATACAAGCACACGCTGAATAAAACAAGATGGACAAAGTTCCTTTGCTTTCCTCAGTGTGTGACAGACAGCAGCATCTCTGATGAAGCTAAACCAGACTGTTGTAAAGGACAACATTATTTCAGTTTTGATAGTAAAATGAAAAATTTGCTTACATTTTGCTTACTGTGCTCTGGTCTGATAACACATGCTAATGTTACTTTCCTGGTTAGCGAGTTTAGCCGCGGCAGCCTTGAGGACCAGGCCTGCTCTGAAACCGCGGCCGTGAAACATGAATTCCACCAAGCTTCAAAAAACTCACACGCCTTTGAGAATAGCTGCTCTGCAGATTAAGGAGGGGGAAAAAAATCCATCTACTAAAAGTATTTAAAGCTTGAATGATTGTGTTGGCCTTTAGCATTCATCAAATTCTAACTCAGAGATGTAACCTTGCTCTCTGAATACTCTCACTATCTGGCCAATGAGGTGCAATTGTACTAAGATCGAGTGTCTAATTAGCTTAATTATGAGTTTTAAGGTAGGGATTAACAGATAAAAATCAGAGGTGGGTGAAGATTACAACAGAGAAAAGCAGCTCTTTTCTCTCCTTGTACTGAACTGGTTGCCACTAGCGATGAGCTGTGGCCCTACGATGGTCAGAGATGATGAAGAAAGGTCATTAAAAACTAAAGAACAGGGAAGGCGAGACTAGAGGAGAAGATGTACGTATATGTTTATTCAAACTGCACCTGTATGAAGCTGGTTGGGGTTATTTTGGAGCTGTATGTGCCAGTGTCAGTGAGGAGGGTCTGCTGTGTTTTCCCACTGTGAAAAGCAAAGTCACACAGGGGGTAATTATCTGTGACGTGGAGACAGACATGGCTTCCCTACCACACACACACACACACACACACACACTTTCAGATATACACTCCAACATTTATGCACAGCCATATGGTCCCTGGTGCACAAATGTATGACTCCCACTTTCTCTGTGTGCGTTTGTGTGTGTGTGTGTGTGTGTGTTTACTGAGCTATGGACGGGTTCCCCCTCAGAGCCATGGGCTGAGTGAATATTCTCAGCACGTTGGGACAGAGTCCACAACACAGTGCGTCCCTGTAGACCCCTGCCCTGCCTGCCTGTACCCTCTGATTTGGACAGAGGGCAATCAAGCAGACCCAGTAAACAATACACAGCGAGGCCCTAGAAAACCACAATAGCTCCTCAATGTATTCGTCTCAGATCACCAGGGACTCCAGTGTTTGTCCAATCACTGTGGAGTCGGACAGAGACCGTATACAGGGACTATTAAAATGATCAAGGATGCTGGTTAATGGCTAGTGGAAGATAGGCAGCAGAAGACATGCTGTACACTGCTCTCATACAGCTTCTCAGGGAACACCCATTAGACTGATGGCCCATAGGAAAGATATATATAGTGGAGTGTCAATGGCTGCTTTTCAAAGGCATTTTCTATTTATTTTATCCTGGGAATGTCTCCAGAGATCTCAGTTGCATTCTGGGCTGGCAGGGCAAGAGCAGAGGGAGGGGGGCATCCGAGGCCTTAATGTGGCCGTCCTGCAGAGGGAAACTCCCAAACTGTTTTAGGACATCACACAGTGAACCTGTTGGTACAAATGACGAAAGAACAACATACACAAACAACTTACGCAGCATGACCTGTGATGTTTCAGGATATTCAAGGTGTGTCACAAAACCATTCCTCTGTGAGAAATGTGCCCAACGTGCCCCGCTGGCCTTTTAACTTCAGCATGCAGAAGCTGAGGAATCTCTAAGAGGGGAGACATTTACAGATGTGTTCTGAGCTAAATGACAGGTTGCTTAGAACACAGGAAAAAAAGAAAACAGGTCGTTTGTCATTGCCTTTCAAAACAATCCATGTGACTCTACTGATCCACATGTGACATTAACAGCTACATTAGTATTTCTTGATCCTGTTGTCAGGTTTTTATGATCCATCAGCTCCGCAATTAAAGTTTTTGAAAGATTTCAGTTGTCCTGGTTAAAAGGAACAATGTTGACGGTAGAAGACTGGATGTAAACTGTAGTTTCCCTTGTCAAGATCAGATGGTTTAAGTCATTACAGGCGGTGGTAGCAGAGAAGGGACATGGCAAAATTAACATGAGAGAAAATGTTTAATTTAATGAAACAGGCCTCAAATGTGTCAGGGGCTTCCTTAATAAACGCCTCTCTGAAAAAATAAAGGAGCATGATCAAATGACCAATGCCACAAAAAAAATAATATTGCTAAAAAAAACAGGAAAATTTACATTTTACATTTTGCCTTTTAATATCTACAGACAGATTCCCTGCAGATTTTCCTCTTGTGCTTTGCTTCAAGTAGTTTGTTTATGGGACAAAATCGATACAGATGAAAGAATCTGTACAACTTCTTTCTCTCTTCCTGCAATAACCCACAGAACAGCACAAAAAAACTCTTCTTTTCTGTCGCCCCACTCTGTAAGAGTAGCTGTGGTAATAACTAAATAGAATCTGGAGTGTCATCTCCAGACAGAAGTAGAGGAAAGAGAGTGTTCCTCTCACATTACCTACTGCTACATTGGCAAATGATTAGGCTGCTGAAAGCATCTCATTATCAGTATTTATGAGGGAGTGCGCCAGCCGGAGTAATGACAGCTTTACTCCAAAGTGGCACTCTCTCTCTTCCTCTCTCTCTCTCTCTCTCTCCCCCCTTCCTCTCTGTCTCTCTTACACACACTCTATTTATCTGTATACATACAATAGAGATATAGATTGTGTGGATATAGATAGATTGAGATACTATAAATGTTTTCTTACTGTAGTACATTAAGGCATTACTCTCTCCCTCTCTTACTCTGACCCTCCATGTATGTTCAGCCACTTTTAAAGAGGCTTTTTATTTCTTTTGTGTGTCTGAGAGCCGCCCGTCTGTGTGTGTCTTTGTGTGTGTGTATTGTCTGTGTCTGTGCTACTATACTGTATGTCTATCATGGCAACAAAAAAAAAAGTTTTAGAATAAGTACATTTTAGCCAAACATCATTTTTTATATTGTAAAAACTTAACATGCGTGGGTATGTGCATGTGTGTTTGCTTATTTCATTACAGCAAATGTTGTACCAACGTCTTCAGCAGGATTATTGAGTCCATGTACAAAGTGTGCAGTAACAAATCTCAAATTCCAAACCCACTACACTAAGCTGCATTCTCAAGTACCACCTGTGCAACAAAAGCTGCAACCAATCTCAAGACATGACCACGATGAGTAAACACAGCTGCCTCAGACTCATGTTCACACTAAAGCAGAAAACACCATTTACATGTGAGGACAACTTCACATTTTCAGGACTTGTTTCAGGAGGTTCTGTGTGAAACACACAACAATAAAAGGAAGAAGGCTAAATCCAATTTTCAGAACAGAGAAACAATCCACTTTCCCTGCTTTGGTCTCAGCTTGTTACACTGATTCTTATTTACATGTTTTATCAGTTCCTGCACTCCTGTCCTTAGACTAGGAATAAGATTATGTTACATATGATAAACTATAAACTATGACAGCTCCTGATACAACTCCTTATTATTTAAGTATTGTCAGTGATGAGAAAATGTTGGCTTTGTATGCTTATGTCTTTGTTTTAGAGAAGCTAGAGAGCCTTTTTACCACCATGCAACAACAGGAGGTTTAGATTTTTTTAAGAACATTTTTGAAAAGCTCAGTTTTTGTGGATAAACCCTGAAAGTTTAGGCAGAAAGAAACGTTCTCAAATAAAAGCAACTTGTTGTAGACACTAACATCCTCCTCAGGATCAGTAAACATGTCAACTTCTTTGTTTGTGGCTTTAGTTTTAACTTGGTGAACTTCTTGAAAATCTGGTTTTCGGTCACAGATACATACCATCTCAGCACTAATCATTTTTTTCATCTGTACACCCAACCCGAGAGACTGAGGAGATTTCTTATTAGTTTGGATCCAGTTGCCTGAGGGGCCAGAGAGCGATGAGATATTTGACCAAACGCAGAAACCCAATAAGGGGCCATCGATTAGGAAGGATGAGCACCATATTGGACACACAGGTGGCTACAAAGAAATTAAAAAGCTGCAACGAAGAAATGGAAGAAATCAAAACCAGAGCACCTCAAATCTCTTTGCCTCTCCGCCACAAGTTGAGCGTCTGCTTCTTTGTTTATGTCTCGGATCCCTGGGGCGGATGGCGTGTTGACCGCCTGAAGAGGAAGTAACCATAGTAAACTTGTGTGGACCGTGAAAGAACAAACACAAGATGTGTTCAGTGCTCTGTACTGAAACTGGTAATTATCTGATTCTTACTGATGACCTTCAGACTATGGGACAGATTTGATGTTTATGTTGATGATCATTTAGGAGGATGTACTTTGTGGTGCTTTAGCATCTCCACAAAAACTGAACATTGCAACCTTCATGAAACTATTATTTACTGCAGGACTGTTGTATTAGTCTATGTTAGTTTTAGATATGTGTGGCCGCTAACAGTTGTCTGTAATATCACTGCAGTTTACCAGCTGAGGGCTGATGTTAGTTGTTGCAAAGTTTCATTTGTTATTTCAGCATGCCGTAAGTTTTCCTGTGACGCTGTACTTTACTGCCTGTTGTAGCTCAGAGGACAGGACTGACGGCAGGTGTTGACGTAACATGGCACAAAAGCATCATCTGGAGGGAATCGGTGCTAACATTAGCAAACGAAACTCCCACACACTACCTTTCTGCTGTGGAATACACAGTTAATCCGCACAAGAGGCGTCATTGCCCGATCCAAAAACCCAGTTTGTTCTATGCATGTGTGAACTGCAGCTACCTCCCAACACCAGGCCCCTAACCTGAGCCATCACACATGCATAGAACAAATCAGGTTTCCAGTGTAGATTGGACAGTCACATTGGTTCCTCATGAAGGCTGAATATTGTCAAGGGACAGACAGTTTGAACTGCTAGCAGCATATAACTGACACTAAGTGAGCCTGTTGAATCTCGTATCAACGTTATAACATGGAGGTCTGACGTGCACCAGTCAGTAACACATTCACAAACAGCTGCTATCGGTAACACCTATTCTTCCGTGTTCAAAACTATTTTTTTCCTCTTTTGAAAACTGGAAAGATACAGTATGCAACCAAGTTACTAGACAGTGATGTTGACCATATTATCTGTGAAATGTGTGTAGAAATGATTCTTGTAAACTTAACAGCTTCCTCTCACAGAGTGGCCAAGTTGCTCCCTGAATATCGTCTATATTTAACTCTGACAAGAGGGAATGAGTATGTTTGTGTTGTAAATACTAAGTGTGCAGGGGTTATAATATGAATTGGCTGCAACTGGATACATGTGACTAGGGGGCAAATGGATCTAATGGTAGTCTTAATGCTGGCCTTGAATAATGAGGCCTTTGTCTAATAAAACTGGAAAGCCTCCAAATACCTATAGGGACCTCAGCTAGTTAGAGCAATAACAGTCTATCAAAAGAGAAAGCAAAGTGATTACTTAGAGGGTAATAAATACAAGGTCCATGCTGGGGAGGGACTCGGGGCGAGTGAGAGAGAGAGGGAGAGAGAGGAAGAGAGAAAGACAGAGACAGGGACAAAGAGAGACAGAAAAGAGAGAGAAAGAGCTTAGTGGGTAAAACAAACTTTACATCTGTTGTTTCACTAAATACTGTTGCTGAAATCTGGTCCAGGGTCAGATATACGTCCATACAGAATCACAAAACCAAGCTATGGAAAAAAAGACTGGAGTGGGTGAATGTGGCTATATCTGCAGGTAGCGAATAATTCAGGCTGAAGTCCTACTTAACCTTGCAAATCTTTCAGGAACTACAACATCAAGCTTCAATTGAGATCAAATGAAAAGTGAAAAAAATTATATATTTTGAATATAAATTAATTTTAAGCACAAGGACCTTGATTTTTGTACAGGTAACAAGTAACAAAACTATTAAAGAATTAGAATTACAACTTCCTCACAGGTAGATTATTTTTTTTACTCCAGGATGCTTTGACAACTACTTCACACTGCACTTTGTAATTGCTTTGCAACTATATTAAAATTCAGCTACAAGAAAGGACCACCAAACAAAGAGTACAATCAAAGCTGCTGTGTGTGCATATCTATGGCAGCCAAGGGCAAACACTACACTTGAGAAGGAACATGGAGTTCTGAGGAAATATTGTCCCTTATTCAAAATGACAAAGTTCAAGTGTGGATGTCAAGATTGTTTTGAATTTTAAAGAACAGTTTGAAAACCGATGAAGCGCACTTTGACTGCTTAAACAGACAAAGCAAATGGGTAAGACTGGGCTTAGCACCCCCACAAATTCACACACATACAGGAACACAGAAAAAAAAAACAGCTCTTTGCTGTCGAGCCCATTTCCAGCATGTCTTAAATGGTGGAGTAGTGCTGACCTGGAGGAACAGCTTTAGGGCCAGGGAAGTGGGCACAATAACACCACCATCAATTACAGCCCTGAGAGGGGGAAGACAGAGTCCAATCAGAGAATTAGAGAGATGTGGGGCAGATAGGTGGATCGACAGCCCCGAGGCAGAGAGACAGGGTGGAGATGGAGATGACAGAGAGGACAGGGGAGGAGAGAGAGAAAGAGAGACGGCTGGTCACTGCTCTGACTAAGTGACGGGATGAGGATAATAAAGAGTCAGTCACACGGAGTGAGCGGTGGCCTCAAGAGGGGGAGAGAGGGGGGAGGGATAGGTGCAGAGGGGATGACAGAAGTGAGGGATGGACTTCATCAAGACTGCAGCCCAATGGTCCAGGTTTAGACTGTTGCTCTGTTTCTGCCCCTCTGTCTTCAGGGCAGGGAGAATGTGTGTGTGTGTGTGTGTGTGTGTGTGTGTGTGTGTGTGTGTGTGCGCGCGCGCTGGCTCAATCTCCAGTGACAGGTGAGCGATTCATTGGCCCCCCACCAGAGTGACCAATGCCTTTCCACTCCAGGCCCTGATCCATTTCAGCTAATGTATTAGTGGAGGAGCATCACTGTCCGCTGTCTGCTGACTGGGCTGGACTGACCTGGACACAGCTTTACCCAGCTTTACTGGACTGCACCGGGCTTTTCCTCAGTGTCACAGCAGAGGCAGCACAGCCTTCATGATCTAACAGTGTTCAGATTATGAATCTGAGATGGTGCCTCAGTAAACATTAAGTTTAGTTAGGGTTCAACAGTCAGTGAAAATAATCGAAACGGTGCAAAGAGAATTTGTGGATTTTAAACCTTGAGATGGGCGATATTTCCACATCTGACCTGAACCTGCTTTTTTATGATTATGTTGAAGCGCTGGCAGTACTCGGTTAAGTTTAGAGAACAAACATGGTCTTGGTTTATGACAGAAAAAGTCTGCAGTGACTTGCAGCTCAGGAAACAACATGCTTTCCCTGGCCTTATCCAAAAGGTTGTCTGAAGCTGACCACAAAAGGGACACAAGATTCAAACTTGATAGAAGTGTAACTCACAGTTAGGTGACATTACACCTGACGGTGATCTGGTGATTAATGGTGACACTATAGAGTAAACTAATGAATATTTGTTGTAGAATGAGTGATTTTCTGGTTTCTCAGAAAATATTTTGTCTTCATCTGTGTTACTGTCGGCTCTCTGAACACGTTGAATGAATTCCTTCATCTTCATTCAAAATGCAAAAGAGCAAATTGTTTCTGATAGCCAACTCAGAGCTCAAGGGTCATAAAGCTGGGATTCTGGTTTGGTGTGCAGGGAGGAGAGAGGAGCAGAGGACAAGAGAAAAAGAGAGTGAAGAAAGAGGGGAGGGAGAAGGATAGGGAGCTGGTCTGTCCTTCCTTGGGGACCAGACCGCCCCTCCTGGCTGCCCATTAAAAACAGAATTCCTCCACAAACTGTTTGTGTTTTCAGTCTCACTCCTCCAGGGTGCTGCTCGCCATAGCACAAGACAGTCACACCACGCCCGTCCTCTCCTTCTCCCTCTCTCTCTTTCTCCCTCTCTTGCTCTAACATTCCCTCCACTGCTCTGTCTCAGACCTGTCTACTGTCAACATGTGGCACATGTCCTTGACAAGTCAAGAGGATCCTTCACCATAGGAGCTGGGCAGCAGTGTCGACCATGCTCCCCCTTTTTCCTCCCTGCTCCGCTCCTCTCCCTCGTCCTGCCTCCCCTCTCTCACCCTCACTCTCTCTTAATATTGAGTTGCCAGGGTAAAAGGGGGCCAGAGGAATCTAATAACTGTGACAGTGGGGCTTTTTTGGCATTGTTCCTGAAGCTGTGCAGACACACACAGGGCTGTCTGCTGGCTCTAATGAAAGGTTAAATGAATAGGACAAAGTGACAGGAGGTACAATAAAGAAACAAGAAGGAGGAGAGAGTGTGTGTGTGAGCATGTGTCCATGTCTGTGTGTGTGTGTGTGTGTGTGTGTGTGTGTGGTGGTTGGACTCCTCAGCTCAGGAACAAGGAGGACAGCCCCTCCACAGCGCCACAATATTCAAAACAGATTGGTGTGACACTGTGTGTGTGTGTGTGTGTGTGTGTGTGTGTGTGTGTGTGTGTGTGAGTGAGTGTGACTCACCACGACACAGATGCTGAAGAGGAATTCCAGCATGGGGTTCTTTGATAAATGTTAAGGTCACTGGCAGAGGGGAGGGGTGGAGGCAGGATGAAGAGGAGAGGGCAGGGCGGGGGGGGCAGAGGGAGTAACGAGGGGGGACGCATGTCTCGTCTTGTGCCTCTCCCTGCCTGTGCCTTGGTGGAATGTGGAGTCACATGAAAGAGGCCCTCTCTCTTTCTCTCTCTCTCTCTCTCTCTCTCACTGAGACTCGTCTCCTGTGTCTGTCTCAAAAGCGCCACTGTCCCCGTTCTGACACACTACCTGTCAGCAGACCCCCCTACACACCCCACCCACCCCCGTCACCACAGCTCCAAAAACACACACACACACACACACACGCACACATACAGATGTGGTGTTCACCCACAGTTTAAGAGCGTTAGGTTTCCCTCAAACAGGAAAAGTGAACTAAGACACAAACAAACATACAAAATCCCATCATCCTTAGACTGTTTAATTACTATGATTATCACCGTAAATAGCACCTCTGTCACCAACAATCACCGGGTAGGACTTCTAACATGTCATCCAGGTTTGTGGTGATGTATTGCATGGCACAGCACAGTTCAGTAGAAGCGGCGTAATCAATTAAAACTGCATTTCCCCTGGAGATTGTGGTGTAGATGTTAAGTATGTAAATGTCATGGTCAGGGTTAATATTTGGCTTCAGACTTAAGATGAAGTTTCGATTAGACGGCATCAAATCAGTTCTATAGAGTTAATCCATTATGTTCCTCCCAAAACATGAGGTCGAGTAGAACAGCAGACAATATGACTGTAGCAGGTGTGTAGTGTCCACAGTTCACTTCATATCCTCTATCATTTCAAACTCTTAAAAGGCTGAACTCCCTGACTCTCGGTGAGAGCATGATAACACTGTTTGTATCTGCCATTCAAAACCACACAGAGGTGTTTTCTTATAAAAACATATAAATCACTGTCTGTGAAGTAAATCTGTTTTACGATAATCTGATTCAGGCTTGGTTAGGTTTGATGAAAGGGCATTGTTTGGGTGAAAATGAGAACCTAATTAAAGTAAGAAAAACATCCTGGTTTGGTTTAAATTCCTACTTCGTGAAGGTTAGGGAACCGTCTTTGCCATGGTTACACTAATAACCACTTAGTTAAGGTTATGGAACGATCATGGTTACAGTTAGCAGAAACCAAAGCTGACTGTCGGTAGGAAACAGGAACTGAACAGCAGCCTACTGTACCACATTTTGTTGACCTATCCATCCACCATGACCTCCTCCCTGTGCAGCTCTATAATAACATCACTCAGCTTAGTGCTTTGGATGGACAAGAGTTAGAATTACCGCAGCCACTAGAGGGCCTCGTCACCTGCACGTAAACAAACGCCATTTTGGGGAGTTTTCTGAAACAACTGGTGCTACTCTCTGAGATATACACATATTCCACTAAATACATGAAAATGTTCACAAGAGAATTGAACACACACACACACACACACACAATGCACTGACATCCTTCACTGGCTTCTTAAAAAGCAATATTCAAAATCAAAAATGTGATTCATCCAAGGATAAAGAGTCCGAACTCTGTATTAAGACTGGTTAATAGAGGCCAGCTCATACATTCAGCCCACAAGGTTACAAGTGTGTCTGAAACATTATCAGTGTATTAAAGTCAAGAATCACTGTCAGCCTGGTGAAAGTAAAGTCTTGAAAAACCAAGGTGACGACTGCTCCCTCTTGACTTTGGTTACTACACACCCACATGAACACACAGACTACAGCTACCTACGTTCAAACTCCAAATCCCCAACCTGAAAATCCATCAGGAGTCAGATGTGAGCTATGCAGCTACAAGTGAATAAAACTGGCCGTAACCAGCATTTCCATATAACTGTATGCTGATCAAAATATACATATTCTGCCATATACTCACAGCTGGGAGTGCTATGTTACTGTCTAGTTATTTGCTCTGGAAGAGTTTAAGATTAATAAGATTTTAATGGTCAGACCTTCTAAACTGTACCTGTTTAACACGTTCATTGACCTTTTCATTAATAAAACATTAATAAAAAATGAAAAGGAGGCAACAGTCTGAGTGACGGCTGTAGCTGTCAGTCAGAAAAGCGTGTGCATTAAATGCTCAGTATCTTAAGGCTGTGTGGGCCAGAAGAGATTGGAAGAGGGGAAACTTAATATGATGCTACATGCAAAACCATGTACAGGGGAACTATTATTAAACATAAAGCTACCCAGATTAAGTTGGAAGGTAAAACAAAGAACATTGTGCTTAAGAGTGAAATGGAAATGTCATTTATTGACTGTACAGCCAGGTCTTACATGGAAACAGAAATAAGACATAACAACATAAAAACAGTGTTACAGCTCCTTCCCAGTGCAGCACAAGTGTCAAAGAGACACTAACACAGTACCTGAGCACTTCATTGTGTCTGTACTGATGGAGATTCTCTTCTTTATTAAACTGCTGTCTTCTTGTATGGCCTGAAAAAAGAGCAAACAAAAGATCACAAATTTGAATAAAACTGTAAATGTATAAATTAAAAATGATTGGATTTAATTTAATATTCAATTGATTTAATTTGGATTGGGTTTAATTTTTACATGACGTACAGTACATAAATCGGATTAAATTTTTACAGTACATACCATCAGTGTCCAAAATCGTGGCAGCACAGGTCCTCCGTGAACATTTTTCAGAGTGGCTCAAACCTCCCTCGAGTCATTTCACAAATCCACACACTGAGAAAAGGTTTGTCTTTGTGGAAGTAAAGTGGGATGCAGGAAATTAACTAACTACACAATGTCACATTATGTTTATCATATTCAAAGTAGACTTTTCATAGGCACATGTATGAAATCAAAGTAGTGTCACTGTGCTCACTCACTGAATCCCGACAGTATTCTGTCAACACTTAACTCTTGGATATTGAAGTACATTGAAGCATCTTTATTGTTGCAGCAACTGTTTTGTCGCTGCAACAATAAATAAAATTCCTGAAGCAGCATAATGAGATTTTCATGTGATGGTTTTGCCATTCAGGACAGACTCACCAACACTTCCTGGCATTGACTGTATAAATATGGCAGCATTCATAACATCAGTGTCTGATGATTTCACCTGAGCACAATGAATGAAGCAGCCTTTGTTTCTCTCTTTCACACAGGAGCTGCTCTGTAATGGACTACATGGCTGGGAAGGGGCAACACCTTCAGCGCCAACTGCAGTAGAAGTGAAAGGTAAGCCTTACAACGAAACTCCCACCAGTTACATCTTTTCTGAGGTAAGTGGTCACCATGTTATGGATCATGATCACAGAGCCTGAGGTTTGAAAAGGTGAAGGAGTACAAAACATGTACGGATTCAAGAACCTGGACCCAAGAAGATCCCACACTCAGTCTTCCCCTCTCAGTGCTAAAGGAAGGAACAGTCTGTGCCACAGTCCAAAAACACAGCACAGTGTTGGTGAATGATCCAGAAAAGGCTTGAGAGAAGTGAACAAAACAGAGAGGTGTAAACTCCACGGCTGCACATGTATCCTCGGCCGTCCAGCAAAGGGAGCACTGAGCCACACAGTGCATAGTCTAAATAGAGCACGGCTTCAAGAATCTGGGGAACATCTGAGCCAACTTTCACACGCCCTGTTCTCAAAAATCCTCTGTGAGCCTAAAAATCATGAGGGCTGCTAGCCACACTGGTTCCATGGACACTCAGCACTGCCAGTCTGGAAGCATCCAACACAGTGGAGTCAGGCTGAAGTGGAAAGCTGAACAAAGGAGACTGTCCTCCCATAAAACATGACCTCAGAGGTTGTTGGTGCAAACAGTCTATAACGACCCACAGTTCAGATTTCTTATGACGTGTTATTTGGCGGTCATGTAAGACAGAATCTGAGTTCTCAGTAAATGCCCCAAAACAGTTTATGATTAAGTGGCAAAACCCTCCGTTCTGGGTAATTATGATGGAGGAGGTCAGGGAGGATGGATGGGTCAACAAAACACTGGACTTGCTCAGAGTTGCAAACCATAGCAGGAGCAGTGGAATAAGACGTGGAAGCAGATTTTATCTGTGATGTACCAGGCAGGGAGAGCAGGGCAGGAAGTGTTGCATCAGGAAACTTTAACTGCAGATAGTCATCTCATTTGTTGTGTTGCTTATGCGTTGCTACATGCAACCATTGACAAGGGAAGATCATCGGGCTTGTCGTGATCGGTCGAGTCAGTACATGTAAATTCAATGCCACCATGCACATTTTTCTTAATAAACAGGCATTTGTGAAACAGCAGGTGATATTGTACCATTAGAGAGCGCTGTGGTGAGCTGAAGCCTGAGGAAGAAAATGCCTGGACTGAGGTGCAGAGTTTGCCTTTGTCCTGTTCTTGGGATGGCACATAAACAGATTTAAAATGAGAGAGTTCAGGATTGTGGACCAGAGGAATTATTTCAAACGCAATTCAGGTAAAAATAACATTGTCAGCACAGTTACCAGCAAAGAGGGAGACACTCAGGGCAATAATTCCAAAGTCAACATGCTACATCTCAGTCCTCAGGAATTTTTCATGAGCCACCACTTATCTTGTCATATCAAATTTCTTCCACCAGCTTTTTTGGAAGGAAGAGAAAAGACACCTTTAGGGCAAATTATTCTCCTTTAATCAAATCACTCTGTATGGCCTGAGGAGATCTTTCCGTGCCTTTTGAGTCACTGGGGCATGGGCCACTAATGCACACGCCCCAAAAAAAAAAAAAAAAAAACACTCAGACACTCACAAACACACACACACAGAGTCGTACAAACAGTCACATAGACACCATGCATAGAAGCAGTTTGGTGTCTTTTTTATCTGAAAGCAAGAAATGAGACTCAACAGGAAAATAAAAAATACAAGAAGAAAGCAAGGAACAAAGTGGTGTCTGGAGTTTCCATCACAAGTGAAATCCCAGATTTTCTCACTCACTGTTCATGGAACAAAATCGAACAACTTTATTCTGGAGTGCAGTCAGTGCAGGAGGGAGCTATAAAATATAAATTATACCACATAACCCTATACCTCCCAACTGAGCCATTTGGTTACAACTATACTCCTGTTCGTTACACTGGTCCAGCGTCTCTGGTATTTCTATAGCGTCGACATGAATTATATTCTTTCCCCGTTGAAGAACGTATGGATTACAAGTGAAATGTAATTTCCCTACCGATCGGACCGTTGCCACCCAGTGACACTGAAGTGTTTATTTTACACAGTTGCTCGTAATTAGTTCTGGACAGAATCAATTAAGGCCACCCCAAATTACAGCTGAAAATGTGAAGAATCACGGCCGTGTCTGAGAAGACAGAGAAATGCAGCGGGGTGTATTTCTACAGGCTGAGTTGAGCAGAATGTGTTCTATCATTTCTCACTTTAAACAAATAAAGAGTGAGGGAGTGTGTGGCTTCTGCACACACTGGGTGTGTTCATGTTCTGAGACCAAAGTTTCCCTGATTCCTTCCTTCAGGAATATGATAGTGTTTGGATTAACATGTGAAATGAAGCCTGCAGAAAAAAAAAAGACAAAAAAAAATGTAACACGTGTAAGTGCGAGTATCAGTTTACAGGTTAAACACAGCTTGTAGCGCCGAGCCTGATTTTAATCTGATTAACTTGCTATTTCCATGTGTGATCTATCTTCTCGCCACCGACATATTATTATCATTTAACAGATTAAAACTCTCAGAGATATCAATCTGTGTGATAGTACAAGACAAAACATATCTCTAATGCTCATGTCATAACAGCTGTTAACCCTATTCATTACCCTTTGCTATTTATTTCTCCTCTTTAAGAGTTAAGAATCACATGAACACAGGCCACTTTTCAAAATGTATTCAGAGGAAATTTGAGATTTTTCAGGAGTGAAAGTGAGTGAAGATTCACTTTCTCACTTGGTACTCCGAGGTGCAAAAAAATGTAATTATGCCTCTCATATGTATATTGTTTTAAATCAAGTATGTCTCACACTGTGCTCTTTATTAAATTAGGTGTTCTGCGATCCAATTTGTTTTAACATTTCACAGTGTCTCTGTTTAGTCGCTGAATCCCACAGCTCAGGTTACAGCGTCTTTTCAAAGATTTTTTAATCTCAAGTGACCATTAGGTGTACGACCCCCCCACCCTCTCAAAATATTACCTTTTCTGTCACTGCCAAGACACACTATCAGTCACTCGAGAGATCACTGGGGCTGAGGACAGATGGAGATTATCAGTACAGCTGTGACCCTCCACTGGATTAATAAAAACAGAAATGCTGTGTATCATCATTCAAGATATGAAACTGCTCTCTCAGCGGTGTTGAATATATTTTACCTGTGAGCACAGTCACTGTGAGCAAACGTACATATTTCCCTTCATCTAAAATAAATTCTGTTTGTTTGTTTTTTCTCTCTGCTTCACACTTACACACATTTCCTTTCACCCGTGCACTGCTGGGGTTAAGCTCTTTCCCTCAGAGTGCAATCTCATCAGAACTGAAACTGCACAGAAAACGAGGAGGAACATGAAGGTCAATAAGTGATTATTTCCCTTAATTAATCACATAAAGTATTTATTTTTAAATAAGCAACTGCACAACCATGAATTCACAAGAGCAGAAAATATATAAATGCACCAAATGTATTATCAATGGATCCTTTCTGCACTTAGCACCCATTCTGTTCACATAAAGAGGAAGCGACTGAGAAAGTAAGAAAAGCAGAGAGGATGGAGAGGAGGGTGAAGAGGAGGAAGGAGTTCTGGATGTGAGCAGTAATCAGAGGAAACCAGCAGGGGGGACAGGGAGGGTTGGAGGGGTCAGAGCAGAGCACCACTAAGCAGCCTTTCTCTTCATTAGCAGCCTCTCTAAGGGGGGCGTCACAGGCCTACCTGTCCAGCAGATTATTGAACCGGCTAACCAGTGGCTCCCACCCCCTGCACACACACTCTCACACACTCTCCCCTCTCTGATTCCTACGGACCCAGAGGAATCACGACCTCGCAGCAGCCCTCGCTGACAACTTTAACTTTTTCTTTAACCTCACGTAGCAGGGCTACAGGCTGAACCGGGGCATCTGCTCGCCGCATAACGAGGACATCTACCTCCACGTTCTCCCCATTATTTTATTACTGTTGTCCAGTATCACTTCTTGTTTTTCCCTGCAGTTAATATATTTTCCTCCAGCAACACAGCAGCACTTATTCCCTGTCAGTTACTCTGAGAATGTAATAAGTGTATAATTATCTGACACAGGAGGAGAGAGAGAGAGAGAGAGAGAGAGAGAGAGAGACAGAAACACACAGATAAAAAAGCAGCATTTTAACGTGTGTGACTTGTGTGGTGAAGGAAAGCCAGATCGCTGACTGGCCTGGCAGAGAGAGAGAGAGAGCAGCATGGAGATAAAAGTAATGAAATGACACTCCTGGAATGTAAATTGGCATTCTTCACTATAGTAGCAGCACCAGCTCGAGCTCATGAAACATCCCTGACACACACACACACACACACACACATACTCAGGCCAAGCCAAAATACTGTGCTAGACATTAATCTCACACACACACACTCACACATCTCACTGATGAAAGTGTGAAGGTACTTTTTGTGGCGCTTTTAACTCCAGGCCATTCATCTCAATCTCTCTCTCTCTCCCTCTCTCTTTCCCTCTCTCTCTCTCTGTTTCTGTACCCTCTCCCCCCTTCTCTCTGTCTCCTGAAGCATTCAGATATGTCGGCGCTGAAATGTCTTACACTGACATGAAATGCCTCTGTGTACGTCTGCTTGTGTTTCGCTGTCACAGGTCCGGCCATGAGCTCCCTGAGTTTCCTCTCAGAGCTGAACCGTAACACAGGGACGCATAAACAGGCAAAAACCCACTCTGAGGGCAAAACTCTGTGGGCAACTATAAGGCAAGGGTATATATTTTTTAAAAAGAACTGGCACCGTCAGATTATAGTGTAGCTCAGCTCCAACAAACAGCATTATAAAAAAACAACTATTAAAATCATCTAAGCTATGTTTGCATCGACTGTCACTGTCTGTTTTTACATAAACCCTGTTCTATGACAAACAGACTTTTTATGATCTGAAACATGACGGTGAATATTTGAAGAAATCAGTCAAAGGTTGCAGAAACTAAATCTCATGCAACAGGACAGAGTCCTGTCCTGCAGAAAGGTGAAGCAGGATTTTCAGTCAGAGGCCTGAAATGTTGCTGCTGGCTATAAACTCAACTCTGCTCACATTTATTTCAGTAAACACACTCCATACATTTTATCAGCCACGTTTATGTGTGTCGGCTGTGTGACGACACTGAACTAAATTACACAGAATTATAACACTCACTGGTTTGTATGAGTGTGTGAATATGAAGGCCTCAAATCTACAGGTAGTCTGAGCTGGATTGAGACAGAAATGTCATTAAGACAAATAACAATTTGAAAAGTCTTTACGTTGCAGCTGTTAGTTAATGATTTACCTCTGAGACCTCACGGTGAAGTTTATAACTGCTCTGTGGGGAAAAGAGAACTGAGTAACATTTTCAAAGCGTGATGAAAACTATAAAAGGAAATTAAGTGAAGTGATATTTTTAAGTTAGTTCTGATTCTTCGTCTCATTTCTGACTATTCGGCCTCAACAGGCTCAGAAACGCTACTGTTGATTCAGTCAGACAGAGATGGAAGAGAGGCAGAAAAAAAATCTAAACAAGCAGGAGAAATGATTTTTTTCTGTTGAATGCAGGGAGACATGTCAGCGGCTGAGTGATTAGAATCAACAACAAACAGGGAAATAAGTGACTCATAAAGACCTGGTGAAGTTTTTTTTTCTCTCTGCTCTGAGTTCAGATGACAGACTTGAGTTGGAGAAAAGTTACCGGTTCATTATTTATTCTCCCGATCTGTTTCAGTCTGAGGAATTAAAAAAAAAAGAAAGAAAAGAAAAGAAAACATATTTACCATTGCTGCATGTTGTATCTCACAGACCCCGGAGCTCCTGGCACTTTTCAAACTTGGCGTCCTCTAAAAGTCGGCTTTCGCCCTCAAGTGGGGAACTTTCTCCTCTTCACTGCTGTCCGCGTCTGAGGTGATTCGCTGCTCCGTGTCTTTTCACAAACTTCTCATCGCCTTTTGTCACACTTTTAGGTCGTAACGAGGGAAAAACAGTCACTCAGTTTTATTTTTTATCCCCGAGAATCACTCGTGTGCCCGGGGGGGGGGGGCGGGGGGCTGGCTGGGGGTGAGCTGCTTCACCCGTGGAGGGGGGAAGAAACCGCGCGTCAAGACGTTTGGAAACGCGTCGGTCTCGCGGCAGAGGAACGCACGACCACGACTCTGTGTCCGCTCTTCTACTTCTTCTTCTTCTTCTTCCTCCTCTTCTTCTTTCCCCCCGTCAAACCGAAAACTGAAGCCAGGGAGACAGCTGGGGATCGCTGACAACCAGGAGCTGGGTTCTAACTGCTTGTCCTACCTTGAGGAAAAACGAAAAAAAAAAAAAAAAACCGCCTTCCTACACTCCCCCGATGATTTCCTTCTGCAGAGTCAGCGCAGTGCGCCGAGAGGAGAGCTGCGGACGGTCCGGGCTCAGAGAAGGTGGCTGCTGTGTTAATGCTGGCTGAATTCAGACCAGTGTTGTACACGCCGCATGTGTGTGTTTATGTGTGTGTGTGTGTGACTGTGGGTCCAGAGACTTTCTATGCCCGATGAGTTGATTTACGGTGTTATGTCAGGATGAGGAGTCTCATCTGCGTGCGACAAAAAATGTGCCAGAAAAGCCTTAGCCCCGAGACAAGAAATCGGCAGAGTCGCGCAGTACAGCTGCTAGAAACAGTTGAAAAATGATTCAATGATATTCAGCCTGTGTTTGTGTTTAACTTAGATGTATTGTTGTAGGTAAAATAATCTGTATTTACTTTAAACAATATTCTCTGTAGTACCGTGGATCGAATGTGGCCAAAGGGGAAATAAATTATAGAAAATAAACACAAATGTTTTGGAATTTCTTTCCATCTGAGAAAAGCTGTGTGAACTTTTTTTTCATGCTACACACTGCACTTCATCTTAAACCGAGAAAAACTTTCATTTCTAACTTACTCTGCCCTCGCGAGTGCATCGCGCGCACGGCACTGCGCGGGCGTGCTCGCACACTCGCACACGTGTTTCAGGCACTTGGAGATAGTTTGTGGTGTGTGTGTGTGTGTGTGTGTGTGTGTACTGCAGGGATGTGACACTGATTTCCTAAGTTGTGTCCCTCAGATCCTCAGAAGTGGGCGCGCTCATTAAAGTTTCATTGTGCACTTGTTTTTATGAGGATTTGCACAACATTTGACTGAGGCATCTCAAGAGTGAAGAGTTGAAGGAGTGAGGGGTGTGTGTGTGTGTGTTTCTGTGTGTGTTTGAGTGGAGCAGAAAGAGAGACATACAGCGCTCCTCCACAGTGACTGCCTGCCTCAGCCTGGCTCCTCCACCGGGGTGAGAGAGGCAGCTGAATCCCAGGGCAGTCATTTCTATCAAGTCAAGCGTCTGGAAGCCCCACTTGCATGTTTGGTCAAGGGGTAAATAATAGATCAGGGATTAGGCTTGTGTAGAATTCATTCCAGAGTAACAAGCTACTGAGGTCCCAGGATATGCATATTCATTCCTTGGCCAAGGCCGTGGGAGAGCGAGGACCATATGCCTGTTTGTCAGAGGGCTTAGATTGCTAATTAAATGAGATATTACATACTTATGTGAGCAACAAAACAAAAAGCCTTTAAAGAACTGTGTAGTAAAAAAAAACAATGTTTGAATCTGTTGTGTGTGAGTGCTTTGATGCTGCTTTAATTTGACTCAAGGAAGTGTTTTCTATTCAGTGTGGATGAGTATCATGACATGTTCTGCACATTAAAACACAACATGACCTTTTTTACTTTGCTGTTAACATGTAGCTAAACTGTCAGATGAAAAGTCTCTGTTATGACAAACACAAGATGTGTGATAAGTGTAGTTGTGACTGTGGGTGTATGGAGAGCCATGCTGTTATTTTTACCATCTTATTTTCTTTGATCATTATCAGTAAAACTGGTGTGCTTCTGGGTCGATGGGTGGACTGCACTGCATGAGCAGGGTCAGTCCCTTCTTTAGTTTATAGTTGTTTAAAAAAAAAGTGAACTTAGAAATGATCAGCTGATGCTCTGATGTATGGATCTAAGCTCAGTTACTGGGTATGTGTCAGGGCCCAACTCTGCCTCGTAGAAATTAGGTTTATAGTCATTAATTTTGTGGAAAATGTGTCCTTTTGTCAAAAATATGAGGAGAGATTTTTAATGTTCAAAAAATGTTTACAACAATATCTGCTCAAAACAGCTGATGTATGATTCATGTTCTTGATGGCAATGTTTAGGTACTCACAGAATCTGATTAGAGTCAGGGAAAGATCCAGGTCTTGGCAATTTCCTTAAGTTACGTCAAGTCAAGTCAAGTCAGATTTATTATATAGCGCAATCACAACAGAAGTTATCTCGAGAGAGTTACGTGGTGCATTATCACTACACATGTTTTGCTTGTCACACTATGTCATCTCTGGACTGACTAACCCCCAACCCTCATTAAAATAGAGTTAAATGACACGCAAAAAGTTTAAAATGTGTAGATATGGCATGTGCAATGTCCTTGAAAGTGGAGTGTCATCTATTCAGAATCCCACAGGATCACGTAGAAATGCTTTGTTGCCTCACACTGACCACACCCAGGAGTCAGGATCCAAACCCCGGTCTCTGATATCATAGGTCCAAGTGAGTTTAAGTTTCCCTCAAGATGTATTTAGAAAAAAACAGATTAGTATGTAAACAGGATTTCTGGGAGACAGGGTTTCAGGGTAGAACCCACTAACACTGTCTGCAGTGACCTGAGTGAAAGGTGCTGTTTTGGATTTATGACACAAGAAAATCATGACTATGTGAAAGTTTAGAAACATCATTTTTTCCAGTTGTAAAACATCCTACACATTTTGCTTGTTTATATTGTGTTTATTATATTAAAAAAATAGTGTTCAAAAAGATTTTGGTGTCAGCCTCTCAAACTCTACCATCAGATAAAACCGTGCACCTGCCTGGTATTTGAGTAGACACAGACAGTCTACTGTACATCCAGTAAAGGCAGCTTGATGGGAAAAAAGAGAGAATGTGTTTATTTGTCCCTGTGATGGGATCCCACTGTTCCCTAATTACCCAGCGGGACCACTGATAATGAGCTATTGAACCTGCTACCGGAGTGTTCCACCTCCTGGGACGGCCATCAGCTGCTGTACTGCTCTCGTGGATCCATCAGATCCACAGAGGAGCTCCTGTTCATTAAGTTCCAGTCACTACCGAAGCATAGAAAGGTCCAGAAAGGTCACTCTGGCCATGCCCAAGAACCCAGAAGACTTTTCAAAGGACTGGCTCATACTGCGAGTTCTCCTCACCAATCAGGAGGTAGTTAATGGCTCCAGGGGTGTTTCTTTATTACTACTACCAGCAGCTACCAGTTTCTGATGCCAGATAAGTGGTACATTTATGGTAACGTTGCTATCATCATGTCAAGTCACATTTATTTTTATGGCTCAGAATCACCCAACGTGCCTTAGAGGGTTTTGAACACAACACCTTCTATTCATCCACGTCTGGTTTGGATACACAAAAACTCCAACAAAAAAACTTGAACAGTAAAACAGGAATGATCATGAAGTAAAACAGTAAAACTGTACCAGAACACAGAGACAGGTCTGTGCCTAAATGTTTTACTATGATCTCACCTAACTCATAGACAGGGAAGCACAGGTGTTGGAAAAAGACAAATACTTTTCTCATCTAAAAGCTGTTTTCCGACTGGACAACATTTACTCAAAGCGATCAATGTCCCATGTCCTTGGTCTCCTCTCTCATACTCAAGGGAAATATGAACTTAAATACAACCTCACCACCTTAATTTACCCTTTCACCAAGCAAAGGACAAGCTCTGCAGTGAGCGCCCGAGGGAAATAGTCTGACTCCTTGTTCCCACACATCCTGAGGGGGCTAACCGGGGTGGGGATGGCAC
Organism: Lates calcarifer; assembly: GCF_001640805.2. Lineage (NCBI taxonomy): Eukaryota > Metazoa > Chordata > Actinopteri > Centropomidae > Lates > Lates calcarifer. The sequence continues at coordinate 11,611,481 of NC_066837.1, read as the reverse complement.
AGTAGTGAGTGTGGCCCTGAGGTTCATGGTACCGTGGATACACGCAAACACACACAGAAACACACACATAAGACATATACGCTGCTGTCTCCAGGAGGTGTGTCTTGTATGGATCAATTCCTCCTTTATGAGAGCTCTTGTCTGGTGAGGAGAGGACCAGAAGGTCATCAGATGAGAGTCAAACAGAGGTCCACGCCATCTCATCAGAGCTGGGGTTAGGACATGAACAAGGGGGCTTGTGCACGAACAGCATGTGGTGGAGGCGGTGGTGATGGTGGAGGTGGGGGGGGACTTATGGGAGGTCAGCGACATCACATGCATACAGGAACGCACATGATGGCAGAGACAGAGTGTAAGGTTTGTGGTGAGGGAAGGTTTTGAGCTGTCTGATTTAGGTGCAGAGATATTGTATGTCTGAAGGCTGAAGACAGGGAAGACAAGTGGTAATCAATGGTTTCTCTGTCCTGGGGTTTTGTAAGGCAGTCCAAGGTCTCACAGGATCCAGCATGAGGATGGCTCATGCTTGAGGTCAAAAGTGGCTGATAATTCTCCCATGGACTCCACTGAGAGATATAATATCCCTCCTCAGGGCATTGCTTGAATAGAAATGTGTACAAACAAGCCTTAAAATGTTCAGCATTTGAACATGAATTTAGGGAGCAATTTCAAAGCTTTGTGAGGGCCAATTTCAATTTCAAAAGGCGCCCAGTGTGATAACAGCTTGTTATTATCTAATCTCATTCAACAAGAAAACGTTAGACACCGAACAAATAGAGCCATCAGCCAGCCGCACTACAAAGTGACTGTGTTCAAAGACTGAGTGTAACTCTCACATGCTGGAGCCTGTCTCATTTCCATGCAGGGGGAGTGATGTTCTACTAAACACTGTGCAGGTTTGACATCCCAGCTGGCATTTGTACAATCAATGTTCCTTTAAAGCTGGGGACTCGTGACGCTTTAGTATCTATTGTCATCTCCCGCAGTTCTCGGGTTCTTTCCTCCCTCAGCATCAAAGCTAGGCCACATTAATGCAGACAATATCCCCACTTACCTGAGGCGGCAGGCGGAGACTGTGCTTTCACAATTCTCCATGGAGTGTCATGTTTTTCCCCGGGATGTGCCTCTCTTCCTTCCTCTGTCAGCGGCGGCACACCAGGGCTTGTCATTTGGTTCTTGAATTTTTCATGCAGGTGCATTTGCATGATCACAATTCTGGTGTCACTTGAACTTCCCCTGTGACTCCGCTGAGGCAGAACAGGAGTGGAGACATGCATGCTTATTGGGATTGTCGATGCAAGAGCTGTCTTGTTTCAAGGGGTGGCACTTCACAGTTTAACAGTTAGGCAATTAGACAGGAGAGGCCCACAAAGACAACTTCACACAGGAGTCGGTTTACATTTGCTACTGTAATGTTTACATTTGCTGCTATATATCTAAGTCAGTCATAGTCTGTAAGGAGTTACAGTGAGAGTTTATTTCACCTGGGTGGAGAGGGCACATGATCTCAGAAGTACAGCTAAATGAGAAGATCTGTTAATGTGGGTGTATGCACTACTCCACATGTGAACCAGTGTTATAAATGATCTTCATTATGACCAAAAAAAGCTTAATCATTTGACCATGTCTCTCCAAACAGTCCACAGATCATGATCAAGACTAAAGATTAAAATGTCCTCTGATTCATTTTAACAGATATGAATTTCAGAGATCCCAGTTAAACTCGGAATATAATATGAATCTCGCAGGGTGAGTCTCTTTTCAGTCACAGAACCACTACTCCCATGAGTGCCAGGAGACAAGCTGATGATTGACTGTTGAATTAAAGATCCATTCTTCATTCATGCTTTGTTTCTATTACAGAGCCTGTTTTCACTGCAGGTTACTATAATTCAAAGTATTATCAGACATGATGTTTATTAAAATAGGCCTGTGTTGGATATAGTCTCCACATACAGTATTCTTATGAGCTACTTAATATTAGCACATTAAAACATTTCCTGACAGTGTGTTAAACAGTGAAACGTCAGTAATGCTGCAACCTGTTCATTTTAATGGGCAAATAAATAAAGAAAGATAAACAGCATCGTACTATCCATATCAATTTAACTGTGAGAAACAATAAGACAATTATTAATCTGCATTACAGTCGTCAACATCACAGCATTTAACCCGTTTATAAAAGCTTCCCAATGAAAGAGGAGAAATCAAATCATGACAGCGGTTGAAGTGAGTCTTTTTTTTTTTGTTTTTATTGTAACTGCCGGAAGCATGTCACTGTGATATGAAAGAGTATTCGGTTGAGATCTGTCTTTTTATGTGCCTGAAATGCTCTTAGATCTGGATTAATCTGTCATTAAAGGCACACACAACAAACACTTAAAAGCGTGAGATACAGGTTGCTTCAAGACCTGGGAAAGAGCAGCGGCAGACACTGTCACAACATGGTGGAACATGTCTGTGGTGAACGTGTGAGCAACTGGAGGTGACTGAGGCCAAATTATACGCATTGATGATGAAAGAGGGGATGGTTAGAAGAGGATCCTTTTCAGTTACCAGCTTCTTCAGACAGAGCTGTGTTCATTTTAATATATTTTTCCATATGATCTTTTTATTGTTAACAGCTTCATAAGAGACTTTGTACCACTGACTGGTTTTCTGTTGTGACAAATATATTCAAAATCTTTTGGCCTCAAGACAAAAGGTGCAACTGAAGGGACCAGTTGCAGATGCATGATAAGAGAGAGAGAGAGAGAGAAGGGGGAGAGAGAGAGAGACAGAGAGAGGAGAGAGAGAGAGAGAGAGCCTTATTCTTAGATACCATGTGTCAGTCTGTGTGTCTGAACAAGAAACAGGGGGCAGGCAGATGTTGTGCATTATGTACCAGTCTACTGCCTCTAAAATTGTTCCGCAAATGAGGATCTTAATGAGAGGCAGTGTTCGTGGGTCAGGGAACAGCCTAATCATGCTAAGTCAATTGCATCTTTTCTGTTTGTGTGTGTATGTGTGTGTGAGAGAGAGAGAGAGAGAGAGGGAGAGAGAGAGACAGTGAGCAGATGAACCAACATTTGTCTGACTGAAAAGGAGTGCCAGTCCTCATATTTCTTCATTTTCCTCTCTCACCCTGCGCTCCAAATCTGGCTGGACACTTAAGTACATTAGCTACACAATATGGAGTTGTCTTGTCTCAACAGCAAAACAGATGTCAAACATGCGTCTGTTCATTTTTCCTCGCTTGCATCCAGTTCCCACTATGGAGTCAGGATTCAGAATTTATTGTGCATAATGTCTTTGACCTCACCACGGATCATTACAAACGTATAAAACAAGGCAAATATCAACAAGGGTAAGGGTATAAGTTCACCTGTTAAAAGAAAAACAACATTTTAAACATAAACTACCACATAAAGATCAATATCATATCTCAATGTCATGTCTCTTTACCGTCATTCATGTGGCTGTTGAGCTTTGATATAACAACAGGGATTTATAGCCTTGTAAAACAGCGCTTGCAGACACAGGGGAACACTCATTCTGTGTAGTAAAAATCATACATCATACATCTGCAGCAGTGTTTTCACTCTGTAGTCTGTGTGTATGTGTGTGTGTATGTGTGTGATATCACAGTAGTTTCACATCATCTCTCCTGACCACTGACATGTCATTTTCTATGAATGCTACTGTCATTTTAACACTGTGATATTTCTCTGATGCTTTGTGTAACATGTTATTATTCCACTTCTGGTTTTTTAGTTACACTATGGTATATTTATATGTACAATGATACAGAAATTATTACAGTAATTAGACTTTTCCACTCCCTTCTAGTGTTTGTGTTTGTTACCCAGCCTATGTAAAGATTTTAAGACTAATTTAAAGTCTTAAAAGTCTTAAATGTAAGTCATTAAATTAGTCTTTAAATTTAGTAAGGGATTCAGATATTATTATCAAATGTTTTTGACATTTTATTACCCTTTGAGATAATTGCAACAGTTGTAATAAGATTAAATGAAAAAATAATACAAATATAGAAACAAAAAAATACACAGTTATGTTATGTGTGTTCTGTAATGTATCTGTAATAGGCCTAAAGGAAGAAAAAAATAGATTCAACTTTACAATGATTGCACACAGTAAGAACCAGTACAACAAAATGAAGTTTAGCATCTAATTATATTAGCAAGCTTGCACATAGATCTATATAAAGATAAATATACATAATGAATCAGTCACTGACAGTCAGAAGAGATGTAACTGTGATGTACACAATAAACAAAGCCAGAAGTGATTTGGTGGGTAGAAAAAGCAAATGAACTCTCCATCCACATCCAAAGCATTGAATGATTAGGAATTCTTTCATATATAGTCATTTATAATTTAAAAGCAATGGATCTGAGCCATGGTGGTCTGGACTTGGTAGTCGTTGCTCAGAGTTTGTCTTGATCTTAGCTTATAGTCAGCTAAAATGTTCTTCTGATGAGAGCCCAGTGGGAGACACAAGCTGATTCAAGAAGTCACAACCAGGGCAGTTCAGAGGAATTGCCAACCAGTATGGCCACAAGGTACGGCTTCATGGATTTCTGTTAAATCTTCTGGCTCCATATGAAATAGCAAGGATGGATGTGTAGGAAATGAATCACTGGAGCAGTGTCTGATCGCAGTGAGCCATGTATCGTGCATATGCACACAAATGTGTTAGTCTGTGGTTCCTGTTGTGACACAGTCTGTCAATATTTTGAATACCAATCTGTCAGTCTTTAAAACATACACAGTTACTGTAGCTGGAAGATTAAAAGATCACTGTTTTGAACCGCTTATTAAATAACACTGTAGTGTGTTATTGTGTAGTAAACAGATTAAACTCCAAACACCCAGACAGGACCGCCTCTGGTCCCCAAACCCACCGTTGAAAACTAACACACGGATTCTGATCATGATACCGTAAATGAAGGGTAACTGTCGTGAAATGACGTGAAACGGAAAACAGCGGGCTTGTTTGAAAGGAGGAAAGCATCTCTGTCGTTATTGACAACAGTGAGGTTCGCTGGTAAAGTTTGTCTCGGTTTTATGGAAAGAAAGAAAATATTCAGTAAATAAGATATAGAGGAGAGATAAGTATGCTGTGGTGGAGACGAGTCGTGATGTTGTTCGGGACCGCAGGCGGAAAACTGTCAACAGCAGACAAGAAACAGGAAATATAAATGTTTGTTAAGCGGCTAACGTTAGCATAGTTAGCTCCAGTAGCTGTGTCCTGTGCTGTAACGTTAAAGCTGCGGCTACAGTGTTGATAGCTGCCTGGTTAGCAGGTGATTAAACAGGTAAGAGACGAGCTGTGTTCACTCCTACTAAAGAGCTTCTTAGTCAGCTAACAGGTATCACCTTACTACAGGTAGCTAATGTCAGGTTAATGATACGAATCAGCTGTCGATATCAAGTTAAACTAAACATTGTATAATCTTTTTATCCGTTGTTACAAGTATTATTTCTGTTCTGAGAGCCACCAAACTGATATCAGTTGTTATTTTGATTCCCTTTCAGTACCCAAAATGTCCTCCAGAGTCGACAGTCGTGTTCTGGTGTTGGAGCAGCAAGTGAAGAGTTTATCAGATGAATTAATGCAATGCCAGGTATGTATGAATAAGAATATTTTCTCAGCTGGCACTTTGTACGATATACCAAGCTAAAACTAATGCACCACAAACTGCAGCCTCCAAAATGACCATTAAATTGAGTCACCACCCCTCTGAAACAGTTTTAACCAACCATGATTATCTGACTGTGAGGGACAATCTACACACACCATGCAGCACTAAAAGTGAAAACAGCTTTACTTCCTCTCTTCATTATTTCATCTCCATCAGACAATGACTGCCCATTTATCATCTTAATCATCAAAGACTTGTGACTGTTGTTTAATATAAAATAATGATTTCTGCATGTTAGAAAGTAGCTCAATCATCTGTGTCTATTTCAGCTCCACTTATTTGGATAGAAAAAGCATAACTTATGATTATAGTTTTGAGATTTATGAGCAGTTGTCAGGTGAAATTGAAATGGATACCTGCTTTTGTTATTTAAAGATGGGTTTATTTTACTAAATTGCATTGATTGTATTTTATTTGTTCAGTTGCCCCTTTCATCCTAAAGTATGCAAATGTCCTGACCATACTTTATTGAATGTTCAGCAAAGATAGTAAATAGTGTGCAACAAATATCTGCTTCTAGAGAAAATGTGAATAAACAGATCCTCCCCTGTTTTGTGTTTGTTCAGATGAATTCAAACACACAGATACAGACAGTGCTTATGAGCAGATCTGAGAGCGTTTCATCCTCACTGTGGAAGTCAGTGATTGAGGGAGGGTGTCCTTGCATACTCACCACCAGGTGGTGCCTAATAACATGAGTGAACTGAACCCAGCAGTTATCACTTTGCATATGCACTGTACCTTGTTGTACAGGTAGACAGACAGCTGTGGGCCTCAGCAGATGATGTGTTACATCTGAGTTTTTATTAGACTATAGATACCAACCTAACAAATGGGGCAGGAACATTTGTTGTGCTGCTGTGTGACTGTAACTGAATATGTGCCTGTTACCTTAGTTATTGTGTGTGTAACGTTTAGTTTGACTGAAGTTAACTTTCTGAAGTAACTCAGAAAAATATGTTTTTCTTAGTCTTCCATAATTTGTAGGAGCCACAAGTGTAAAGCACTTATGGCGCAAATCCATGTGTGCACCATTTTAACTCAATAAAAACTTCATTTGCTTCTTATCCAGCAGCATCGGGTCTAAAAATTAGATATTTAAAATGCTCCAGAGATCATAAAAACACATGTTGAAATCACCGTATTCGTATTTAATAACATGATGCATGTTCTCATTAAGGCTATAGTACTGGCCTGTTTATTTTGAGCTATCACTTATTTTTTTACTTTTTAAAATATAAATTTGGATTATGTAACATTTTTTGCAGACAGTTGTTAGGTATTAAATGTTGTTTCCAAAGTCGTGGCGGTCTAAATTAATTTCTATAATTAGGGGGTTTTACCCACCTAAGAACACACAGAATAAAGGTGCAGCTGCACTTTTGTCAATAGAAATTTTCCTACTGCAAATTGCATATTATCTTAAATGTTGCTGGAAACATTTCCAGAGCCTATAAACATTCCCACAGCATTTTGATTGTGTCACTAATGGAGAGCACCTTCTCACTGTAACAGCCATATTGAAATGTTACTCTCGGTTGTAATGCACCACATTATAGTACTACAGGTTTACCAGTGATAATTTGTTCTCTCTACTTTGACAGTCCCCTGCTGCCTCACATTAAACTGACATGGAAGCCGTCCTTGGTGGTCTCGTCTGGAGCAGAACATCAGTGATTCTGTCTATCTAATAGGGACCTTTAGTTGTGCAGTGTACCATTTAAATAGTGGCATTAGAATACCATTGATGTCTTAAGTCTCTGGCAAGATGTACTTCAGGACAACCATTAACTACAAAGAGTCTCATCTGTCGGCCAGCAAATGTTCCTACTAGACCATGCTAATTTTATTAATACGTGGCTGAATTTCAGTGGCTCTTTTTGGTATGTTTAGCCGATGGTGTCTCAGTGTCTAGATTCAAAATGAATAATTCAGCTATCATCAAACACACATTCAGTGCATCTTTAAGTACACATACGGCAGAGGAGGGCTCTTGATGAGGGTCCTGGCTGAACGCTTGTCTGTGGATTGGCTAATGGCAGCCAAAGGCCAGGCAGAGAGAGAGAGTGAGTGAGAGAGAGAGAGACCACCTATTTCATGTCAACCGTGCTGCTTAATTTCATCGTTAGCTGCATTGCAGGGATGATTTGGTGAGATCTCTATCCCCCCTTCACCCACTCCCCCTCTGTATACAAGCACATACAGATGCATACAGAGACAGAGATCTACAGTCCTTCCACTTTATATGTTCAACTCATGGTCTTATCAAGGTCTGCTTCTGCCATTTTAGTAAATAATTGATTAGACACTTTTGAAAAGGGGGTTAAAATTCATATACTAATTGGAGACCAGTAGATTCCAGTGGGAGGGATGACTTTTATCTTATGATGATGTGAACATAATTTATCAGATAATTTTATATTAAGTCGATTTGGTATAATTCTGTCTTTTAATGTCAGAAAATGTAGTTTTTAGATGTCCCTCATTAAATGTAATGTAGCTTAAAAAACCAGCGAGACAATTTGAATTGGAAATGTGTCAGGGGCTGGCTGGGTTTTTCTACTTGAAGATGACTCTCTCTGTCATCAGTTTTGAGTTTCTTTGGGGCTAGTTACTTTGGAGCTGTAGTGGAAAACATATCCGGAGAGCAATTGATTAATAAAGAAAATGCAAGCTCGACTGCTGTGTTTTGATTTGGATCCCCAGCTCTCCACAGTCATAAATAGTGCATAATGACAAGTGTCAATGCTTGCTCCCCTTGAGTCGAAGGTCACATCTCAGCCATGGAGATTCCTGTTAAGAGAGGCTCATGATTAGAGAGGGCAGGCCAGATCAAAAACTATTTTGTACAAGATGCTTAAATTATTGATTGACTGCTCCTTCTGTCGTATGCTAATGTCACTGAGCATCCTGTTAAATTTTTTGTTTTTCAGTCAGAAGAGCTTAGATGTGCTGTGGCCTTGCTGCATTTTAAGACATATTTATCAAAAGCTGTTTATCTCAATTAAGACTAACAGCTGTTGACTTGCTGAAACCTTTATTTCCGCAGGCAGACAAGGAGTTTGTGTGGTCCCTATGGAAACGCCTCCAAGTGGCAAATCCAGACTTGACCCAGGCTGTCAGTTTGGTGGTTGAGCGGTAAGTAGATTCATCTCTCAGAGTGCTACCTGAGAAACTCAACAGCTGAAAATTCCTTTATCTCGCGAGTGAGGAGAAATATGTGTGAAAGTCGTTCAAGGGGTGTTTAAGGCACCTTGGCCATTCTGCCGGGGTTACGACGGAATCTGGTGCAGATGCTGATTTAAGCCTTCTTATCCCCGGTCTAGCAGTTCAACCATGGAAACCCTTTTAATGAAAATTCTCCTCCTCTGCTGCTCCCATTCTGAGCAGTTGAAACACTCCTGCCAAATACTTGTCTTTATCAGATAAATTGTGAGATTGAGTATGACCTCTTTTGCAGGGTGGCTAAGCTATATGAAAAACAGTGGCATGGGAACTCTCAGAAAAGATGGAGGAGGTTCAAACTTTTTCCTGATGATGCACAGCTGGATAAATGAAATATATTCCTTCTTAGCAGGAAAAAAATATTTGACTTTAAATTGTTTTTGATGCAGTTTGAACATTACCGTGGTTATTTTTTTCCTCTTGTTCCAAATGCCACTGAAATTAGTATAAAGCTTCATTCACTTCTTCAGTTTTTTCTGACTTTTTTTCTTTTGGGGATACATTAAAATGATATTTTCCCCATCACGGGTGCGTATCACATGCTTTTTGAGTCTGTCAGTTGTTGCTACAGACCTTTAATAGGGGTAAAACACAGTGCAGCAGTGTGCAGAGAGTTCCTCAGTACCTGTGCCTCTCATTCCTTCTCCACACCCTGCTCAGTTCCTTCATAGCCCCTTAGGAAACCCATCAAAGTATGCTGCTCTGCTGAGACTGGTGGGGGAACATGCATCCACAGAGTGTATGTGTATTGTATCACCTGATGCGCAGGAGAATATTGACATGGTAATTGTGTCGACTCCAGTCAAGTGCTGGTGCCCACCGGGAGTTGCCATTCACCCTCCCCTCCCCTTTCTCAGCGGATCTTGTAGAGTGATTGGTTGGTTGCTCAGGACACGGTGAACACAGCTCCAATATACGAGGAGATGTAGCTAGGCCGGCCTGCGTTCCAGCTCCTCCAGGGACACCAGATACTTATTTCGGTGTCTACCAGGGGAGAAGGCTGATCAGAAGAGGCAAAGAGACGAGAGAAAAGGCCTCGAAGATGGGAGGTGTCGAAGGAGCGAGTGATGAGTGGAGGGAATGGAGGGCCCCTGGTGACCTAAAGCAGTTGAAACAAACAGGTCCCCAATTGATGCCTTGTTTTTGTCTCCCTAAAAGTTCATTATGATAAAAGAGGTGCTAGTGGGCATGAGACAAAAGTTCAGAGTTTGGTGCTACAGCATTGTTGTACAGCAGGTATGCTTTAACAGCGAATGAGTGAACAAACCATTTCATTCATACTGACAACACTTAGTTTAGCATTAATACATTTGAGAAGAATAAAAATAACATTGGCTACAAGTAATGGGATGTAAATGGATATTCTTTATTTGCTAGGTACAGGCAGATACACAAAAAACCTGAAAGTATAGTTAGAAATTGACATTTTACAAGATGATTATAAAAGACAAGATTTGTACCAAAAGTATTATGGAATACTTAATATACATGTTTGCTATTTCTGCTTGTTTTTATTTCTCTATATCAGTACATTTAAAAAAACATTGAAGGAAAGATATGGACCCTTTCTATAGGCATATTATCTGTTGATCTGTGTGGATGTACTTTTCATCCACAGCCATGGCCACATAGTCATTTGTTTGTCTTTTCTCTTTCTTCTAGTGAGAAGCACAAAGCTGAGATAAAGGACAGGAAAGTGCTGGAGATCCTCCAGTCCAAAGACTACAAGATACAGGAGCTGGAACAGGTACAGTACAGTTTGATCCAGTGGGCTGTAACTTACTATGTTAAACAAAGACCTGAGCATTTTATTAGGAACACCAGTACACCTGCTCATTCATGCAGTTATTCAATCAGCCAGTCATTTGGCAGCAGTGCGTAAAATCTTGCAGACCCAGGTCAGGAGCTTCAGTTAATGTTCACATTTAACATCAGAATGAGGAAAAATGTGATCTCTGTAACTTAGATTTACTTTTTTAGTGTGTTGATCTCTTGCTGATGTCCTGGGATTTTCATGCACAGAAGTCTCTAGAGTTTACTTAGAGTGGTGCAACAAACACTGAGCGGCAGTTCTGTGAATGGAGACACAATGTTGATGTGAGAGGTCAGAGGAGAATGGTCAGACTTGTATGAGATGGCCACAGTAACTCAGATCAGGTTCCACTCATCAGCCAAGAACAGAAATGTAAGGCTGCAGGGGGCACTGACTCACCAAAACTGGACTGGTGAAGACTGAATAAACATAGCCTGGTATGATTAATCTTGATTTCTAGTGAGGCATGCAGATGTTAGGGTCAGAATCTGGAAACAGCAGCATGAATCCATGGACCTCGCATGCCTTGTGTCAGCCCCTTAATACCAGTTTGTCAAGGTTTAAATGGCATCCCTGTACAAACAAACCATACTTACAGATATTTAATAGACAGACTGAGAGTCAAATGTCTTTCTCAACACGTTGCCTTTAAGTGTAAAATGAGGGCGTTTCTCATTTGTTTCTCCCAGACACATTCCAGTTATAAGCTTGCTTATCTGACATTTTAATTACAAGCATTTCTTTTATATAATTTATATATATACAACTTTATATAACGTTCACTGAAATGATTTGATTTCATCAGGATTCTTTATTTTACAGGATCTTTTTTGCCTTTTGTAGGTTGTGATTACAAACAAGTGAAACTTGAACTAAACACCTCAAGCTCTTTCGCTGTCTTACCTGCTTTCTTTTAGCATTGCCCCCTGAGTAATATTTCTTGATGGTATGATGGCTAACGATAATGACATCACTAATGTAATTTACTCCAAATCATCATCCCTTCACTGAAGCATCTGTCAGTCCCCTTCATTAGTGTCTCTCATCCAGAATCGTGTTCGTTCCTAATGAGACTGGCTGTAATGGAGTCATCAACTTGCCAGTGTCTTTTTTTTTTTTTTTTTTTTTTTTTTTACCTTCTCCTCCTCAGCCATCTTAACACTGATCCAGTCGATACAGGAGTCATAGTCGTAGCTCATCGAAGCACAAGATATGTGATTACATCCCAGAGCAGTGTTTTCTCACAGGTTTCAAACATCTCCTGATGGGTGTGGGTTCACGACTTTAAAGCAGCCTGATCTCCCAGCCTTCTTTTGGATAACCCCTGAACAGGGCTGTCTGATGTTGTTTATAAATTATGGCTTTATTATTTTGTGTCTATGGAGATAACATCCTCCTGTAGCCTGCAGAAACATTATGTTTGTTATACAGTCTGTGCCTCTTGGGAAACTAAATACTCTAAATAAGACAAGTTGAATGTGAAGGAGAGAAGTTATCTTTTTTACATTGATCAGACCTTGATTTTCCCTGGAATCTTGTTGTTCATGAGCAGTTCATTCATAAATAGTTTGCTGAATTGGACTTGATCCTAGTGAAGGCCGCTACATTTCAATAAGACTGTGGTGAAGTGAAAACTTTATTGATCCTAAATAGTTGAGGTGAATTTATAACCTTATTGTCATTACAACAAACTGTGTCAGGACTGCAACCAGAGAGACACGACAACATTCATCACCACACACTAATAATAAAATTATATGCATAAGAACATTTTAAATACTCAAAGTACCATAAATGTAAATCATAAAAATGAAATACTGCTCCTTAAGTGTGGAAGGTCTGGTGATTTATTTAATGTAGCTTTCGTCTCAAACCAATAGCTGGCAGATCGACATAAGTAGCCACACATTTTCAATCTGTTAGTGCCAGCTTTAAAGGCTGTGACAGTGTGTCTTAGACTTTCAAACCAGCCTGTTGTGATAGTAATAAACATGAAAGCTTACCAGCCTCCAGCTAAAGGATATAGTGTACTAACAATGCAAGCTGCGTGACTAAGCAGAGTTAAACCTTCCCTTTGATAAGCTGTCCAAGAGTCTCTGTACTTAAACGATGCATTCATCACTCTTAATCTGTTTAAGTGTACACCTGTTTACGCTGTGTTTAATTATCTGATGCATTTCAAACTTCACTTTCACAGAAAACTGTTTGATATTTTCATTCTTTTGTTTTTCAATGTGACTGAAAAGAATCTTGTTCTCCTCTGTAAATTGTTGGTAATGAAACTATGAAACTTGCGGGCTATTTGAAAAGCTCATTAATAGCTCTGTGCTGTGTCATCCAGCCCTCTGACAGTCATCATCTCGTCCATAGTCTTGAGCCATAAATACCCAAATAGTGATAGTAGTAGTAATTTTTTTTTTGGAGATGTGATGGTCTGCTGAGTGCACACAGGATCTCACACTCCTCTTTATGTCTCAGCTCTCCAACTTTGATGATGTTTTTTTTTCTTCCTGGTCTTCTTTTTTCCTTCCACCTCTTTCTCTACATACTTTCCCTCGCTACTCCGTTCCATTTTTGTAACATAATTAGCTTTCATTTTTGAACTGCACTGGGAATTTTCAAATGCTAATCTTTCTGTCCTAGACCTCTTAACTTGGCGGAACCCCCTTTTTTTCCTCTTCTATCAATTGAGCACTACTGGGGTTCAAATTGTTCTTGCCTACCTCATTATCAACGTTTGAATTTATTTTCTGCTCTCCAGTATAAATCTCTATTAAAGCCCCTCTGTTCTTAGCACGGAGAGCTAGGAGTAGCGAGGAACGCTAAATCCACTATCTGGATATATCTGAGTGATTTCCCTCAACATGGCAATTAATTGCATCCCAGAGCACAGTGTTATTTGAGAGAGGGCTGTACCCACAGAAGGCTGTGGATTACCAGCCAATGCCAAACCCCAGCTGATGCAGTGTTAAGAGGCCAGCCTCCTCCTACTAAGGCCACGAAGGCTGCCAAAAAATATGAAGTGAACATACACACGCATCAAAAGTGGGTGGTCATTAACATTATTGTACCCTTTCTGCTGTCCTCTGGTTTGGTGAAGCTGGAGAATCATTAAACCTATCATCATGGAGCTTTATGATGTTCTGTGATTCACTATAGAATTAAAATAAACATCAGTTAGATCTTAATAGTCTTTATTAGTTTGTGGTTGCTTTCTGCTTAGAGCTGCAACAACAGATAATTAATATTCTGATTGTCAGTTAATCATTACAAGTACTTTTTTCAAACAAAAATGTCAAATATTTGATTCTTCCAGGTGCTTGTCTTAACATTATTGTAAAGTGAACATCTTTGAGTTTTGGGTTGTAGGTTGGAGAAGACAAGACATGTAAACATGTCACCTTGGTCTCTAATAAAATTGTGATGGGCATTTTTCATTGTCCTCTGATTCTTTATAGACCTAATGATTAATTATTTATCTAGAAAATAGTCTGCAAGATAACTGATTATGAATGTTTCTGTTGCAGCAGCCTCTAGCGCAAAAAATAATTAGAGTTTTATTTATGTTTTACACTTTTTCTTCTTAATATTTACTGATATAGTTGTAAACAACCAGGTTTTGAAATCTGAAATGGTTGTTTTTATGTAATGTCTTATGGACACAATCCAAACCCTGATTTTGATTTGAGTTTTCTAAAACCTAAATGCATAATATAACCTGTGACTTTCTTCTTTCTTTGTCTCTCCTCCTCTATCTGTCGCTCTCTGTCCTTTTTTTTTCCCCCTTCTGTCTGCCACAGAAAGTGACAGGGCAGCAGCAGGAGATTAACAGTTTGGTGCAGAGGACGACGACGGTGGACGAGGAGCGTGCCTTAATGAAGAAAGAGCTGACAGCTCTGCGGGAAAAACTGGTCAATAAGAATCAGGAACTTCAGGTTTGTGGAACAAATGTTCAGCGGCAGTCTGGGCCTCAGAGCCAAAAAGTCTCTTTTCTGTGTGGCACTGAACACGACAAGTCCCCTGTGGCTATAGCCACAGGCGTTTGAATCATTTAGAAGAGGAGGAGGAGGATTTCTCAGCCCTCTTGAACACAATCTCCATGTCTTTGTGTCTTCTCTTCTGGCTTTTCAAACTCACTCTGTCTCAGCCTTTCTTGTTTTTAGCTTTACCTTCTTGCTACTGACAACAGAGAATTCTTAACAGCTGGAAAGTATGTGCGAGAGAGAAAGAGGGAGAGAAAGAAAAGCAGGTTGTTAACTTGAAGATAAATACTTAATGACTGCTTCAGTGGGAGAAAGTGAAAAGTGTGCATATGATGGTGTGGCTTCTCCCTAATTATGCTTAGATGGGACCCGGCTATGATTAATTGATAAAGGAATGGTCCTTACACAGTCTTGGTGAGGTCTCATGGCGTGAAATCGTGGGGGACAGCATCAAAGGAGACCTAGGTTGAGTCTAATGGGTCTTGCAGCAAGCACCATTCTCATTAGGAGCCTGTCATTAAAGCCGACAGACTGGCCTCTGTACCTGCGTGAGCCCGGCTCTTGCAGCACGGCTCGGCCCACGCCAGCCAACATCTGGCCACGTGGGTCCAGTCATACGGCACAGATGACCTTGGCCAATCAGCGGCCCATGCAGGGGGCTCCCGCAGCAAAGCTGGTCCACTGTTTACATATTCATTTCAACCTCAACCCCATGGGTTGCTTCTCTTTTTGTATCACTCCTCCTTTCTTTTTCCCCCCATTTTCTCAGTTTGAATTGCTACTTTTTCTGTTCCTCTCCTTTCGTCACTGTTGTTTATTTGGCCCTCATGACCTCCCACTCTCCTCCTCACACACACACACCTCTCTTATCCAGGAAATGAAGACGGAGTGTGGGAGGAAAGGGGAGGAGGAGCGGCAGGTGGTGCAGGCTCTGGAGGAGGAGAAAGAGGGATTAACTTCCCGCTGCGCAGCCCTGCGAGCTGACCTGGAGGAGAAAGAGAGGCAGGCCAACAGCCAGCGAGACCAGAGAGACGCTGCCCAGGCCAGAGTCAAGGTACGAACACGGGGACAAGTCCACCTGTACAGGAAGAGCCCCCGTCCGCTGTCTTTCCCTTTCTTGTGCACACCTTGAACTCTCTTGAACCCTCACACTCTCCTCCTCAGCATGTGAATATAAAAAGATAGCAAAGCACACAATTTAAATATACAGAGACTATATTCAAAGGAATGAGATATTATGATTTAACATGAGGGAGGCTGATCTTCCTTCCACCTGATGACCACAAAACCTTTAAATTTACATGTCGTTTGCATGTGTGGCTGCAAGAGTTTGTGATTGTTGTATGTTTTCTGTCATTCACTCTCTCCACAAGCGAGTAGGTTTTTCAGAATTTGCGCATGGTTCCAGTCATCATTATTTATTATTTATACTCTCCCTCTCTGTGGACATGAGAAAAACAGTGATTACACAGCGACAGCAGTGTTGCTGTTTAAACATTTAACCAGTCAGATCACAATCTGAGTCCTTGAAGAGGTTTCATCCACATCTCAACCTGCCGCCTGTTGCCATCTCCTCACAGAAATCATTTGCCTGCCAATATTGGAGTCTCAGGACACAGGAGCTGCAGGAGAACCTTGTGTTCTGCTCATCCTTATAGACTAATCATTATGAAACATATTGCCGCTCCAGTCAAATGGAGTCTGACAGAAAGTCTTGTATAAGTCAGGGCTGCAGAGTAATTATACTTGGACGGGATGGAGCCCAGCAACTAGTCTATGCACATCCATCACAGCCTAAGACACTCCACCTGTTCCTCATTTTTAGTATCATGAATTGATTTGAAAGATGGAGATGGAGAATATGGGGTGTGTGCTGGATACATCATGCCAATTTGTTTGACATTGCAAAGATTTGTCCAGTAAATTTATCATTTAATCCAGTGCATACATAGATAACATACACCTATTATATTGTTATTATAATTTTTTCCTTTTTAAATCAAAGAAATACCTGACAATATAACATCCCTGCAGCTAATACAGATGAACTTATCATCCTTATTATGTTCATATACATGTAGAAAGTTTTAAAAAATACAGACTATGGCTTAAATAAACATGACCAATGCATCAACAACACAAACAATCTCATCAAAGTGTTTCCTTTCTTTCCATTACCACTGGATAATTAATTTTTCGTATGGTTAATTCTGGTAGTGAGAAATATTGTTTTTAATTATATTCAAACTCTCTACACCTTATCTGTTCGGGCACGGTGCTGCTCTGCACTCAGATGGGTTTTGACAGTGCTCACAGCTCATTCCCATCGGATGACTATATGGCCATTGAAAAAAAAAAAAACACATGGAGCTTAAGAAGATGCTTTATGTTGTAAAACGGTTCCATCAGTTCTACCGTGTGTGACAAAAACACATCTGAAATGTGTCTTGTTTAGACAACTAGTAACAGCTTTTCCAAATGACACATAACTAATTCTAGTAATTCCAGCACAGTGATGAAATTACTTGCAAAAAAAGTTGTCATAAAAATACTAATCAGAAATATTTATTCATATTGAATGGAAGTATATGTACTGGTCAGAGGTACAAAAAGAAATTCAGATGTTTTGATCCTCTTTTGTAATCTGTGTTAAAGTGTGGAATATATTGTGAAAAGTCTCTGAAAGGGCTTTAAATTCAATGTTTCTTTACCAGGAGTTGGAGGAGGAGCTCCATAACACCTGGCAGGAGTTGTCCAGCCTGCAGAGCTACAGTAGCAGTCTGGAAGGTCAGCTTTCCTCCAAAGAGAGGGAGGTGGCAACAAAAGAGGGGCAACTCAATCAACTCCGGTGAGCTGAACTGAAGAATTGGCCAGTATATTTTAGTGTTTGTTTTTTCCTAGCAACCTCATCTACTTTAAGTAGTGATATTTTGGAGTAATCTCATTAGTTGAAGTATGTGTGGATCTCTCTTGTGTAGACATATGCGTATACATCTCTTCAAACGGGTTAGTGCGTGCAGCAGCTAGTATATCACTCTACGCTGTGAGGCTTGGGGGTGACACAGATCTCCTCCGCTCTGGCTCACCTAAAGCCACTTGATAAGCCCTGCATAGTGGATGTGCTTTAAAAGAGGGAGAAAAGGGAAACAGGGCAGGCTTTGGCTAAGCTTTAGTCGATATGATAAAAACTGTGAGAACCGTATGAGCCTTAGTGGTAATCTCAACCTTTTTTAACTACTTTTCTGTTTTAATGCCAGAGGCACTCTGACATGTCAGTCACACCGGGGGATAGAGACCACTCTTCAGGTTTTAGTTAGGTGATTAAAGATGTCCTCATACGTTAGTGAGCACTTTGTGGGACAGAAAACAAATTTCTGATATGAACTTAAAAGGTTACACATGCTGTTATGTTGAGGGAAATTTAGACATGGTAAAAGGTAAAAGAGAGAGTTAACAAATGCATCATTCTCCTGGATTTTAGTGAAATATGGTATTTTTCAGGGAAAGTATGTGGATGTGAATTACATTACATTTATTATTAAATAAACATTTTTTACATACTTATTTTATTTATTTGAAATAATTAATTCAAGTTATCTGACTTTCTCAGACCTTCTTGTTTTTTAAGAATTCTTTTACATTTCTCACCTTGAGTAGGAAAAAAACTCAACTGTTATAAATGCTATAATTTCAGTGTATTGATGAGTGAGTTTCAGTATGAGTTTGTATAACATGTTGCATATGTGTGTGTGTAGTCGTGAGTTTGCAGAAGTGCAGACTCTGTACAGACAGAGCACAGAGCATGCAGCAGAGCAGAGCCATCTGATCAAGCAACTGGAAGGACTCAACCTCGACACACAGAGAGTCCTGAGGAACCAAGAGGAGGCCCATACTGCTGACACCACCTCCTATCAGAGGGTACTCGCACATGCACACACACACGCCAAAACCTCAAACTTATCATTATTATAACCACTTTGTTGCACTCCACTCAGGCCTCACCCGCTGTGGTGATTTATTTCCAGGCTAGCTGTAACCTACAATTATTTTACTAGTGCCAGAGAAGAAGGACCTTTCTCACAGTATCCTGTTACTGTGAATGGGTTCTCAACCTACCAGCCCTCTGTCTGATGACTCTACCACTGTGCCGTGCCATCCACAGCCAAACACAGGGAGGGGCAGAGGGGCAATTATTAGTCATAAAACATGAACATTAAGGAACATTTTGGTTTCACTTTATATTATCATCTTTTTGGTGTCATCCATTTTTCCTTTTCCTTCTTACTTAGATGATCTTAGCATATGTCTTTCCCATTACTATGGAAATGAGAAAAACACCCTCATATGAAAACACTTGTCCATCTCAATGTCACCTAATCCCACGAGTGATTTTGTCTCATCTTTTTACATCCCATCCCTGGTTGACCTGACCCATTCCCTTACCTCTTCACCTCCCCTTCTGAGCTCTATTTGATTTTTTCCCAAACCTTTCTGTCTTATTTGTACTTGTTGACAGCTGTACAAGGAGCTGAGTCAGTGCTACCAGGCCCTGGTGTCGAGTGAGGCCAACCTCCGTCAGAGTCACCAGGAGCTCAGCAGCCAGCTGGTTCAGAAAGACCAAGTCATCCTGCAACTCCAGGCCCAGCTACAGCAGCTAAAACAGCAGGAGCAGGAGCAAATACAACAGCTACAGGCTCAGCAGACAACCATCTATCTGTCACCCAACAGACAAACCAACTTTAAGGTAACTTCCTCTCTCATTCTTCACCCTCTTTCATCACAACAAAGAGGAACTTTGCACTTGTGTGTGTAAGGACAACAGAATATGTATGCTTATTATTCCCTGCATATTATATCTATGCCTTTTCTGAAAGGATAAATACATTATTCTATGATGCCTCTGTCAATCACCTGTCTGAAGCGCATGTGTAATTGTCCTAAGGTACAGAAACGGCAACGTGTAGGTGGATTAGTAGGCGCAGCAATACCTGATATGCCCCAGCACGGCCTGTGGTGGTGGTCTTTAAGTGCGAATCACTCTCTTGGTATCACTCTAGTTCACCCTTGATCTAGCCATCTCTCTTAGCAGCAGTGTCTTTCATGTCAGCTATCTGATCTTTCGTTCTCAGTCCGGGGCATTCACACTCTCTCTGACTTGCTTACTTTATCTATCTTCTTTCTCTCTTCCCACCCAAGTACCTGGAAGTCTTTTTAACACTCTCTGGTCACATAGCAGATAAGACAGATAAGAGGTGGAGAGAGGTGATTTAATTGGAGCTTGGTAACGTTCTTGAAGATGATGTTGGAGTTGCAGTTCTACATCTGTCAGTCAGCGGGGGTTTGGCTACGGCTCACTACCTTTGAACTGTCACCCCAAGGCGATAGTGGATGGTAGTTTAAATTTAATGCTGCAGCCACAATTTAAGTGACCTTTAATAAGTCCTAATGATTCTTGGACCACACAGTGTCAAAGACTGGGTTGAGAATAGTAACAGGTATCTATATCTTATTCTCTTGAGCCACGCAGCCTCATTCCATCAACATAGTAGGGCACTGCATTTGTCGTTATAATGAGTCTCTCAGTCTGTTCTGCAGTGTGGCTCTCACTTCAGTTTACTGCAGATAAAACAACTTTGTAGCTGCAGATAATATTTTTGCAGCAGCTGAGTAATTTCTATGCCTCCACAGGCAGTAATTGTTTAATTTGATTGGTTGATATTTTCTGACAGTGCTGTCCCCAGACTGTAGAAGCTAAAAGATATCAGCTCAAATGTTAAGTAGGTTACAATCGCCCTGTCTCACTTAACCCTGTTAATTTAACCAGCGGTGAAGTATAAATGGATCATTTAGTCAGTAATTAAATACAGTACTGCAGTGTTCCCCCAGTAATTAATACTACATTTAGAGAAGATGAAGTTAGTGCTGCATGTGTGTAGTGTGGGCATGCATCCGTGCATACATACATACACCTATGTAGTGTATGTATATGTGTGCGTGCATATGTGTGTGTGTTTTATTGCAGCAAGCTTCACACTCGACCCTCTCTCTCGCATTCAGTCAGGTCAGAACAAAAAAAAACATCACAGGCATTTCAGGCTTGCGATGTAATTAGAGAAATCTCATGTATATAACCTATGCTAAGAATTAATATGAACTTTTGTTTACTGAACACATGTAGCTGCTGTCTGGCTGATTTGTTTCTTTAACTTTCTTACCCACTGACATCAAAGTGAACAGATCAGGTATCCCAAGGTATAGCGCTCAGTCAGGAGGGCTTTCTGTTTCCCACTCCGTAATTTCACTGACAGGTTGTGCGTTATGTGTGTGTGTGTGTGTCTGCGTGGGTGCGCGTTTGACTAAAGGTGTGTGTATCCGAGCGCATAATCGCAAATTCTGTAACAACTTCCTCCCGAACACCTGTTAAATTCTAATGCTCAGGTTGTTAAGGCAGATTTGATTTTAATTTTAAATGTTTTGGTGGAAGTTACTATTGGAGGTGATCAAAGTGCTGATCGCTACGGGAGCACAGGGGGGAGACGCAGCGCTCATCTGAATATGGACCAGAGCGACGGCTTTGAACACCCCTCCTGCAGTGTTTTTTTTTGGGGGGGGGATAAAGGGGGAGGGTGGGTGAGAGGAATAACACCCATTGTGTGATATACTTCCATGCTGTGCCTGTGCACCGAGATTGACTGTCTGTTCTCTCCCGTCTTATGCAGAGTTAACTCTTTACAGGAAACCTAACGAGTCTTTACAGAGGCTGAAACATACATGAACCACGTCTGCTATAACCAAACTCTTCAAGCTGCCAGTTAATATGAACCTTACAAGGTTTACATTAGAGTATGAAATTGATGTTACTTTTCCTTTTTTAAAAAAAAAAAAATCTGTTGATTGTTTTTTTCCGATTCGTCATTTAGTGTATAAAACAGAAAAATACTGGAAAATGTTGTAGCACAAGGTGACACCTTCACATTTATAAATATTCTACTTGCACTGTATTTTCAGGTGTTGTGTATTTGTCTGAAAACAGTGAGCTGTCTCTTCAGTGTTAGACTGGAAATGGCCTCATGCCCTCGTCTGCTCGCTGTAGGGCTGAGCTGCACATCAGGCACCTGGGTGACCCCCCACGCACCGTGTGCTGCAGTCTGAACAAACTGCCAGGTTGGGGAGGTTTGGGCCGCCAGGTTGGGTGGTCACCATCACAATCTAGAGGCAAACAAGAGCCCTCATTAGTGGATAAAAAACCAGCTAGAGTGAACATTTAATCATTTATGACTGTTTCCCTAACTGCATCGTTGTATTTATTATAGTAGTCCAGTGTTTGGCTACTGTCAGAGCTGTGCTGTGATTAAAGACCAACATTAGAATCTGTAGCAGACCTCAGGCTTTCTGGAACCTTCGCCACAGTAAATGAGTGGTAAGTTGTTAATTGTGTGGGCAGTCATTCAAAGCAGTGGTTATTCTCTCATCAGCATTGGAAAGGGAAAATTAAGCATTTTCATTCACTCCAGAAAAGTTTCATCTAAATTTCAGAAGAAGAAACCACTGTGTCTTTTAAATGTTTACCAAAACTTTTTAATAGACAGTAGGAGTTTTTCACAGCAGCCATTTTGACACATCACAGGAGGAGAAGCATAGGTTTAAATAATGAATTTAATAACAGCCAAATAAATAAAATCTGTGGTTTCCTTCCTCCCCTTTACTGGCCTGTTTTCATTTTAATAAATTCAGTTATTCTCATAGATATGACCCTTTACTGTGGCCCAGCTAAAACACTCACTATCCTGCTCCTTAAAGAATCATTCACCTGCATTATCACTTTAAAAACACACTGACATTTTCATCCAGTTTTAGCACACGATACACAAAATGTCGATAACACATTAAAGTCGCTCGTATGAGTATAACCTTAAGCATAGAAGCAACATTTCCCAAGAGGACTGAGCCTTTTTCCCTTTTTTTTCTAAATTGATAGAAGCCCACATGCTTCATCTCCCTCGGCTTATTGAGATGGTTTTTAACATCTGCTTCTGGCTTGTTATTTATGTTAACCAATATAAACACTTTTAGATGTATAATTAAAGTGCTAGTTACACACACACACACGTGCATAAATACACCCACCGTTTTGCCGGGTCACGTTTGGCTTAGGTGAGGCGTTTCTTTTGATCATCATCATCATTAATAGCAACGATGGGAGTGAAAGTGATGAAACCATAACGCTACAAAGAAACATGGAAATTAATTTTTCAACCAAGAGCTAAACAAACAGAACAGAGTCAGCCAGAGGGTTCTCTTGTGTATTTTATACAACACAACTTTCAGTGTGTGACCTTTCTGACGACCTTAGAACAGAATAGAGGAAATTACAGTAGAAGGAGGAAACATGGATTTCAGCGTTTGTATGATTTTTAGCTCAACTGTGCGTCGGGTACTTCTAGTCTTTGCTGGTGATGTTCGGGAGAATGTAATGAAAAGCTTGTATAAGTCAGATATTTTTGAGTTATTTTCACATCGGTCTTGTTTTGACTCTGGCTGCTCTCTTCATTTGTTTCCCATCTGGAGTGCCACTCCTTTAGCTCAACTGTTGGGACCTCTCTAAGGGCATGTTAAAAATTTATTGCAACCTGCTGCTTGTATTTACATACACTTCTTCCCCTCAGATACATCAGGAAGCCTCCTTATGTCAAAACATTATGTGAAGGTCATAAATTCAAATAATGCTTGAAATTACAAAGCATTTCTTATCAATATTTTATGGCTAATAATGCTGTTCTTGTCACCCACTCGACTCGTGTATATCTTATCAGTAAATAGTGTTGTCAACATTAGTTTGTGTATGAGTGTGTGCTTGGAGCTGGGCCACGTCCAGGGCCAGAGACATACTAATGACATGGACTCCAGTGGTGTGTTTTACCAGCTCAACTGCTCTCATTAGATGAGAACCTCTGTGTAGCACAGCTCGCCTCATTAATGAAGCACAGCCATGTGCCGCTGCAGATACATACACACACTCGTTCAGGCGCACACACCCGGGTCAAACAGACTGTGTGGGAGGACTCAGGGCTGTGTACACACACACACACACACACACTCACAGAACATACACACACCCGACATCCTACTCACTGTCCTTCTATAAAGTCCCTCTTCACTGCGCTAACAGTTAACACACTCATACATATATGCACACACACACACTCTTTGAAGAATCACCATCTTGAATACAAAGTGGACTTAGCTTGGTGGGGGGCATGCACCTTGTACTCCTCACTTCTCAGGCCCATCCAGTTATTTTCACACATCCTGTCCCTCCACACGTGTGTAAATGTGATTGTGTAAGTATGTATTTGTGTATCAGTCTGAGTCTGTGTCTGTGTGTCTGTGTGTGTGTGTGTGTGTGTGTGTGTGTGTGTGTGTGTGTGGCAGGGGCCCCTCCTGATTATAGCTGCTCCATAATTAACAGTGATCAGATTTGTTTTGTGGCATAAATGGTGCATGTGTAGAACATTAGGCCTGGCAAGTCTCATTTCACATTCAGCTCAAGGGCTCGGCAGCAGACGGGTCACGAGCTTCAGGGAGCACAATCACAAGCCTCGCTCCATATGGTCCTGCCTGCCGCATCCTCACCAGCGAGGGCCGCCAGTGCCAGACAAGTTCCCCCAAGAACCTAATCGTGTTCAGTAATTACCAAGACCGGCTTTTCTCTTTTTTTCTCCTCCTCTCCCTCAGCTTCCCCCCAATCTCTTGCTCTTTTTTTTTCACTGCACCTGCATGCTCTCTTCTTCTCTTTCTATCCCAGGCGCTCTCACCATGCGCTGCCTTCACTAAGCTGCTCGTAATACGTGTGTGTTTCCTCTTTTACATCTTTGCTGCTTTACACAGTTTCCCTGTTTTCTGGATGAAAATTGTGAGAGGTAAAAACTCAGACACTCCCACATCAGTTAATTTCTAAATTGCTTTATGTGGCTGATGCCGAAAAACCCGGTCCGTCCTCCTGACTGCCTGGAAATTATAAATAATTGTAACAGATGCGCCAATATGGCCGGCCTCCAATAAACGAGGCCCCAGATAATTTGACCAACCCCGTTTGACAGGCCAATTTAATAAAACATGAACAAAATCTTCCTCACTAATAATTTATCATCCCCTCTCCTCCCCTTTGGTTAAAGTTGATTACCCTGGCAGTTAACAAGGTCACGCCCAGATGCCAGCTTTCTGATAATGCAATCAGGACTCGTTGGAAAAAAGGTGATGACATCCTGTGTGGTTTTCTTCACTACGTGGCCTCCCAGAACTGCACAGTTGTGAAGGCCTGTGTTTGTCAAAAGGCTTCGATTTGATGTGTTGAGTAGAAGCTGATAGCAGCAGGTGAGATTGTTTTTTTTTTTTTTAAGTGTTTCACACCTTTATGCTA
Source organism: Lates calcarifer (assembly GCF_001640805.2). Lineage (NCBI taxonomy): Eukaryota > Metazoa > Chordata > Actinopteri > Centropomidae > Lates > Lates calcarifer. Next base: position 11,586,338 of record NC_066837.1, on the reverse strand, counting down.
AGGATTTAAGAAAAGTGTGAACATGCAGGAAGGTGCTGAGTCTGGAGGTTTGTTGCTGAGTGTTAACATCAAGATAAAGAACTCAGGCAACAGCTAAACTTAGATAAAGTGCATATACAATACATTTGACTATAGAGTGCATATGTCTGTAATCTCAGTTTATTTTGTCCCTTAAAACTAACATGAGGGGCAATATGAACTGTTTATGATGACACGGGTGAAGTGCGAAGTCACATGGACATTATGAAATCAGGACTTTGCACAGTTTCGTAGGAATGTAGCTGTGTTGGAGTGTGTGTGTGTACTCTGTGATTGGGCCCTCTGCTTTATCCTTGTCCCCTTCAGTTTGTTTTGGTGGTCCCTGCTGTGTGCTGAGGTGTGCATATGCTACGAGACCCTGGCTAATAGACACTGATAAATAGATGGGCCATGATAGCACACACCCCCACCACAGTGCTGTCCCACCTCCACATGATATGTCTGTTTATTGACCTCAGATGTTGGAGATGAAATGTAGAGTATGCAAGGTTCAGTCCACCGGACCACTCAGCTGATACATTAATACTGTAGATCCTTTTTTTGTTGTGTTGCACCAGGGGTGACAGCAATGCATTATGGTCCATTGATATGATACATGTCCTCTCCCATTGATTTCTCTCTATAATTTTTAATCATACGATTTCTTGCTCTTGATTGGCACAGAACACACAATTTAAACACAGTTTGTATTTAAACAAATGTGTAGTCTTAATTATCGGTATTAGTTTTTACATTTGGGAATATTAATAATGTAATTACTCAGAAATGCAATTTTTTGGTTTTAAATGTCCAACAGCCAATCAGAACTCTTTCTGTGGTGGAACCAGACAATGCCAGATATCTTGGCATGTCACAAATTATAGATCATGATTTACTCATCGTTACCTGCATGAAAACATGAAAATGATCCTGCTGAATCTGATCTTATCCAAGTTTCAAACACTCATATTAACACATGCAGTCTGGAGCATGTAGCATGTCTGGAGACACATCTGGAGCATGTAGACAGTTAGTCCTCCTACTGTAACTTTGGATTCACAGTTTGTTTTTTCATTTTCTTTCTATGAGCTTGTCTCGCTGACATCTACTTGTTTTTCTCTTCTTCCAGGCGGTGGTGTCAGAGCAGGCTGATGCTGCAGCTCAGAGGTCTAGCCCTAACTCTGACCAGGCCTCAACCCAAGGCTCAGATCCCAGGCCAGAGGGCAGGACCCGTCAACGCAGATCCACCAGTTCGGTCAGAAGACAGCAGGTAGATTATCACACACTACTGCCAATTATGTCAAAGACAGCGCGTGGGGCTGTAATGCCCACACTTACCCATTACCAGTTTGCTCAGATCAAAGACATAGAGGGGGGATATGAAGGAAATGGTCTGTTGAGGATCATGTGATTTATCAGACCCTGCCTCTGCCAACCTTTGTCCTGAACTCCACAACACACACACACACATACACAGATGCCCCTCCTACTGTGACCAGGCCGGCGTGTGCTGCTGGTTTCACGCATGCCTTGGGCTCAGGCACTGGCTAATTTACCGCTTCAGCGGTACATTATGAACAAGAAAGAGGCTTTTGATCTTCTCAGTATTCCACTCATAAGTTTGGCAGGACATGTTTCTAGATGGCCTCACTCACTGTAGAGCTGGCCTGAAGACACATTGTTTGATTTATACCACTGTCCTCATTACAGCTACAGTGAAAGTGCTTCTGCTCTGGCAGTTTAAACATGTAATGCAAGTATTTTGTACAAAATAAATAATTAGTATTGACATTAATTGATGTGCTTCCCTTTTCTGGAGGCTCTGCTGTGTTAGCCCTAGGACACACACACACACACACACACACACACACACACACACACATATACACAGTCTGTCTGTTGTTATGCACCTACTATTAATTATTAGTAATTTTGATTTTAGTGCCAATATTTTAAATTAGAGTGGAACTGTAATATATTTTTGATACCTTATTATGCTGAATAAAAACATGAATTGTAATCAGATTTATAAAAGTGTAAATCACTGTGTGCACGCTTTGTCTTTTCAACAAAAAACTAAACGTGACATAAAAAAAACCAAAATCAAATCACACTAACTTACACCTAGACAGTTTGGGCACATTCTTAGAGTTCAGCTTTTTGAACCTTTTCAGCACCTTTACATACCACCTCTGAGTATAAAATCTGTGCTGATGGCAAGAATCTGTATTTATAAGACACCGTTCTCCCTCTCGTTACTCACTATTTCACAGATGATACAAAACGCCCATAAATAAAATTAGACCAAAAAAAGTATATTTGTCAAAATCAATCAATTTTTTTTTATTATATTCACAATAGAATTCCAAATGAAAAACTGATAAAGTTTTATGGTGTCATTTTCACAGTTCAGTTTGATTGTGAACACTTTCTACTTTCCTGAGTGGTGACCATGAAACCGTCATGTTGTACTGTAAAGCTGCTCAGAGTAAACTAACATTCTTCACTCAATCAGTCCTCAGCCACGTGGCACAGAATCATCTCTTTAGCTGATACTTGAATCTACCTCTCCTCGCTGAGTCAAAAGAGTTATAAAACTTGTTGTAAACATCATATGAATTTCATAAATCAAGTTCAACCTTGCCGAAATGAGCCCTCTATGCAGTCCCACTGCTACCACCTAGGACACAATTTGCAGCTCTTTCAGTAAGTGCCTAAAGTGAAATGTGATTATTGGCTGAAGCGACAAGCCGCTCACAGTGGTACATGGTTCACAGTTTAAAAACGTACGGTAGGTGTCAAATTGATGCTGGTCGTTTTGTAAAAGGCAGGTGCTTTGTCTCTCCAAAAGAAAGAGAAGTATGTGTCTCTGGATTTGAGTGAAGACAGTTCACTTTGAACTGGAACCTGATTTTAAAGAAGGGATGAAAGTAAATTAACTTTATAAATGATTATAAAGTTTATTAATATTAATTAATAACAAGAGTTTTTACAAATATTTAATACAGAAAATCATTTTAGATCATTTCAGTGGTCCACTGTCAACATAGGTTTGATTCAGTGCAGTTATCTAAACCTTTGCTCAGTGTTGTTTTCACTCAGGCTCTCTTCACACCATATTGTTTACCTACAACTGTTCAGTTCTCAGGCTGCTGGCTCCTTATATTAGTCAGCTGGTTAGCAGCAGTGTCTCTTGGTCTTTTGAACTTTTGTGCTCATTTTAATAGATTCTTTTTGTGTGTGTAATACATGTGCTTTGTATTTATGTGTGTTTACATGTCAGTATATGTTTGTCAGTCTACAGTATGTATACGTCTTGTCCTGCGCTCGTGTGCCTGTGCACAACATTCCTATTTACCCGGGAACCTGAACAAGTTCAGCTTTGAGAGCTGCAGACACACACATGACACGCTGCTGCAATCATAAAGAAGCCCATTGATGACAGTGACCCCTCTCTCTGAGAGATGGAGAGAGAGAGGGTGGAGGAGAGGTGAGGGGAGGAGGGAGGCAGTAGATGAAATGTTTCTTCTTTGCTCCACAGCCAGTGACACTGACCCCTCAGTAAATAAGAGTTTTACTCTTGCTTGCATACAGACTTTGTTTAGATACCGGCCTCTCTCCTCATTTCCCTCTTACTATATGCCCTCCTCCCCTCCATCTGCATTGCACTCTCATGTTTACAGAGCCATTACAGGGTGCGATGCACAGGTCAGGTCATGGCCGCCAACCAGCTGCCGAGCCGAGGTAGACAGCGGGCACATCTTTCTCTGCCTTCTGTGTTCTCTGCTTTTTATCTTTCAGGCCTGTCTCGTGGAACATTAACAACAATGTCGCAACATAAAGCTTTCCACACAAACAGAAGGCATTCATGTGTCTTCTGGACCTGGAACAGACAGGCGTGCAACTGGACCAGAGAGAACATCTGCAGCAGATCTCAGTCATTTGTCAGTGTCACTGTGTCGTCTTCCTCTGTGGCCCTTCAGACAAAAACACACTACAGTTTCTCACATTCAGAGGAACCATGATGACAGAATATTAAGCTTTTCACTGAATAGATTCTCCAGAAAAACCTATTTCTAGCTCGAAACCTATTCAAAATTAATCCTCAATAAGCCATACTTCATAGTTGGTCATCTTTACTTTTAATCCTCTGCGTTTTACTTGATTTGGATTCCCCTCTTGGCGCCTGTGTTTCCCCCATGTACACACAGGCTAAGCCAGTTGGCCTGCCACTCATCAGGAATATGCAGATCAATCTGCTAATTAGTTACATAGAGTCATTAAGGCTGAGTTAGAACACATGGTTGGCACCCATGCAGGCATGATAGCAGAACTGGGCACACCAGGTCACTGGAGTCAACTGTAGCCCCAGGGCACATTCCCAAACACACTAACACACATTGAAATATCTGTCACAATCAAAAGACTCCACCAATATGCATTTGTAATCATAAAATGAGAGTGTTTCACTAGTCTAGTGACATAAATGTGTATTTAAAGTTATATTTTCTTAATGTGCATAATATTAGTAACATTTTAGAAACATTTTTGACACAGAATTTCTCTGCAGTTGCTGTTAAATGTACATTATTTGCCTCATAGTTTTCACTGTCCACCTCTCCTTTTCGGGATTCAGCCATTTCATCTCAGATGACAACATTTTGACCATGAGTTCAGTATTTTTGTGTCAGAAATAACTTTTTACTGTTGTCTTAGGTCTTAAACAATTTTATGTGATGAGTCCTCACAGTCAACAGTTTGTTTGGCTTTACTGTAAACTAATATATAGTTGTTTTTCCTCTGTTGCATTTCTGAGACACTAGGCCTTAGAGATATAATTTGCTGCCACCACTGTCAGATAAATGTATCATTTTGAATGCAGCACTGTGGCCTCTATTATTAAAACACACTTGTCATTACCTCCAGCAAACACAGGCGTCGCCAAATCAACCAGTGCTGAAATCTTAAGTTTTAAAACTTTAATAGACAACAAAAGCTTGTAACAGCCATCAGAACACTTTTGAGGGAAAGGGCTTATTGATCCACTATTCTATCATAAACTTCTTCACTCCACCACCACCACCTCCTCCTCCTCCTCCTCATCCACGCCTGCCCAAGGACTGCTGTGCATTTAGTCGCATTGCATATTTTAGCCTGCCATCTGGTCAGCCCTGCCTGGCACCGCAGGGGGCCTCATATCCTCTCATATTCATATTCCACTAGCATATTGTTCCCACTGCTTTTCTACAGCGCGGCCCCAGCACTTCTCCATTTCTTTATTTATTTCTACAGAAGAGGCTGGCTAGCAAACTGCACCCCCCTCCTAATCGGCGGCTCTTCCAGTTGTCCTATCAAGTGTAACCTGGAGGCCCCTGGTAGAGCAATTAGAGCGGCCTCCCTGCCCACCTCTTGTAATGAAGCCCAGCACATTCTGGAATCTATAGCCCCTTTAGTCTCCCCTAATGGGACATCATTATTGTCAAAGAAACAATGTAAATGGAAATGAACATACTCATTAGCCAGTCGCAGGGAGAAACCTTTGCTGCTCTCAGCTTGCAACTCCTGCTTCCAAACACACACATGCACGCACACACAGAAATGAACCTCCTCCCTTCAGCTTCTGCGGACTGCTGCTCCAGCTCGCTTTATTCCTCTGGTAGCATGTTTGTTTGAATGTGCATATGTGTGTACTGAAGAAGACAATGTGCATATTTTCCTCAAGGTGAGGTGGGGAATGGAATGAACATGGATAATTCCATTATTGGCATTCACTCAGTGTTTCTACAGATGTTAATTGTTGCATGGGTTTGTGCCTGTCTGTGTCAGTGAAGTGTGCTCATGTTCTCACCCCAGTGATTCTTTGCTTACCCATCCCAGGATGCACCTGTGCAGCGGTCCAGGTCTCTGTCCCCAGCCAGCAGCGTGGAGCTGGGTGGTAGGAGGAGAAGAGGAGCAGAACAGAGGATTCAAGACCTTGAGGAGCTGCTGCAACTGAAGGTAACTACTAACTAAAACAGATAATGTCCTCTCTCTTGTCTACATTAAACTATTTTCCCCCCACTCTTCTTTATTTTCCTGCAGCCTACATCTCCTTTCTCCGTCTCAGTATTTCCACACAGTGAATTTGACATACTTGAAGGTGTTGTTTGCTGAATGGCTCAGAGGTGTCCAGCTGATAGCTTGGAGCACTGGACAGGCCTACTGGAGCTGCTTGTTGCTGTGGCCACTATCTCACATATGATTGCTGCTATCAGCTGCTGGGTTGTAGCGAGGTCTGCAGAACTGTAACAGTTATAGTCTCCAAAGGGTTCAATTGCACCACTGCTGCCACTGCCTCCTCCATGACCTTCTTTTACAGTGTCTTTCTAGCACACATACACATACATGTATACACACGTGTGCACACACAAACAGAGTGTGCGTAGGCAGTGAAGCAGCAGGAAAGGAGCTGCTCTGGTGAAAATGGATGCGGCAGGGTTTTTTCCCCTTAAACGAATCAGCTTTATTGGTCTTTTAACCTTCACATGCTCTATGACGTCTTTCTCCCACTATTCTTAAGTCCCATGTCTTTTTTTTCTCTCGCAAATTTACTGCAAGCAAAATGCACATCTCAAAATTTTTCTCTTATTATGTCAGCAGAGTATATTTTTGCTACTGCCATGGACTTTTTTTTTAATTTGGACTTTCCCCTAAAGCTCGTTGCCTTTCTTTATCCTTTCTATCTTTGAGGCTGACCAGTGAGAGAGTGATTATGCAGAGGTCATCCTCCTTTGAACACAATCCAAGGAGCACATTAGGCATCATTTTCTTGTCAGATCTGAAGTGTCTGAATTACATCACTGGCAGACACCTAGTCGGACGCTAATGCTCGATGTAGATTCAGACGACACGCATGACTGTCTTAGTTAATGGTGCCATTTATGTGTCTGCCAGTTGAGGGGCATTTAGCAAAGGTATGCACAGAAAAGCTGTGATTGGCAACTCACGTCTATGACCACATTAATGAGGGCGTAGGTTCAGAGTGTGATTTAGTGGTTATGTCCTTTGCTTGGGTCTGGCATTGAGCAACATGCCCTCCATCAGCTGCACCTCCAGCCTCTTACACTACAGACTGTCCAGTCCTGTTCTCCACTTGATCCAATCCAATTCTTTCCAATAGACTGCTTTTCAAATTGGGTACGCCATCCTGTACCATTGACACGTTGACCTTAGCAGCTAACAGCAGCAGACAAACAAACAATTCTCATAATAATGGCTTCTTTTTTTTTTCTTCCACATGCTTTCAAGTAAACAGTAGCTGTTGCTGTGTAATTATTTTTCAGCTTGAGAACGTTCACAGATGTGTATGCTGGGTGAGTAAGGGGGTGTATTGATCTGTGGGCAAGGGTCTGCGGCCTGATGACCAGAGCTGAGCTGCCCAGGGGAAACTCTATAAGGAGCCTGAGAAGCCATGATGTGGCTAATGCCCTGCCACTTGCTCCATCCAACCCCTCCATCAGTCAGCCTCAACTCTTCTGTGTCCTCCCCCAGCTCCTAGTTCCACCAGTTAACACTGCCCTGGTCTGGCCCCTTTCATTAGAGCCTTGTTTTTGAGAGGTCAGGGGCTGCTTGACGGGGCTGAGGATGTCTTGCAGATGTCCTCTGTGAATAATCCGCACTAGGGAAAATCCATACTTGTCACATTGGCAGTGTGAATGTGTACGGTGTGTGTGCGCACACCCGTTGTGTGTCCAGTGCATGTTTGTGTGCTCTCTCTGTTCTCTTTGTCCTTGTTAATAATAACAGGGCTGAGGGCTCACATTTCCCTCTCTGCAGGGCAGCCGTGTCATATCAGCAGTAAACAAGCTCCTTCCCTTCAGAAAGCACTCGACAACTCTCCCTAGCCCTGGCCACTCAAGCAGAAACCTGTCCTGCTCTCTTCCTTTCACTTTCCCTTTTGCTTCGCTCTCTCTCTCTTTCTTCTCTTTCTAATTTCTCTGTTCCCTCTCTCTTTCTCTTTCCTCTGTTTTCATCAGCTCTCTCTCTCTCTCTCTCTGTCTCTCTCTCTCTCTCTCTCTCTTCCTCTACGCTCCTTCCACCTCTGTTTGTCCTGCCTGTTGAAAGTGTTTTCTCCATCGCCCTCGCTGTTAAGGTCAGTGTGATGGGGAGGTGGGGTGCCCCTGACAAGAAAAATCTATATGTTGTCTTCTCTTACTCCTTCTTTAAAGCAGGAGCCCAATCTTGCTGTGTTTTAATAGCTGTCAACAACAGTGTCAGCAACAAGCCCACTGCTACAGCCCCCACCAACACAACACGTGCTGGTCATCAGCCGGTAAATCCACTGAGCCGGTTTCTTTGTGGTGTGTGTGTCTGCTTGGTGTTCCGTGGCCCCATTGACTCGTCATGTTAATGTCGTTCTTTAATGATGTCTCAGTTGCCCAGTGAGAGTGGAAGCACTTGTCAGGGAGAGAGGAGAAGAGAGAAGAGAATGTGAACCTGCTGGTTTCCGTCTGGCAGAGGTGTTCCAGCTGTAGACCGGTTTAAATATGTAGACGGTGAGGGGCTGTTCTCAGTTTCACTGCCACACTGCTGTGCCAGTGTACATGAAGCTGACTCCCTCCTTCAATTAAGTTATGTTTCATTTGACATGTACAACTTTTTTGAAAAAAAAAAAAATCTTGTCACTGTGCTTTACAGATGGAGGAGAATGAAGAGCTAAGGAGGGCTCATGAGAAACGCCGTGAACGCCTTTGTCTGATTCAGACCAACTACAAGACAGTCAGAGACCAGCTGAAAGAGATGGAGAAATCACACGGCCTGTGAGTGCACACTTTAATCTTTTCACACAGCACACTGGGAGAAATATGACAAAATAAAAATCGTACACTACATTTGGTGTACAAACAGTAGATCCTTAAAACACATGTGACCTTACACAAAGTAACTCAGATAACTTCCACTTCCTCCCAGCAGCAGCGAGTAAGAGACGTTTCAAAGCACATAACTCACCTTGCCTTACGTTAAAAGCCCTTGTGAAATGCTACAACCCTCTGAAACTGCTCAGAAATAGTCTTAGGGCCTCATTGCTCCCCACATGTTGTCTGACAAGACCTGAGTGCTGGATTTGGGAAAATGGGTGAAATTCCTCCCTTTGCCTTTGAAAAGCTCAGAGGTTTTAAGCCCAGTCAATTTGTGCCGTTTTGTGCCGAGTGTGTGCGCCTCTGCGTCTCTTCTCCCTCAGTGTTCATTAGGATGTGAGAACCAGAGGCTGGAGGTGTCTGGTCCTGGGTGCTAGGTGTTTGAGAAGGCCTGGGGAAGGAGGAGTGAGGGGGGCGGGGGGCGTTTCCTGCTCCAACCTGTCATCTTCACCAGAAAGCCACAGGACTTTTGCACAAATCGGAAAATGTGCTGGAAAATGTCATTAATATAAGGGTCTTGTTCTTTCCATTGTCTCCCCCAGTCTTTTTCAGTCTCTGTTTCTTCTCTCCAGCAGCGTCTTTGAGGCCACTTTAAAGTGTAGCTAAAGGTGCATATGTTTGGTGGCCACGCGGGAGCAAAGTGTTGACCCTGTCAGCTGTTTTCTCTCTGGGTTAATTAAAGAAAACAGCAGTGCAATGTGAGCCCGTGTGAAAGTGGAGTGAGCGAGAGAGTGTGTTCACCGCTCGGCTCGACTCGGCTCATGTCAGCTCAGCAAGGCTCAGCAGCATGTGTCTGAGACAGTGGGAACAAAGACAGTGAGCTGCAGAGAGAGAAAACTCTCAGAGCCAACACCAGGCCTGCCTCTGTTACACATTTTATCAGGTTATCAAAGAAATGTTAGTGTCCTTTTGTTTGCATTTGTGAGAATAAAACATGTTTCTATAATAAGATGAACAAGGCTGTGGAGAGTACAGAGCTGCAGAGACCTAGAACAGGAGTTTGTTGTCTCCGTGTCAGCGCATCTGTATTTCATGACTGATCTGACATGAAATTGATGCAATAGGCAGCTTTGCCCTTTTCAGTCAGAGCCCTCCATGGCACCAGCCAGTCACTCAATGTTATGATCCTGGCATTCATTTGGCATTAAGCCCCATCCTTAAATAGCTGTTAAACCCACTGGGGTAATGCCAGCCTGAATGAGAGACAATAGAAAATGACTTAAATACTCCCATTAGTGCTGGGAAATCAGGGCCCTAACAAGTCAGTGGGGATAGGCGTCGGGTCTCATTGCATTTCCAGCTTGTTAGGGATTTCCCTGTAGCTTCCATGCTGTGTTGTTGCCTTTTTGGAAAGATGCAGGGGGTCGGTTTTGTTCCCCCTTTGTGTGCAGGACAAAAACAATAAGACAGTCTGCATCTAACTCCTTACCGGCCACACACACGTACCTTTATATAGACTGTATATAGAATAATATACACACATTATATGCCAAATAAAATATATTGGACACTAAATTCACTCTATACCATCCAGATTTCAGTAAGTTTTCATCTCTCTTCTGCAAAGTAAGGTGTGTAATCAGACTATTGATTGCTGTATGGCCGGCTACTGAGTGACGTCACTTGTGTTTGTGATAATAAGTTCCGCCCAAGGTAGAACTACCAGCCAATCACAGAGCACACAGAGATTCCTCCGGCTTATCAGCATGCAGGCGGCGTGCAGTCGGCCAGTCCCAGTGAAACTACCCTGCCATTCACCATTACCACCATATTTTCCCAAAATGGCATGAAGGAGAGGGGGAAAAAAGCCAACTTCTTATTTATATTAGAGAAGGGAAAAAGTTTTTTAATCAGACTGGGGATGATGGGGGTGAGCAAATAAAATTAAAGGTTATTAAAGCATCCGTACTCTGATCAAAGTTGCGCCCATAAACAGATTCCCCCTGAATCAGAGCAATTAGCCGCAGCGGCGTGGAAAAGTTCTTTCTATTTCCTCCTGCTTAATAATGGAAACTCGGATACCACAGGGAAGGAAGCACTGAGGCCTGAAGAAGATAGCTCTCTCATGGCTCCATGTTCAACAGCTTTTAGGCCCACTGTAAACAAATTAAAATGTATAAAGCTTTACCGTGACTTAATAAAGCTTCATACACCTTTCATAAGACATGCAGTTGATACACTACATACTCTAAAAATCACACAGAGAGAATTAAAACAGAGCTGAGGGTAAATTATTGTGGACTTTTACAGCTCTGGGCAGTGTTGAGATAGTTCAGACTGAATTCACTGTGTGCTTGCAGTAGAATGAGTAAAAGTATATCAATCTCTGTGACTACACAGTGAGATTATCCATTAAGTAGCTTTGCACTCTGGGAAACTAACCCAAGCTCACAGATTGCACACACATACACTCCCACATACAGACACTATGAACAAGTTCAAGGGCTCCAAATTGCTCACAGGGGCATTAGCAGTATTAAATGAAAACATTTGCCGTTCTTCAGTAGCCTCCAACTCCTAGGCACTGGGGTTTAACTAGTATTAGCGTAGCGTGGCAGCGTCTACATAGCCAATAATGACCACGGGAAAAGGAGCCCTGCGCAGTAGCAGTGACCCTCACAATCCATTTCCACACCTCTCCCTCATTGATTGACTGAAAATGAGAAACTCTAGTGTGTATGTGTGTGTGAGTGACAAAAATAGTATTCTCCTCTTATCTGCTACTTTTGCAATCTGTGGATTTCTCACTAAAAGCCGTTTTAGTTTGCAAATGAAAGACTAATTGGAATTGAATGTGTTGGGCTAAGACTGATTGATGAGTCGGCTGGTGGTGGTGGTGGTGGTGGTGGTGTACAGGGATGCAGTTGGGGCCAGTAGGGAACTGTGTGTGTGTGTGTGTGTGTGTGTGTGTGTGTGTGTGTGTGTGTGTGTGTGTGTGTGTGTGTGTTTGTGTGAGTTGAAAGGAAAGTTCAGTGGAGGGGGCAGCTACTGAGCACAAAGTGTCATTAAGTATTCATAAATGAGGTGTAGACATTTGAATGACCTCGTTTGTGAGTGTGTTTTTGCCATTATTTACATTTGCATGGCACACGGGGAATGCTCCACTGCCCTGCCACACGGGCAGTGCCCTGGGCTTTAACAAGCATGCATACGTGTGTACATGATTTGCCACTGAAATGTCAAAGTCAAGGCTGCTCATTTGAATACTGCTAAAGATGGCTGAATAACAAAAACACTGTGAGACTAAGGGCCTCGTTACCCCATGTGAAGTGGCCAGATGGAGCAAAGTAATGTACAGTACCAACCATTTTCCCTTGTTAGTATGTTTGCATGTGTGTCTGTGTGTGTTTGCCATAAGTGAGGCTATCCGTTCAGTTTATATGTGTGACTTTGTGTGCCTCTTTATTTGCACTTTTGTCCTCTAATGTGTTTGTGTGTGTCCAGGCCAGGTGGGAGGATGCAGCGTGCAGAGCCATGGCAGCTGAGACAGGAGAACAGTGATGCGGTGTGGAACGAGCTGGCCTACTTGAAAAACCTCACCAGAAAACTCTCCATTGAAAAGTAAGTCACTTGCTGTTAGACCCACACACACACCCACGCTGGACATTTGAGCGTCCATACACACATTTTCATCTTACCTTCTCTCTCTCTCACACACACACACACGCACACTCACACTCACACACTCCCACTGTCCCTTCTTGTTTGTGGGTGTTAAAATTCGAGTGTGCCCTTCCCAACTTCACAGCATCCACCTAGCCCTCCACATCATTACCAGCCAGCAGGGGCCAAAGCAAGATCATTAGACTCTGTGCTCATTTGTAAAATTGGCTGCCCAAAAATTCACACATAAAAGTGCAGGAAGTAAAATCACATTATCAGAATCCCTGGCTGTGTCTATGTGAAATAATTGCATTTTAAATGGAACATTTATGCCAAACTGTAGTCTTGTTGCTAATGTTATTAAGCGAGTGTCAATAAGATACTTTACATACTCATAGTCCATAAGCTGAAGTAGTGTTGAACTAGAGGTTAGTGACTGTTTTAATTACAGTATGACTTTTCTGCTTTTCATTTTATTTCCTTCTTTGTTACCTGGTTTCCCCTCTCTCTCTCTTTCTGTCCTCTCGTCTACATCGTATAGTCTGTCTCTGGGAGTAGTGTAGCCATTGTCTTGTTTGATCTAGAGAAGCCCCTGTAACCGTACCACTAACACTGACCCTCTATGATGCTACACAAAGCTTGGCCTAAAGCCACAGTCTTCCTCTCCCCTAGCCTTCACCTCTCCTCACCTCTTCCCTCCTCTATCCTATGCCTCTGTGCCGTCCTCCTTCTGCTTGTCTTCCCAGTTGCCTCCCTCCGGCCCTCTGTGATGCTGCAGTAGGCTGAGGCCAGAATTCTGGTACTTGCCCCCCACCCCCCTCTACTGCTTTCCCCTCTGCTCACCCCCCTGCCCTGTCCTCCTAATCCCCGCTGAGCTCATTATGATATAGCCCGGCTGCCTCTCTCCAAGCCTGAGCTGTCCGAGCTAATTACAGGCTAGCAGCCCTAGTGCCGCCGATGCTGCCTGTTAAGGGATGTCCATCCGCCTGCCTGCCTGGCTATGGCTAGGGCTGAGCAGAGTGGAGCACTGGATGGTCTGGGGGTGGGGCATGGTGGGGGGGAGCAGACTGCAGTGAACATGCAGGGTCCTTGGAACTGACCTGCGAGGGAAACCACGAGGGATAGAGAGCTGCTGGCCTCTTTCCTCGCTGTGTAACTGGCCTGTCCTCCGGGGTTAGAGTTGATCCCCTTCATGTGCCCCTGACCAGCTCCACCTCATCTCCTCCATTCCTGCCCCCAGGACCCCTCCTTACCCGGGTGGCTGGTGCAAAGTAAACTTGGCTGGGATCTTTAAACTTGTGCTTTAGAAAAACTCTCTGTTCCAGGGCACGCATCTGCACACACGCACAGCTCAGTGTGTTAAACTAAGCAAAAGCACGCTGCCCATCTCTATTCCACTCCTTACTGTCCTCCATACCTGTTGTGAGAACGAGCAGGAGTGAACAGACAGGGTTGTTGGGACTGCAGATGAAGCCAGCCAAAGCTAGCCAAACATCTTTACCTCCCTGCAATGCAAATTTCTGTAGAGACAGAGTGGGCAGAAGCGGGTCCATGATAGTGCAGCAACAACAACAAGAGTTCCTGTAAGCATAACTGCCTAAGCATAACTGCCAGGAAACTCTTGGGGCAAGCAGTTACAGCTTGTTGTTCCGTTGACCGTATTATAATGATTGTGCTTGTGAAGGTTATGCTAGATAAGTGTTAGCAATGATCCACTAATGGCTAATTAACTCCTGGCAGCTGAAGAATTTAGGGCCAAATAAAGGCCCCTTATAAAGCTCTAAATGCCTAGTGGCAGGCTTCAGAGGAGAGACTCTGTTTAAACTCCATTTGTCTCTCATTTTCTCTTCCTCATTGTCATGATATTGTGCACAGATGCTCCCTATCACCTCCTCCAAAAACACCACATGTAAAACAGTGTCTTGAGGCCCAAATGACCATTTCCCAGAATGAATATTGCTGGGATAACTCCTGCTCAGTGGGTCCCCACAGTGTTAAGGGAAGGTTATCGAGCCCAGGCCCCCCTGTAATCTCTGCACTTGAATAAGACGTAGAGGAAGAAGGTGAAACAGGTCTGTTTATCTGCTCTTTTAGCTGATTTACTGGCTCCCTGTGGCTCTATTTAATGACCTAAGCAGGCAATAAGCAACAAATTGCTTATACTTTGACAACTTTTACTCTGGAATAGAAAGCACCTACAACACGAACTACTGGTCAGGAGGACAAACAGTTTTTATGTGCTTAAATTGTTGGTTCCATTCTGTGAGCTTGTCCTTCTAGGCAAGTCTCCCCACTCGGAAGCCATCTTGGTAACGCCCCCAGGCAGTTATTTCAGGCTAACAAGACCAGACTTCTGTCTAAATTCTAAGAAATTGTCAGAAATTCTCATGGATTAGAAATGAACTAAGCCCTTTGAAATTTTACATCGGTTTTCACATGTTGATGTGAGAAAATCTATGAGTTTGACTTTTGTAATAGTAGAGGACTGTTATGTTTCTACTTTCATTTTTCATTCACCTAACAGTTTAATTACAAAAAGCTGCTTTATGTTGTAATGCACTGACCCATCTACACTCTCAACATGTAACCAGTTTAAAACATTTCTCAGATGTATTCCAGAGAGTTTTTAAGGCAAACGGGACAAACAAATAAAACTAGCTGACACCAAGGAAGCTTTTTGATTGAGATTTCCTGGTGAGAAACTACAGTCAGGGTGAGCTAGAAAATTTGCAGCGGGATAATTTTATCTGCCTCATTATGCATCTGTCTGCGGCACTCCATGTCCATGCTTGTTAATTGTTGTTAAAGGTCTGTTGGTAAAAAGAGGCAGGGATTATTTAGGCCTCATAAACAGAATAAACACACACAGTGCATCCTCAGACTTAAGATGCTATACTCAGATGACATCAAAGCATAAATTAGCTCAGCGATTACTGGGGAAAAAGCCTTTGAGATCATTTGCTCTGCAGCAGCAGTGAAACCTCCTCTGTAGAGAGTGACCATTATGGACGTGAACCTCCCCAATAAGCGACGTTGACTCTAATTAAGGTTAATAAAGTTTACCCCGATGTTCCTCATATTCCTCTTATTTCTATTCGTTTCATCTTGATTTGCTAAAAGGTATTAGAAGTAATGAGAGTCTTTTGCCCCCTGGACCAGGGCTTAGTTGGAGGAGGGACACATTTGCTCAAACACACATAAACAGAATGTTTTATGCATGTTTTTAAGACAAGTAAGGTCTTTCCTTCATTAATTATTTGGTAAATTAATTATTGTGTTAAAAAAAAAAGCTTTACACTCAGTAATTATGATGCAAGCTTCAGTGCCCTATCAAGTCTTAGTTGGTCTCATAACAAGATAAAACTGGTTATTTCAAAGAACTAAACCTCATACAGAAGAGAATGTACCTTGTCAGTTCCCTCTCATATTCAAGTCAGTCATTGACTGCGGAAGTGGTATTTACTCGTGCTAATGCCTTTCCCTTCCTCATGTTTAATAAATACAACATTATGATATTGTTTTATTTCATATTAGGATACCTAGCAGCATCAACAAGCCTATTAAACAGGGAATACTGTGGACATCCACCAGTGGTTAACACATGAATTCCCATTTACCTTCCCATATCAGTGGCCTGTGGCTGGAGAACCTAACTCTTAAAGACTCAGTGTTGCTGCTGCCGCTGCATCACCCACAGCGAAAACACAGCACTGAGCCACATACACTCCACCAGTCACCATTTCTGCTGACAGGAGTGGCTTATCCACCCAAACTCCCTCCATGAACGAAGCACCCTCTAGCCTGAGTTTAACCATGTGGGAACTCCCCCTCCACACCCCCAAAAACAAGATTCTCTCCCCAGCGATAAAAATGCCAGAGGTGTTTTTCTCTTTCTCACCCTATTCCCTGTTCTTCCTGTGTATTTTTATGTGCCGAGCTAGAAACCAAAAGGAGGCTGGCTCGTGAAAGCACAATGGCTGCAGATGATGTTGTGTTGTACACCCCTGTGGATGGAGGCTGGCAGTTTGTGCTCCAAGCTGTGCTAGGTGCAGCACAGGCAGGGATGAGATCAAATGACATGGAGTGGATAGCTCAGGGCTGAAGTTCTAGCTCTGCAAATGTTTTTAAAAATGGGGCCAAAAGAGCGGCGTGAGACACAGACTCGCGTACATCGCAGACCTCATCATTACCAAACATAACACCTGTCTGGTGCCTGTACTTTGGTTTCTGCCAAGAAACTTCTTCTGCTCTTACGCCTGCTGACTGTTATTCTACCTGAGGTGAAGCAGCAAGTTGAGAGGGAATTTAAAGCTGTCCGGCTAGCTTCATTTGATTTATCCAGATTAAAAAAAGAAAGACTTGAAATACTCTATAGGAGGTGCATCTGTAGGGGAGATTTTCTCCACTGATGGCTGAGATATGACAGGAAAACATGCATTTTACTGGAGGTAGTCTAACACGCGGAAAAGGTCTGGAATCGGTTTCAGGTGGAGGTGGCTATAATGTGATGCAGATCTAAAACATAGCTCCTTGAGGTTGGGATTTAGCTCGGTGCTACCACAGTCTTACAGTGATGGCTAAACATCCTTTCGAATTCTCAAAGCTGCTCTTTTCCCATCATCAGAACCCTGATGGACTGAAAAGAGTAAGCATCTGTTTATAAAATTATGTACACACACAAGGAAGCAACGTGTGAGGAGTAAGACTGTAAGAGAAGATATGAGCATCCACCATCCAAGGACACAGTTGTGCAGTGAGAATGAAATCAGGTTCGAAATTGTTTAACATGTCCTCAGAAAAACAAAAAAGCCTGTACAGACTGTAGAAAGATGGGTTTAATATATAATATATTATTTATTATTATTATTTTATATATTTAATATATAAAATAAAACATATATATTTAATATATATAAATGGCAATTTTAAGTCATTGACCAAATTCAAACCAAAATGGCGTAATTGTTAAATGTATTAATTGTGTTAGGCTTGCATTTATTTTTACTTTCACCAAATTACCTTGGCAAAATGAAGATATGGAAGATAGGAGCACACACTGCAACAACTGAGTACTGTTGAATATGGAAGCAATAGTCCTCCATCTCTTGAATGTTATGATGTGAAACTGGAGGCCCCCAGCCAATGAACTCCATCTGCAATCCAATCCCTTCTTCATCCAAGAAAGTCTGCTTATCCTTCAGCAAAATTGAATATTTTGCATATGAACTTTGGTTTAGCGTCGATACTATCAGCATCCGAAAAGGCATAAAGGAGAAACATGAGATGGACCAGGCTCCCTCCACATGCTGCATATTTCAGCTCGTTTGTCCCATTAACAGCCTCAACACATAAGGCAGTGCCGGTGCCTCATCGACTTGAGTTCATTTATGGAGGAAAATCTATAGAGGAGCGACACATATCCATCTGCTTCCTCAAGCCCCCTCAGGGAGAGTCATTTGTGTACTTATTTAAGCTGCGGTCAGCCATTAGACCAAGCCTCTACTGGACTGTGTGGGCTAAAAAGCTAATTACTTCCCTTCCCTGTGCTGTGGCGATAACTTTCCCCGAGTCATTTTCTTGGCATATGTATGGAAAAATCTCTTGGTTGATCTAGCAGAATGAGATTGGTTGAAACAGGCGTCTAGTTTAAGTTAATTGCCATTATGCTCATCGTAAATCACCATAACCACGAACGCCCTTTTACTCCTTCAGAGTGTACTCGCCCCATGCCTTAAGAAGTGAGTCAGAATGAAGACCTGCTGTTGTAATGAGGTTAACTGAGGGAAGAATGCCACTACAGTAGCAGCAGCTTGTTTCTACTGTTTCCTCTCTGACTCTGTGGAGCAGAGGGGAGGGAAATGAGGTGTGTGTTTCAGGTGTGGTTGTCTCAGCGGGCTTGTGTGTATCCTCAGTAGACTTCAGTTGGGGTCCTAATAATAACTTGAAAGTGCAAAGTCTCGAGCATGGCTCCACATAATTAGCCTTTAGCAGAAATCAAGCTAATTGCACAGAGGTAATTGGGCACTCTTTCCAGTCTGTTTGTCTGTTATGATACACACACAAACACACACGCACACACACCCTGTACTCTCCTACCTTGGTGCTTCATGTTGCTTGTCACTTTGATTTCCAGATGAATTAAAAACCATTTTAATTAGTTGAGTTCTTCGCCATGTCGTCTTTTCTGTTGGGAAGAGAAGCCAGTGCACAAGAATCAAGTGAAATGTGGGGGGGGGGGGAAAGTTTCTACAATAATGGATTCCACAGTGGAATTTGTGGAGATTTAAAAAGATACTCATTATACAATACTTGTACTGGTTCTGATTTCACATGTCTTTTTGTTATTCCATTCATATTTGCAGAAGAGTAGATTTGACGTAAGAGCTGTGTGAAGGAAAGTTCATAATGTGTGTGACTCCAGGGCTGGCGTGGAGGAACAGCTGGACCTGCTACGAGTCCAGGCTGCGATGGACCGGGCCACGGTGAAGGAGCTCCACCTGTGTCTCGCTAATGAACACCAAGGTGAGCCCCTCAGTTTTTTTGGAGACAAAAAAATAACCAATTGAACATGATTCTTTAAAATCACTTCTTCTTTCTGTTGCTTTTTTGTTTTTTCCTTTTTGTTGGTCTGGGGATATTTTGCCTAAATTAAATTTTACACTGCTAATTTTAGTGTTTTGCTCTCTCACTTCTACCCAAGGATGTTGCCACAGGCCTAAAGAACAAAGTATAAAAAAAAAAGAACACTTGTAATGGTGAAAAGTCCTGCATGCCTAACATGACAGCACCTTTAAGCTTTATCCTTTCACCTCTGGCTGTGTGTGTTAGTGAGCAGAATTAATAAGACAACTCCCAGTGGAATTAACAGGACAACTCAATTAAGACTTGATCAACTCGTTGCAAATTGATTAGAAGATCAAGTAGTGTTCATCTTGTCTTCACGTTTCATTCCTAATGTTAAAAAGCACATTGCTTTTAATCCAATCTGCATCCTTTTGTCAGACTCTGACCACTGCAGCCAGTGGCCTTAATTAAGTCGTTCAATAACCGATCTGTCTTAGATCACTTTAATTTTCTTCACAACCAATGATGGTGTCTGTTGGAGATGCAAGAGTGTGATTTAAAGGATGGCACTAATTAAAATAGTGGTTCCTCACCTATTGACAGTCCAGTCAGGAATACCAGGAAATAAGCTGCTTAGAAAGGACACACTTAGTTTACATCTCGTCAGACAAATAATCACTAAATATAAATGGTACACAGTATCTACTTTACAAATCAGTTTTCAGTTTATTTCAGACAAAAATTCACATAGAGCAGTACTGAATATGCCTGTTTTTTTCTCTCTCTATTCTATACCAATCTTAAAAATTATTAAAGACAGGTTTATATTATGATGATAACTAGTTTTCTTGCAATAACCAGTGTGAACACACATGCTATGAAAAGCACAGATGGTTTAGCATTAGAATGATTGACATATTTTGAAGCTTTTCTTTCTGTAGTGAAAAGAGGAAACACTTAAACTTCAACAGTGTTTGACAACCGTTTCTTGAAGGAAAAGACAAAGATTGTGACACAATTTGTTTACTCAGTCATAGAGGTGCCTATGATATAGTTGTCAGGGTAAATTAGAAAATTGTATATTGTGATAATTTTGGCAGGTATTCTCACTTTAAACTTTGTGAATCAAATTAGATCATTTACATTCAGATTAAAAAAACTAGAATGTGTGGAGCGAATAAGACGTAAACTCAACATTACTAAGAAAAAAAAAGTGAATGGCCACAACATTTACTCCTGAAGAGCCTCTGTGACCCGATCAAAGGGATGGAGGGTTGAATCGCTCACACCAGGATCACGCTAACGAAAGGCAGCAGATGAAAGGAACAGGGCCTTTGTGCTGCAGCCTGTGAGGAGACATGGGAGGGACGTTAATATATGCCGCAGTGCCAGGACCTCCTCCAACACTGGGTGACTAGGGAGCCACCACGTCTTCTTATCAAGGTAGTGCTGAGGTGCCAACTCCCAAGCCACCGGCACTGGAGCTGGATAATTGTCTCCCAACCTGGTTATGTACCCAGCGAACACGGCAGCCCTCCTGTCCTATTTGGTGCCCTGTTTGATTGAATGTGACATGCTGGAAAGACAAAAGAGCAGGCTAATTCAAAGTAACAAACTTCCCTGGGCAAAGCGTCAAATGCAAAGCAAGGGAGCAGCAGCTCCTCATAACACAGCCCCTCTCACTTTTTACTCTCTCTCCTTCTACGGCCTCTTTTTCCAACTCACTCTCCAAAAGATCAACTGACCTGAAAAGTCAAGGTTCTGAATTTTTAATGTTTCCAGCCTCATTGTACAAATTATTTTGGTCGTCCTGTCATGAATGTTTAACAGGAGGGAATGAAAGGCAGAAAATTTTATATTATTTTGTGTTGCCCTTTGCATCTGTGTGAGCAGGGAAGATATTCCTCCTTCTGCAGGTCTATACTGTGTGTCAGACTGTGACACTGAGGCCTGTTGGATTGTGTATGAGCACATGAATATGTGTGCATCAAATCCCCAAACGTTTGGACTCCTGTATGCATTCTGTTGTTATCATAAAGCTCAAAATCATATGTTTGCTGAGGCCACTATTGAAGTTTTCAGAATAAAGCAGCACGTTAGTCTGAGGAGATTAGTCGTCCACTGGGGAAACCGAGTGGACTACAAAGCAGTGCAGCCTGGGGCTGTGTGTTCACAAGGGATTCAAACACTTCTCTTCGTTTGTTTAAGATCTCCAGAGAGAGGTTGCACATTGCATGTACCAGTGTGTGTGCTTTTGAACGCTGTTTTCCTATTTCCTCGTGGACTACTAAATAAACTACCTTTCTGTTAATCGGGAGGAAAAAGGCTATTTGATGAGATTTTTCAAACAGCAGTGAAAATTACAGGTCCCTGTGAAAACAGCGTTTAGTGATTCTGTGTTCCTTCTGATTTGATTGACAAACGAAGAAAAAAAAAAACTGGACCTTAGGAGGGAAATTAGACCTTAGTAATGCTAATTGTTTTAATGTACCCTTTTTATTATCATTCTATTGATTGAGCAGCCCGAGTTTGACACATCATGTCATAATAACGAGCTTTGTTCCCCTCTGCAGAATTGCTTCACAAAGTGGTAGAGGAGCGCCAGGTCAAAAGCAGCACTCCAAAAAAGCCTTCTGTTTCTTCAGAGCGAATGGAGCAGTCATTTAAAAAGGTACAGCACTGTGCCATCACTAAGTGTTCTTTGTCATTGCCAATAATAGAGACCCGACAGAGCCGTAACTACAGCACAATGCCTCTCTGAGAGTTTGATTGTGCTCCATCGAGAATGATTTAAAAGTGTTCCTCTCGCTCTTGGAGGAAATGGTCATGAACTCGTTTCCAAGCCAAGTGTCAGCCTGGTAGTTTGTTTTTCTCACCAGAATAACCAAATAGAATAAATGTGGAGGAAACCGTATTAAGTTATACCAGAATTATAGTATTGTCGCTGTTGGTAGGTTGCTCTTGTTTCCGCACACATGCTCTTAAAACCCCTGCTTGCATGAGTTTATATATTGCCCACCATCCCCCTTCTGCCTTCATGGCAGTGAATCATTGGGAGTAGGGATAGCCATCTAATTTTGTTTGAAAGGTACCAGGCTTCACCAGCGGGCAGAGTGAGAACCAAATAAAAGGGAGAAATTGCCTGGAGGCACAAACCCAGCAGGCATCCACTGTTCTCTTAAACAGTCTCCACCAAAGATCTGACAAATAGACTAAGTGCTCATGGTTGCTGTCTAGTTAGGGGTGATCAGGGTAAAGGGGGTGCCACTCAGTCATCCGTACTCTTTCCAGGCTGTAGAGAGCAGTGATGCCTCCTCTCATTGGTTCAGCCAGGCGGCTCATAAAAGCCACTGTGTGCATGTGACCACAAACAGGTCAAATCAGGCTGTGGCCTTTCTCATTCAGGTTTTCACTGTTATCAGAAACTATCAAACAACATTTAATTTTTTCAGTGGCATTGCAGTAGCAGTATGTTCAAAAGTTTAAGTATTTATGGTAAAAACAGACAGATATGCAAAGGAAAAAAACCTGAGTATGTTGTCCCACTGAGGCCTCATATGTCTGATTCTCTCAGATTGAGCAGCTGGAGCGGAGGATGATGTCCCTGGAGGAGGAGACAGAGAGGCTGAGGGAGGAGAAAGAGCAGCTACTTGAGGCCAACGAAGACTTGGCCCTCAACTGCCACAGACTCCAGGCCTCCCTGGACCACCTGCAGGCCCAGGAAGCTGTTCGTGAAGAGGCAGTCCAGGCCCAGGCCCTGGCCCAGGGGGAGCGGCATCGCAGCGAGATCACGGCTCTAGAAGGCCGGCTGGCTGACTCTCAGAAAGAGGCTACCAAGCTTCATCATCAGCTGCTGAAGCTAAGACAGGAGGTGGGAATTCTCAGGGCAGCCAGGGACTTCTATAGGAACCGTGCCGCAGGACCGGTGCGGGCGGGCGGGAACGCTAGCAACATTAGCAGCAAGGTCAAATTCAAGACAACAAGGCTCAGAGGTCCGCTACGGCAGTGCAGCGACCGAACAGTCAGCCCCAATCAAGCCATCAGCTGGCAAGGCCGCAGCTCCAGTCCCACTAAGGACGAGTGGGAGGACATGAGCGTAGATAGGTAATGATACGCACACACACAGACGCTCTTATTCTCACCGCCTCCCGCCTCATTATTTTTAGGTGGTAGGAGCAGAGAGGGTGGGCTGGCTGAATGGTAGGGGGGCCACGCTGCATCGAGGGGACAACGTGCATATGCAAAGCGTAAGCAAATGGGTGATTGAATTTCATCTTCTGTCTAGTTGGTATTCAGGAGCCAAAAGAAGAATGCGAGCGAGAATGATAGAGAGAGGGAGAGAGGAGGGGGAAACTACTGTCAGATCCTTTGAAATATCTTGGGACGCCTTGCTTGGAGCTTATTGACTGAAATTTGCATGCAAAATTAGCCACCTCTCCACACAAAGTTGAACCAATGCCAGAAAAGCTCAGGGATAAGGAGGCCGCCGAAGCCTTGATACCTTCCAGTGATGCCATTTTCATGCACTAGTCACGCTATCCTGAAATTGACAGTTTGGCAGTTTGATTTAATTTACTGGTCCTGTGCATATTCACTAACCCCCCCTTGACAGCACTAAGGATCCCCCTGCAAGTACCCCCCGCCCTCCCCACCCCTCTTCCACAGCCCCCCACCCCCATTCCGCTCACCCACTTTTTCCACCCGTACAAACATGTACTGAAGCTAACCCCACCCTGTGTCTATATGTTGGGTGTCTTGTGGCATGTCAATTCACACATGTGTGTGTGCTACACTTATTTCCTCCAGCCACCCCTGTAACACACACACACACACACACACACACACACACCACACCACACCCACACCCTCCTCTCTCCTCTCCTCGCCTTAATTTAGTTAGATAAATTTTGAATGACCCTACTCGGCTCAGTACCAGATGTCTACAAGCTGTTTAACACCTTCTAAATTAAGAACCATCGACAGTAATTATTTCATGTATGTTTTATGCTAAAAAGCCACTGAGCCAACATTTATTGAGTGATGGTCGGAATGATTTGATTTCAAACACTCAGAGCTTTCGCTGATATTTATTTCCCTTCACTCTCTCTCCCTGTATGCCTCTCTATGGCTTCTCCCTTCTGCTCCGTCCCACTAACTCGCCATCTCTTCACCAACTAATTCATCTGACTGTAATCCACCCCAGCTCTATCCACATGAGGCCGTTTAACAGGGACTGGGTGCAGCTCTGCCCTGCTTTCCTAATGCCTCTCCATGTAGCTAATAAGCAGCAGTCTAATATATGCTTTACCTGAGAGGAGGATCTAAGTGGATTTGTGAAGAAGGGTTCTAAACTGAGATGTTGTCTTATTTAAGGCACCTGTCAACTGATTTGTTACTGTAAAGCCTCCTGCGTCTCTTTTCTCGCAGGGGTCTTCTTCAGCAGTACATCTGGTAGGCGCTCCCGGAAATACAGTATTTCTGCCTAAGGAGCTTCGGCCTAAATAGAGCCAAATAAAGATGTCAGACTCGTTAAGGCTACTGCCAAGTCTTTGTGTCCCCCCCCCCTTTATTTCTCTTGCTGCCTCTGGCACGCTCTCTCAAGTTTAGAGCTGCTGGAGGCAGCTGACCATTCTGAGATCATCAGTTGGCGAGCAGGACAGAATGAGAGCACGGGGTATGGAGAATGTTTTAATGAAAGTAATATGTGTAACATATGTTTATATATGTTTAGTGGTGGCAAGTTAATGGAAAGGACAAAATGTAACAATGAATGTTAAATGGTGTTTTCTTACCACATGCCACCAGCACCACTTTAATGACCTTGAACTGCATTGCAGGGATTCAAGGACCTTTTTTTCCCACATTTGGGGTTTTGACTCTGGGCTGTGGCTCAGGAGTTACAGTGGGTCATCCATTTATTGGAGAGTTGATGGTTCGTTCCCTGGCTCCCATGTGTCCTTAACTTTCCGTCAGTGGCCAAGCATCTGTGTTCATTATGTTTCTTCACCCATTTACTCACGTTGTGTCTGTATTTGACTACCTGTGTTTATTTACAGTATGGGTTTGCTACACAAACAGACACACACATCCCCTGAAGTATCACCATAACATGCCAGCACAGTTTTCTTAACTGTACTGCATATTAAAGCTCATGCAGGAGACAACTTTGGTTGTCTGTGAACACAGTTACAGTAATTATAGATGACTGATTGACCTTATGTTTTCTGAGAGTCATGTTAAGTTTACTATATGTCAGTTTGCACATGATATAAATTAAAATCAATGAATTTAGATTTCTGTTAACGAGACTGAATTTAAGTCAGAACTGTTTCCCACCAGCAGGAACTGGGTAGCATCTAAATGTATGTAACCTTGGTCTTAGTGGTGGTGATAAGTGATCCTCAGCAAGCCCCTGTGCCCCATCCAGACCAGGTTTAACCCTAACTAGCCCCCGGTCTTGTCATGTTCCAGTTAGATCCTCTCTCTGTGGTCTTTACCTCCGCTGCTTCTCCCAGGCCCCACCTTAATAAACCCGCCAGCGTAAATGTCACTGGCTTCCACCTTCACATCAAAGGTCACTGTCAATAAACCTGTGTGTGTGTGTGTGTGTGTTTCTGTGTGTGCATGTGTGTGTCTGTCTCAGGAAGCCCTTACCGTGTGTCCATCAGATGCAACTTTGCTTGGCTCCGCTCAGCCGTGCCTCTCACACACGTCTGTCACACACAGAGGGCTAATGAAGGCCACAGCCGCTCTCATACATGTTGATGCATTCACCATCAGCACCAGACACTGCAGCTCTTCACTTAATTTACACCCACATTTACACTTCCAGCTCAGAAATTGGATGGGACATTGATTTTCTGTTGGAAGGAGGGGGGGCAAAATGCACATATTTTTGCTTGATGTCAACTAAATCAACCATAAAAGGTAAATTGGATTTTTGTTCAAGGGTGGTACTTTTCAGAACCGGTGTAGTGGGTTCAACTTCTGGCCTGTAATAACCCTCCTCACCTTTCTCTGCAGTGACAGTGGTGAGGAGTACTCGGACAGTCTCAACAGTGCGCCCTCAGGGACAGCGCCTCACAGACGACATGCTAACAGGAAGGTCGGTTTGCCCTCTTACTTTAATCTCTCAGCTACATAAACATAAGCTGCATCAGTGTGAAAGTAAAACTTCTTCTAAATTTCTAATTTATTTTTTTTTAATTGGTGACAAAGTGATAATCAGCATATTTGGAGTAAAGTGTTCCTCGTGTGTGAAGAAAGAGCTACTGTACAAAACAAGATTACAAGCAGAGTTTAACCATATGTATTTTCATTTAAATCAGAAGGTCCCTGTGTGTTCAATTATGCACAGCTACATTACCATAGCCATAGAAAGAGGTAGGATAAATACAGTAACAATGAAAACTGTCCAAGTCTATGCACATTCTTTACCATGTTTCTATGAAGAATCTGCTTCACTGTGAATTAAGTTCTTTCCTATCCTATGTTCTGTTGCTCCTAACACAGTAATTTAAGCAATGTGCTCTTTATCAAAATATCCTCAGTCTCTACAGATTTATGCCGACAGGGTGATGATGAGAGATGTAGGAAAGACACTGTTTTTCGTGACAGATTTTGTTCATTAAGTTTTAGAGAAGGGACAAATGCAGAATGTTTGCTGTAATTCATGCACAACTGCAGCTGCACCGTTGGTACTCGGGTCAGCTGACCACCTAAAATGTTAAAGCATAAAAGCAAACAATCAAAGCTCTGTGCAGGTTTTGATTGTGCTGCATTGATTAGTTGAGTAAGCAGCAATTTTGATAATCAGCTAATTATTTTTGTTATTTTTTTAAGTAAAATTCCAAAGATTAGGTTGTTCCTGTTTCTTAAATGTGCATATGTGAGGCTTTTCTTCATCATATATGATAGTATACTGAATAGCTTTCACTGTTTTCTGTAGTTTTATAGACCGAATGATATGATTAATCAAGAAAATAACTGGCAGATTAATTCAGTGTTTCTAGAATGATTTGTTTGGTTCATTAACCGGCCACTCCCTTTATTCCTGCTGTCACAGAGGCTTCCTTGTGTGTGGTTGTGGGTGCTGTTTCTTTTCCATCTCCTCTCCACACCATGAAATCAATAGGCCTGGACCCTTACTCTTGTCCACATCAAACCACTTCACAGCAGGACATGGCAGCTCCAAACCCCAGAGAGATATGTCCGTCAAGAAGAGAGATGAAGAGAGGAAAGAGGGGGGACCTTTAAAGATATTCTGTCTTTTTCTCTTCTCCTATCTTTCTACCTTTACACAAGGAGGGGAGCGAGGTAGAAGGTGGAGAGGGAAGACAGGATTGTTGTTGTACATGTAGCCAGGGAGCTGTCAGGACCCTGACTCTCAGATCCCCTTTAGTTTCGCCGCTCCAGATCTGCTAAATGTGCCCATCAGTTCCTCGGGGCTCATCGCCGTGACAGCCCCGGCCCCTCACGACAGTGCGGTGTCACAAACCAAAGGGTTCATCTCCCTTCTCCTCTCTGCACAGGCACTGTGTGATCAAACCTGGCACTGATCAAATCCTACCTGACCCCCCCCACAAAGGAAACAGGCAAAGAGGAAGGAGGGGTGGGGATGGGGGGGTTCTTTGATGTCACTACAAACAACGGTGCAGTTGGGAGGTGTCACGCGCAGGCACTTAGGAGTGCAAATGACTACACACTCACACTCACACACACACGTCATACTGTAGGAGTGAATCACAGCCTTCAGACAGTGATTGAACAAAGGCGGCATTTGCAAGCATCTGTCAGAAGTAATATCCGTGCTGAGAAGTGTTCCAGTTGGAGTCAGTTGAACATGCTCAGGTGAATTATTAAAGCACAGGGTGATTTGTCTTGTCGCGTTAAACTGAGCACACCCTGTGATCATGGTGTCATTATGAGCCGCATCTCAGGAAAGCACAACATGTCAACCGGTTGTGTTACATTAAACAGCTGCTTTTCATCACTGTCTCTGACTTTTCTGTTCTTTCAGTCCTACAGGTGTTTGCTGATCTCACACACAGGAGCTCCAGCAGCACAGTCTCGCAGAAAACAACCCACTGTTCGGGCCCAAGGTAGAAGAAGTCTTCCTTTTCCTCACCGATGCAAAAGTACAAAAATCTAATCGACTATTAATTGAAGCAGGAAAAACACTCACTGGGTGTACATGCTGCCGATCAGAAACAAGTATCTGAGAAGTTTACAAGCTTTCTTTTTTGTTTGTTTTTTCAAGAACTTGACACTCCTCAATTGGTTATAAATGGAAAATGTTAATCACTCAAGTTGTTAAATATATCACAGTTTTCACTTGTGCATACACAAAGACACTTTTACACATGCCTGTTAAATCCCAGCAGCAGCTTCTAATAAGGGATTTGGAGTTTTTTCTGTGCAGTTGTCAACTCTGAGGTGCCTGCATGTTCTTCTTCCTGTTAGATGATAAACAGCATGAGCCCTGGGAACGAGGGACGAGAGGAGAGAAAATGGAGGTGGAGGAGGAAGAGGATGCTGATGAAGACCCAGCACTGCTCCTCCTCTTCTCTGCAGCAGCGCATAGAGTCCCTGCAGCGTCACATCGACATACTGCGAGGTGCCAGGAAAGATGCTGTACTCTCAGCCAAGGAGCTGCGAAGGGCCAATGAGAAGATCACGGCACAGCTCGACTCGCTCACCGAGAAGCTCTGCAGCAGCAAGCAGCTCACACAGGTAACCTGGGAAAAAATACAGGGAGTCAACTAAAGAGGAAAAACCAGTTGTAAATGTTGGGAAGTTTCTGATTTGTCTGTCTTTGTGTCTTTTTGTGGTTCTTTTGTATTTGCTGTGAGCTGAGAGTGCAGCAGTAGCAGGTCCTTTGCCGTTATCATGCTTAATAAGTGTGGCTGACAGGCCTACCCTCGCCTGTGGAGGTCAGCACCATGGAGCAGAAGAGAGGAGGAGATTCTCTCCTTTCCTCTCTGGCTTTGCTGTTGTCTCGTCCTGCTGAATGTTTTAGTAAGCCAGCTCTCCACAACAATCTGTGTCACTGGCAGTTACATTTCCTCACATACGTGCACTCGTGCACGGACAAATACAAGGTAACTGAATCCAGTGCCACACACCCAGTGAGTTATTTAGTACCTGCCTCTGGGTAGGAAACTCTTAGACTTGGTATGGACTATAAATAAAACACCAAGCACTTTGCCCCCTAAACAGTATCTTTCCTGTCAGGGCCTCCATGCACACACCAACATATGTACACACACACACACACACATGGACACATGAATACACACACAACACCTGGACAGACACAGTCGTTAATCCGACAGGCAGGAGACTTCTTTTGGTAAATTCAGACATAGCAGCAGCCAGCAGAGGCACACTGGACACCTGATTAGGAGCATGTGTCTGTCTGTATATTTACTGTGTGGAACAGTACAGATACAGTGTGTTGTACTTGTATACCCAGGTCAGAGTGCAGCCCTCATAGTGTTGCTACCTAGGAAGTGGCCCTTGTGCTCCCACCCAGGCATCTGATTGCTGAGGCCCAACGAGACCTTAGACTCAGACACAGCAGTAAAGGCACATGTGTACACAAACACACACACACACACACACACACACATACAAACACACACTGTTGTGTGAATGAGTGGACAGAGAGGGAATTGTTGTCTTCCTGTTTGTTTCCTCTTTCCTTGTGCAGTATTAATGCCACTCCTCCAGAGAAAGTTGCAGCTGACTGACTGGCCAAAGCCAGGTCTTGTTGCCCTCCCCGGAAAGGGCAAGAGGTGATGGACTTTGGGCTTGTTCCAGACGGTCCTGGCCAACTCTCTGTTTGTAATTGGCTTAGGACAGCCTCCACAGGGGCCATCATGTGAGAAGTAGCATGGCAGTTTCACAGAAACTTGTTTGTGTTGCTCTGTCTCCTGATCCTTGGGCCATTCTGTCCTCCCCTTGTTGCTTTCTCCCTGCCTCCTTCCATCATTAAGTCTTATTTCCTTATTCCTTCCTTTCTTACTTGTTGTCATGTCTCTTTTTCCCCCTTCTCTCTGTGTTCTCTACATTAGTATAGACACTAACCCTCACTCTCAGATGTGCAGGGCAGAAATTCATGGATTACTTTTCCCCCTTTCTTCCCAATATTTATTTTATATTTATTTATAACAACTTTGGTCAGTTATAATAACATTTTGCTCATCAATTTATAACAATTTTTGTAATTTCTGAGATCTGAGAACATCTGTCTGACATGAAGTGATGTTACCAATTATCTGAAAAATAACTACAAGAATGAGACCTAAGGTGTCATAAGAAGCTTAAAAAACTCAGGTGACAGGTGAAACCCAAGTCTAGCTCTGGATGAAATGCACTTGTCACGCATATCATCCAAATACAGGATCATTTGGTTGCTTAGATTATCTGCCTCACTCATTACTCCTCCTGTGACATGGCTTCCTGAATTTACCAGCTTTATCTCTTTAAGTGTGGAGTGTCCTGCCCTCCTCTAACATGTAAGGGGCTGGGATTATCTCAGGATTACAGAAAGCTACCGACATCACTGGCTGAACTTAAAAAAAATCCAGACATTATTTACATTTTAATGATAGTTGCACCACATATCATATAAAAAGCCACCAGGGTGAATACAGAGTGACTGAGGAGTCAGCACAGTAAGACGTTACACTGGTGTTCCTGTGGTTTATTTATGTTGACAAATTCACTTTGCATTTCTATCTGCTCTGGGCTCTGCAGCTGGTTTAGCATCGTACATTTCCTTATTTATTCTGCTAATGATCACTTGGAACAACATCAGTGAGATCACCACTCAGATAGAGAGAGGGAGAGGTGTCCTCTCCTCCAGCCTAATGGACCACCAGTATATCAGTCTGTGTCAGTGTCATCTCTCACCAGAGCTGAAAATGGCCTATGAAATCAAAGCCTGTCTTACAGGAAGTGTCATCAATGCCACTCTTAATTCGTGCACCACTGCCACTGCAGCCATAGCCCCACTTTTCATTCTCCTCACCTCCCTCTATCACTCTATCACTCCTCCTCTCTCTCCCCCTCTCTGGGGATATGACATGTGCGTCTTCAACAGAGCAGGGGAAACCTAAAACAAGAGGGATTCTATTAAAAGGTGTCAGCCAGCAACCAGATATCAATAACCTCCATGTATGCAGAGCAGGGACCAAACCCCGGGGACTCTGCGGTTTCACTTGTGCGTGTGTGTGTGCGTGGCTGTGCCTGCGTTCCTGTATTTACCCTGTGTGTGCAGCATACGTCTTCATGTATCATGTCTCCTATTTGTGCCTATTAAGCAGTCTTGATGTTTGATACCAGATCAGCTAATTGTGGCAGTATTGAACCAAACGTGCAGAGATGTGTTTCTGCTTCATATTTTCTTAATCAGCAGGCACAGAGCCTTTTCGAGCTCCACCACACACACATGTGGTTAAAAGTGTTCACCTCAGATGCTTATGTTCATAATCATTGATACACTGTACATCGTACATGATCAGCTAGTGCCATTATCGTTCATCAATCTAAACCCAACCACTCACCAAATGCTGAACTCCCTCTGTCCCAGAGTGCTCTCTGATTCTGCAGGATGGGTTTATTATGCATGCCAATCACTGGGAGAATTAGGCCCTATTGACCAAGCAACAGCATCATCTGTGTCCTAATTAGCATAAAAAAGGAGTTTTATCACAGACGAGACATTAAAGCAGAGCCCGTGGCGCTCGCACACGTACTGTTTCAAACATATTGTGTTTACTTTGTCTATGCATTTATCACATTCATATAAACTGAATTTAAACAACAGTACAACAGTAAAATATTTTTGTATTGTAAAGCAGAGAGAGCTGGGTTTTGGTTTGACTCAAACTTCCTTAAGTGAATGTCGGTTCATGTAGCCGTGTATCTCCTGTCACTCTCACCATCCTATAACACAGATATAGGTTTCCTCGATTTAATAACCGCAGCCACAACTTTAGTTTTTAGTTATGCTCTCATCAGCAGAAGCCTAGTCCACCAAGTCTGTCTGTCGGTCAATCTGCAGAAGCTGACCTCTGACCTGGCTGGTGTGGAGCAGCAGAAAAAGGTTCTGGAGATGGAGCTGGAGCAGTGGAGGCAGATCACGTTCCCCCAGCAAACTGCACCACCACCACCACCACCAGAGTGTTCCTGCCAGGGCAAAACCATACCCGCCCCACCTAACCCTGCCCCCCAAGCCCTGGAAGCTGAGGTCAAACAACTTCAAGCCAAACTTAAGGTGAGTTGGTGTAAGTTACAAACAGAGCAGCAGAGTTAATGAGTTTCCCTCATGTTTGTCTTATTGTGCACACCCTCTGAGATAAATCTCTTAAAAGGATAATGTTATTAAAGATTGTGTTCATTTCCAATTTTGTGCACTATGAAGCCTGAGTGGATAATACCATGAATAGCAAGGACATTTTTCAGAGTATTAATGCTCAAGTTGGCTCAAAAAATGTTTGTAAAGAAACTCTACGTTCACTTTTCTGTGTGCAGAGGTGCATCAGGCAAGTTTGTGAACAGAAGTTAGAAAATCTAATCTGTGAATTTTGCACATTTTAGTTAGGATTTCTTTTTGTTGCCATTTTGTTACTTACTGCGCAGTACCAAACAGTACTGGATTACACATGTATTTATGTTTTTAGATAGAAAAAACATTTCCCTGATATTTTTTCAAACATCAATATTTCTAAGTCACTTTAATATCTCACCGGTTTGAACAGCCCGCAGTCCTTGAGGAGTTTAGAAACTCTGAAAGAAACTCTGTCAAGGTTTTACTTTCAAATCATGGTGGGTAAAAAAAAAAACCACACACAAATTCTTGAGCCTTTCAATTTACACTTGACATCACCTGAAATTGCATGTGATTTCGACATGAATTAGCATTTCTTATCATTTGATCTTATTACGGAGTACCTGTCAGAGAGATGAGAAATGAGGAATAACAGTAGAGACGTGCCCTACATCATAGGGAATAAGGTGTGAGCGGTACCACAGTCGTTATCACCCTCTCCACAGCCAGCTCGTCAGTGTCACCAAGCAGATTGCTGCTGTCGTTACACACAGCCCAGGAAGTCATGTCAGGTGACACCAAAAGGGAGAGGCGAGGGATGCTCTGCGGGGGTGCACGCACCGAGCAAGCGCATTGTCAAAAGCTTGTAGTGGTACAGCTCCCACAAGAGACACAGGGCCCTTTAAATCAAAGTGAACATGCACATTCAAATATCCATCATAATCTGATGATCAGAAGCCAACCTGTCATCATGAGCTCTATGTCTCTGTTACTCAGAAAGAAAAGACTAAAACACAAAGTGTTGTAGTTTATAAAAATCTCACCACTATCACCAGTTTAAATTCAGTGAAAGCATCATTAATGACTAATGTCCAAATATTCTGATGCACAGACATTTATTAATATTAAATTAATATTAAATGTTTGCTACTTGTTTTAAATCTGTTGATAAGCACATTAGTCATATCCCTATTAAAATATATTCAGTAGTATTTTTACAAATATTTTTCCTAATTACTTCTCTGATCTCATCCACTTTGAAAAATACAGTTTTCCTTTTAACCTCTTTTAGCACCTTCCACCCTCCCGCTGTAACTATAATGAGGAGGCATGCTGTGCCTGACCTGTCATCAGCCATGTCGTGAAAAACCCTTCCCCACCCCCCATCGCACACGCTCAAACGTATTAACAAACACACACACACACGCCGTGTGCCCTACCCCCCCAGAGTGCAAGTACGGAGGTCACAAGGCAGGTGGCGGCTAACAAAGCCCTCCGAGGCCAACTCCAGGAGAAGGAAGACAAGCTCCGCCAGCTGCAGGACAAGTTAGTTTCACACCTTTCTCTTCATTACCAGCACTTCTTTCTCTTTGTCTTTGCAGTACAGCTCTTACTTTACCTTTCTTACTTCTGCATCCCTCTCACCGTCTTTGTCTCTCCATCTCTCTGTCTGCATGTTTGCACATTCAGCTCTCATCTGCAGTGTTTGATTCCACCATGTGGCAGCACTCTGTCTGCTGCACTCCACTTATGCATGCTCCTTCCTCTGCTTGAATCATTCGTCAAATTATGCATGTTCTCGTGAGCGAGTGTATGAAAACGACTGAAGGAATTAGTGTGTGTGCACATGTGCGTGTGTGGGTGTCTTGTGTGTCATGTGGTGTGGTGTTGCTTATGTGGGTAGCTGATGTGGAGTGCTGATCAAAGCAGCGTATTGATTGTTTGTGTGCCGCAGGAGGGACCATTTTGGCCCATGACACTAAAACCCACACAGCATCGCTCTGGCCTGTGGGCCACAAGCCCTAATGAGTTACATGGTTCACCTACTGTAGCGCTCGCTGCATTAAACAGGCAGAACGTATAGCTCTAAACAATTCACTCAGGGAAACTGTCAAGATTTGAGCAGTGCAGTGAAAGGCGTGCATCATCATTCTGCATTAGGATCTCATCTTTGAACTGAGAGAGGGTACAAAGGAGGACTTGGCTTTCCTCCCTCTCGTTCTCTTTGTCTCATATGCTGTGTCCTCTGCCTGCCGTCCTCAATAATGCATCCAGGGCATGTGTACAATCACAGCGGGTATGTGTTTGTGTGTGACCAAAGCACAGCGGATCACAGCCGAGACAGAGCGAACATCCCTCGGCTGAGTTTCCACGACAGCCTCAGCCTCTCCTCAGGCTCTTGTCACTCACTCACACACATGTAACTCGCCATCTCCTCCAGCCTACCACTCCATTTGCCTCCATGGAGGGACCCCTTCTCAGAATGAAAGACATGTCTAGACGTCTCTGAAATATACATCTCAGCACACACACAGGGAGCAAGGCTGCTTCGCCTTAAAGAAGAGAAGGGGGAAAAAAAGAAATGAATTTCAAAGTACACCGGCATGTCCTCAGTCAATATCCGGCACTATGGCCCTGCCTTATTTATGAAGCTGCTTCTTTCATCTTTAGCCCTGTTGTCTATCAGCCACATGAAACGTCCACCCGCACTTCATTCTTAACAACATACACAGAAATCTGTGCTCTCGCTCTCGCACACACACACTTCAGACCACTGACTGTTATCATTACAATACACGCATGTTTGATGAACAATATTGCCAACAAGCTCAGAACAAAGGGAACAAACGTGTGAGTGATCGGGATAGAGTTTGAGGCTCTGCTTCTCTCTTTCCACTAACACTCATAAATAGAGATCACACGTAACAGCAGAAGCACCATATATCCTTCATTCTTTTTTATCCTTTATTCTTTTTGGGGTGCAGAAGAAGAGAACATCTAAAATAAATGTTGTCGATCTAATTGCCATTAGCAGTGGGGCAGAGGGAGCTGCTGGGGCTCTTATTGCTGCTCTCCGTCTTTAAGTCAACACTAGACAGTCATCTGAAAGGTTCAATATGGGTTTTCTCATTAATGGCCAAATCCATGGGGTAACCAGCCAGCGCTACTTCCCCCCCAAAGTCCCCAGGCTAGACTCCTCTCTCATTTAATTTAATGTCACTCCAATAGGACAAGCTCACATTTATTTAGCCAGTCTGCCCTCAGGCATTCATCCACCTGGGGAGACAGGGACATTTACTTACACAAAAGCATTTGCTCTAGTGTTGCGTCATCTGTTTATTTAAAACACACGAGCCATGATGCGTGTGGGAGAAGAAGAAAACCACCACATCTCAGAAATAAAAATAAATTTAAAAAAACGGCAAAAACCGTTTTAATTAACTGCATCCTTATGATCTTTATTCTATTTGTTCCAATTCCCCAAGGTACAGACAGCCATGAAAAATACCTCATATTTGCCTTTTATGAAAACAGAATAAAACATGCTAACATACTGAGTCCATTTAAAACAAGGCCTCAGTATAATATGGCTCTGCAAAAACTGGAATATTAAACATGTCAATACAGCATCTTATCAATATAGGAAGTGACACGTGCTGCATGTTTGCAATAGTTAAGACATGAACAATTTATAATACGAGCTTTCCTCTCTGTAGGGAAGTATTATCAGCGCAGTACTGCGCACAAACAAACAACATTTTTTAGAGCGTATTCCCTTCATTATCAGTCTCTCACGAGCCAAGATCCAGTGTTGATGTGTTTTTATATGTGACTGGTGCAGTGCTGAGCTGAAAATAATAAACATTTAAATACTTGATTACAGTCTTTCAAGTAGTGTCACTGCTGATTCGAAACGTCGTTTGTCAAAAAGGACTCCCCAGTCACGCTTAGCACCGTTTTCCCCGCCAGAGCACTTGTTCTAATATATGCCAGTTAGAATTATATATGCATCCTTATTTCAGCCCTCCCTCCTCCACTTACCCAAACAGCATGCCAGTGTATTTAGTTGTCATAATGAGCTGTCATGCCTGATGCACTGCATGGGGACACTGAGCCTGCCAGCTTTGTGTGTCTGTGCATGTATGTGTGTCTGTGTTTGCTCTGGTATCTGGATGCTTTATGTGAGTGTGTGTCTGTGTATGAATATGAATATCTGTAGAATTCATACTCATTTATACTTTATACCATATTTGTGTGTGTGTGTGTGTGTGTGTGTGTTTTGTGTGTCTCCAGGGCGAGCCACACAGAGCGAGATGTGAACATGAAGAGGCAGCTGGTGGAGGACCTGAAGACGAGGCTGAAGTTCCTGCAGGAGATGGAGAAAAGTTACAAGGGACAAATGGAGGAGCTGGAGAAGAAGGTACACACAACACTTTTTTGAACTTAGCTGATTTGAATGAAATCTAATATGAATATATATAACTTGAGTATCCCCTATAAAAAAGAGCTACAGTTCCGTCACCCCTTTGTTCGACTTTGTTTTTTACCTTCCTGTTCCCTCTTTGCGCCTCATCTTTCCAGGTGAAGACTTTATCAGAGGAGGCCACCAACAGGAAGGCTCTTATTGAATCTCTAAAGAGAAGACTGAGTGTGGCAACCACAGAGAAAAACCAGTACGAGGCCTCCTGTACAAAACTAAAAGAGGACCTGGAAAAAAAGGTTGGAAGCAGCCAAAGTGCCTGTTCTCACTCAGATCTATGACAAGAAACATTTGAAGTGTTGCATCCAAAAATATGTTTTGGATAACTTTACTTTTTTTCTGCACTTTGCACAGAGAGGCAACTTCTGTTCAGTAACAGATAATTAACTCATTTGTAGCTGTTTGCTATCATAGTTTACAGCACTTGGAACATATTTAACAGTCTGTCATTAGTAGAAAGAAAGAAATGTTTCAGGATTTGAGAAAATGTAACAACCATTCATAAATCTTTCCACCCCAGCTGTAACTTTTCAGTTCTCTTTTTACTTAGTGAATATAGAACATAATTAATTAATAAGAGTTTATTTGTAACAGCCCCTCACACCCCAGATTAGACACTAAAATCTCCACAGGCAGAACATTTCAGATTTTGCAATCACTACAGTTGCCACAAAACTCTCTTCTAGTTTTTCCTGAAACAAAACTATATGTTTTACTTTCAGCTGACCAGTTGCTATTTTTCTTTACAGGAGCAGCGTGTGCACGCCCTGCAGGCTCGTCTAGGAGCTGGCGAGCAGGCGCTGGCTGCACTGGAACAGACAGCCACTCAGCAAATGGAGGGGTTGACCCAGCAGAGCTCCCAAGCCTTGGACAGGCTTCAGAGACAGCTAGGCATGGCCTACTCCCAGCTGGAGCAGCTTCATTCTTTCATCAAGGTACTGTTCAAAAAAAGATCAAAGGCCAAGAGTCCAGAGTTTGAATGGTTGAGTCGTTTAACTCATCTTAAACCAGTACGGTGTAAGTTCTTCACCTGTGATACTGTGTGTGTGCACCACCTGTAAGGTTTGGTTTAGGTGTCAGACTCACTGAAGTAACTTAAGGTGAAGGCAAGTCTGATTGTGGTCTGGGTGTCTGTCAGGGCATTTACCTAACAACTCACCGATAGCAGATGGGTGTTGAGAGCCGAGAAGGAAACCTGGGCCTGTTGATGCAGAGGAAAAAACTCTGGCGTTGGATGAATCTTGGAATGCCGTTGAGAAGACTTTTGAATGGCCTTAGAGAGGAAGACAAGCAGGACTGGTCTTACTCAGGTTGATCTTTTTGGTAGAGGTCATCCTTACATCAGTATGTAAGGACGAAGAAGAGGTGCATCACTAAGAAAGCCTGACTTCAGTGATATTGTCAGGCTTTCTTTGTGATGCACCTCTTCAATGTCACATGAAGGTCGGCGGCAATCCGACCTACATGTGTATCAAGGTTTGCAGATGTATTCATGGTGTGTCTTCTGGAGATCCAGAACTTACTGGAGGTATTACACATTCCACCTGGTCTTAGCAAACCTCAGGATCTTCCAGGAGCAGCCTGGGAATCTGGTTAGGGGGAATGACGTCTGCATGACCTTATTTATTATGCAGCCACCACAACCAGATGTCAGGAGGTGTATATGTGCTGATATGTATGTGCACTTTGTTACAGTGTATAAGGAGACACAGGCCATCACTGAGAGACTACTGGGTGCCCAGTGGGAATGGGCACTATTGTCTTTGTGTAGGCCTAATCCATCACCTTGAGGTGTGTTTGTGTGTCTGTGTCAGTCTCTGTGTGTGTCTGGCAGAGGCTGATAAAGACTGTCCATCAACTGTTTTCAGCTGACGCCTGTCTGTCAAAGCAGGAGGAGGAGGACTTGGCAGAGATAGATAGTGGTAGCAGTATATTTGCACACACACATAAATCAAGTGGCAGATTATGGACACTGTTTAGTGGCTGTGATCCATCGTTTTGTCTTTACAGGGCAGAAATATTAGACGTTATTCTGCATCTGAGAATAACTGAAGGTGGATGGAATGTGTATCATCATCCAGCATCTGATTTCTTTCATTCAACTAAACCTTTGGCTGTCTTTATTTGCACACACTCATACACACACACACACACACACACACACACACACACCACACACACACACACACACCCTTCATTTAGAGAGTAAGACCCATGCATGCAAATCTACATGTAACCAAAAATAGAAGCTGCGTTACATGAGAAAGACACACACGTGCATAGAAATGCAGTTCACGCTCATATTGCTCCTCTCCTCCATTCCCATAACCCTAGGCTGGTGGGGCCATTGTGTTGTTGTTGAGGATTCACATCATTGTTTGTCTCCCCCTGGCTCCTGTGATCCCCTATAAGAACACCAAGCCCTTTGATTGGACTGCCTGACGTCCGGAGGAGATTTACTCTTGTCATGTATTGATCAGGACCGGAGGGCTGCGCATGTGTGTGTATAGATGTGTCTGTGTGTGTCTTTATGAGCTTGTTTTTTTGTTCTTTGTGCCCGTATGCACTGTGTGTGTGTGTGTGTGTGTGTGTGTGTGTGTGTGTGTGTGTGTGTGTTTGTGTATTTGTGTGAGGAGATTTTTTTTTTATTGTGTGCCAGCAAACCCTTTTGGCCCCTGCACACGCCCCAGGCTGTAAGCACTGCTGTTGAACTGCTAAACAGTGGCCCTGCATGTAGTGACTACTCCACAACACACATACCCACACAGCTACACACACACACACACACACACATTCACTGGAGGTAGCTCTCTTACTCAGAATATTTTGGTTTGTCATCCCTGCTGAACAGTACGAGCTTGTACACAGATTGTGGAACATCTTTTTTTCCTGAATACAAATGTGAGTCTTCTTAATTATTTGCACTTGCCGTGGGTCTTCAGTATCTTATAGTAGTGATGTAACTAGATTTTTACATGTGCTCACCCTATGTATTTTCATATACCTGTGAAAGGTGCTCCCATAATTAGCCACCTCACAGTTTGTAGAGTATATGAACCATTTTTTACATCAGTGCTCGCATAATGTAACAAAGTTAAAGCGTTTTTTCCTCCCATTCTGCTCTTTATATTTCTGAACGGCCCTTTGTGTCCTCATGTGTGTGAAGAGGTTCAGAGGTAGCTAGTTATTAAAGAGGATGTCTTTTAGCTGCTCATTTGATCCCCATCTCCATGCCCTAATCCTCGTCCTCTCTAAATTGGCCCTCTGGCTGTAGTGATTGTGGTACTAGTCAGGCTAAGAGCTCTTAACAAACACATGCATACATATGTACACACACAACACCTTCCATGCATTTGAATAGTGTGTGTGTGTGTGTGTGTGTGGTGTGGTGTGTGTGTGTGTGTGTGTGAGTGTGAGTGTGAGTGTGAGAATGGTTACTTACCCCCATCCCTCATTTTATCTCTCCCAGGACTGAGAATGAGTGATAAATTCACCCCTTAATCTCTTTCTGGATTATTCCACATGCAGGGTTTAGGTCAATTGAATGTAACCCTTGACTAGTGACAGTGAATATCTATTAGGCTGTAAATAAAAGAATAGGATCTCTGAC
The DNA here is from genome assembly GCF_001640805.2 of Lates calcarifer. Classification (NCBI taxonomy): domain Eukaryota; kingdom Metazoa; phylum Chordata; class Actinopteri; family Centropomidae; genus Lates; species Lates calcarifer. Next base: position 11,545,830 of record NC_066837.1, on the reverse strand, counting down.
TGTTAGTTAATGAGCTGTGTATTCCTTGAGGGTAAACACAGCTCTCAGATCACCACAAAGAGCTGAAGCTGCCTTCATTTATCTGGAGATGGAAGATGGTTGTGATTCCTGCTCGTCGTCTTTAATCAGAGCCGCTCTGCTTCTGTCACCTGTGAAAATGGTTCTGCAGTGTTTGGAGTTTGAAGTTTAATTTGATTGAACTGGTCACACTCCTGTTACACTAAGTCAAAGCCAACTGGTTAGTTGAGTCGATTTTTCTATATTTTTTTTATTTAATCTGTATGGGTTTTGTATGATGTGATCCTTCTCTCACCATTTGAATTTCTGAACGTCTCAGCTCTCTAACTTTGTGTATATTGGTTGCTAATAGACAAACTGCAGCGCTCCACGTTCTGTCAGCTGCAGGCCTCCATCTCCTCACTCAGCTCTCTCCTGTGAGAACCACCACTGGCTTTGTAAACTGCACCCGGTCCACCTGTGTGAAATTAAGAGAGAGGAGTGGAGGTGTTTGCTGCTATTCAACGCTGTTCATGTGTGATTACCCTTGTTACTGTAATGCACTTGAGTGTTTTCATATGTTTGTATATATATATATATATGTGTGTGTGTGTGTGTGTGTGTGTGTGTGTGTGTGTGCGCGCGCTTGCCTGTTTGGTTATACTGTGCACTATCCAACAGCATGTTGTACTTTGTTTTTTTTTTGTTTGTTTTGTTTTGTGTACTGCAAGTTCTCCTGTCTCCAGCTCTCCCTCCTCTGACCATCTATTCCAAGGTCAGCTTTTCAGCAGGCTTACAAGGGAATGATACAGAAGATTATTGCCTCGATCAATAAGCTCAAAATGAAGCAAAGGGGAGTTTACTTTATTGACTTTCTCGTGTACAGTGGCAGTTTTAACATTTAATTGTCTCTCTGTATTTAGAGCAAACTCCCATTTAGTGTCCGACAATTGTGCCATCCCAGGCCTTCCTCGTCTCACTTGCCATTCACTCGGGCACCATTTGAAACAGCCCCTCATAGCTTAATTATTAACAGTGTTATGCTGCCCTGTTGTACTGTGAGACATTCAGAAAGCAAATAAATAAATGAATGGCTGTATTTTCAGTAGCTCTCTGTCTTTCTCTCTCTGATGCATGATTCTCTGTCTGTGGAGATTTTAGCAAAACTTGGGGTGTGTTTGATATCAAAGCTGTGTTCCCTCAGCTTTCAATCGACAGGGCAACAAACCCTCAGGTCCATATTCCTACAAGGGAGCGTGAGGCGAAACCGAAGAGAATCTGAGTGTGTCAAACTCAATATTCCTCCATAATGTACTAGGCCTCTCTGGCGCATGCTTGATCAATTTCATTTATTCATCTGCCAGGCAGAGCTATCCCTCTTGTTTTTCTATATCCATTTCATCATCCTCTTCTTTTTTTATTCCTTCTTCTCCTCCCCCTCCAGGCCCTGGCCAGTGAAATACTTTTAGACGTTCAAGAGGTCAAGCAGCAGTTGATGAAGAGGAGGAGGTTGAGGCAGGCCAACGCTGTGGCAGTAAAGGGCAGCCTCTCAGCCAAGTCTATGATCAAAGCCAAGTCCATCGCTGCCTCCATCCTCAATATGTCAGAGAATGATCTTGCCGATATAATGGACACTGATCAGGTACGGTCAAGGGACACTGGATCAACATTTTATACAAAAGCTAAGTAGAGGATCTATATCCAGTCTAGATTATGCCCTCAGCATACCTATAACAGATTTCTGTACTGTAAAATTTTGAAACACCCTAAAAGTTTTCAGGGGGTTTTGCTTAGTGATTGCACCAGAGGACTTGGAAAGACATTATATCATCAATATTGATTTGTAGCGTTGGGTATCTTCTTTGTCAATTGAGATTAAATGAGTGGCAAGGAGCTACAGTAACTTTGGGTTAGCCTCTGGGAACAGAAACTGTACTTTAGCTTTGGTGGAGAAGGGAGGAAATGAGAGGAAACAGGAGCCCTCTGTTCTTAGTTCATTTCACCTGTATCTACTGGTATTTAGCGTGGCTGGAAATCTCTGCTTCTGTCTGACCTTCCCTTATTGATGGGTAGATGGATAGCAAGTAAGCAAGGCTGAACACCAACTAATGTTTTGTAAAGGATGAACTGCACACCGAGGCGTGTCCCTGATAGGTTGGGAAGTTGCAGTGGAACAGAGAAGGATGTGGCTTCATGTTTAAAGCCAGTGTTTCTTGTTCTCAACAAGATCAAAAACCTGTCAACACCTGCAGCACCTGTCAGCTTGATATAAGATTTAATATGGCACAAGTTGAGTAAGTACAACTCCTTTCTTACTGCCGAAAGCAGCAGTTGAACTGAAAATTCTCGCTATTGACTGTTATCTCTTTGTAAAAGTGGAGAGTTTCACACTCTTTTCCAACTTGGTGGGTCCTCTCTCTGCTATAGATCATACCCAGCCGTGTCATCAATTAGCAACTCCATGTTACAATCAACTTCCCATCCCTGGGGACTTCCTCCCATCTATCACGAGATGAGAGACGCCGCACCAGGCACTTACTCACACTTGAAACCAATTTTAGCCCTTTGCAGCCCAGCTCCACCCAGGAGATGACAGGGAACAGTTTCTCACTTGACGAAAAGTCCCCCTCATCAGAGCTGAAACCTCAGCGGGTAAAATCACTCTCTGCTCCTCACCACTCGCTTTCTCTGTCCTATTAATGGTGGTTAACAGCGTTCTGCACGGTGTCTTAACACGGTGAGTGTGTCTCTCCTGTTTTGTTAATTGGACATTCAAAGATCACAACATTGCACAGACACACCAAGGAATTGAAAATGATGTGTCACAGAGTTACTGAGTGTGATATTTAATGTCAGACATAGGTCCCAGGAGAAATGGTCTGAAGGTGTGTTTAGGTGGCTATCATGGAGAAGAAAGGTGGCATTAAAAGAGCCAAATGGTCATCTGTGTTTTTGTGTAGATGTTAGTCAGCTTGGTACTGACTTAAACCAGCCTGAGTCCAACTGAGGCTAAACTGGTTGTGAAAATGGATCTACAGTAAACAGCTCTCCATAATCTGAGCTGAAGCTGGTTTCTTCCACATTGTTGTGCGTCAACACTGTGTTGAAAATTATTCAAAATTTGCTTCCACAACTGAAGTTTGATGATACTTGTTTCAGAGTTGTGATTTTGTATCAAGCTTCTGCACAATCTTTGTGCATGGTACGTTTTTTTTTGGGCGCATGACATGAGGTTATCAGGATGTCCCGGTAGTCTTCAACAAGTCCAACACATAGCAAGTGTATTCATTTATTCACTTGGTTGTGCAATACCACTGTGCTGAATGAGAGCACAGGGCTTACTGGGATTGCTTTTACTTCTCAGTTTTACTTTTAAATGAGAATACTCTGTTGCCAGTGTAGCTACTTTTCTTTAGTTTGGCAGATTTCTCTTGTCAACAATATTTGCAGAAGTTTTTAACATTGTAGGGCACTGGTACTTGGTTTGGAAATCAATTCAATTTTGAATTTCAGGCGTATCAAAATGTTTAAATGAATTATTCCTGGTTGTGGATATATTTTAGGAGGAATTTGGGAACAGATGACCTTCATGTAATTACCACCATCTTTTCCAAAGGCTGCATATTTCATTCCTTTTAAAAATCTTACACAAACTTACAGCTGCCCACTTGCACACTAATACATATAAAAACACACACTAAATCAATGTTTTCTACATACACAGATGCAAAGAAGGCGTGTAAATGTGCTCGAAATATACCTACTCCTCACATGTTTAATGCTGCATGCTGTTATTTGCCTCTATCCATTCCATAGTGTGCAACAGAGGACCAGAGAGGGCCGAGCAGCTCCAGGCTCCCTGGGCAACTTGTTGTGGAGTTAATGATCCAGATGTAATAAGGATATAATTGCCAGGCCAGTTTGTTTTGCACCTAATGTTAGATGGAGGGTCAGTGCTTTGTTATATATCTACCAAGGGTGGACAAGCACATGCACATACACTCTTTCACACACCATATTCAACACTGTGGGAGACTTGAAGGCAGCAGTCACAAGAAGCCTCCCCTCTCTCACCCTCTGTCTCCCTCTCTCTCACTAATATAACCACACACTTCCTCCCCCCTCCCTCTCCATCTACTTCTCAGTTTCTCTAAGCACCAGTCACTAATTAGGCATACACTGAAATTAGCCCAGCCCCAGAGCTATCACCAGGATCACGCATAGAGGGTTCCAGGGAGCTGGGGACTGTGAAGGTGAAACACATAGTTCATCCAAATGTCAGTTCTCCAGACCCAGGTCCCTCGTGGACTTTGGTGACACACACTGTGACACGTACATGTTGTCTCTGTTGAGTCTGAAATACTCGCTGTCATTGGGTCAAGGTAACAAGTCTGCTGAGCCACAAGAGGATAAAATGTGTAACAAGATGGAACCTGAGACTTCACTCATTGACAGGGATGTGTCCAGTGACAAAATCTTAACCAACCTGCTCATTGAGTATCTTTCGTATTGTTTCTGAAGTGTGTCCAGAGGAAGGGGAATTGATTCTTCCCAAAAATCAAGGTACACTGCTTCATTAAAAACAAGACTAGCATGTTTCCACCACACCAGTAAAGTAGTGAAAACATATATACAGATGGATTTTCTATTTTCTGTTATGGTACTGAATTTTATTGATACTTAATACAACATGTTTGCTGCTGTACAACAAACACAGACAAACAGATAATATGTTGCCATTACCCTCCTGAGTATTAACATTGCTGATGTTTTTCTCAGAAACGAAAGTGGTCAGATTTTCTCTGAGTAGTCTGAAAACCAAAAGTTGTTTATCTGACATCCTTACTGCTATGAATGTTGGGTAATGTTCAGAGCACACTGTGGTGAAGTCAGCACCTGAAGCAGACTCTATCAAAGTTCACATAAAGTCTGCATGAGTCGCCGTGTGGACTTGTGGCTTTGCAAGTGCAGCTACTTTTAAATTCAGCTGCACACACACACACACACACACACACACACACACACACACACACACACACTCCTCCTGCCCTCCCCATGTCCCTGTAGGCAGCGCAAGGCTTGTCACATCATTTCAAGCAGCAACACCTGGGGTTCGAAGTGAAGAGGTAGCACATTAGTGCTGAGGTGTACACGGCCATGCACTCACTCTTCACCCTGTTCATTAGCAGTAACAAGGCTACCACGCTGTTAGCTCTTTATACACGAGTAGCATGAAAACTTATACTGGCGTACCCTGCCACTGGGTCTCTAGGGAGCCTCTTCAAGGTCCTGGCTGCTGTGATGCTACTATTCTGCCCTCAAGCAGGATACACACACACACAGGCCAGTGTTCAGATACTCTCACTCTCTCAGCAACACATTGAGTCTGACTCACTTGATTTTTTTTTTTACACAATTTATCCACAAAACACTAATATTATAGATGACTTTTCAGTCTACAACCTGTCAGTGGAATACATGCGCATATTCACTGTTGTGTTTTTCAGGGAACAGAGACTCGTTCAGAGAGTCCCAGAGACCAGGAGTGGCTGGACCAACTAAACCACATCCTGCAGCAGAAGGTAAGGCTCGCTCGTCTGCAGTAGCATCACTCATTCCTGCACACACTCAGGTAATAAGAATGCAACCTCCCTTCATAGTAAAATAATTTATCAGCCTGGTGTAGCTCCTAATTGAGGTCAGATAAGTGGAAGTGTTGTCTAGAGAATCAGAATCAGCATGTAACAGAAAATTAGCTTTTCTTTTTCTTTTTAAAGTTGAAGGAAACAAAACCAAATTGAAATTGAGTCGAATGATTCTCTCCTAAAAATTGTCACTGGTTTTAGTTATCCTAATCTTGCATTTTAATCTATTACATTAGTGGTTATTAATCCACCAACTGTGGCCTTTAGACAAAGCATCTTTTATTCTCTGCCACTCACTCAGTATCAGTGCTGCTAACTATACAGTCTAATATAAGGTACAACTTATTTCATCACAAAGAAGATAATACACTTTTCCAACAGGAGGAAGTTTGTTTTGGTAAACTTCGCAAAATGTATTTTTTATATATATCAAAGGAGAGATTGTTTCTTCTTCAACAAACATCTAATGTTTACATTTATTTATTAACAATCTTTTTCCAAATTGGCTAGAAGTGCTTAATAATATAGATGAATTGGTTCATGTTTTACAGAGCAGTAACATAAAGAGAGAAGTACTGTGATTTATTCTATTAAGTTTCAGCTAACCACAAATGAAATGGAATGTGCAAAGTCTTGATTTTCCATCTTTTTTTGGTCATTCTTGTTTGGAATATATATATATACATATATATATATACATATATATATATATATATATATATATATATGACACAAAGCTGCATATCTGCAGTAAAGACTGAAATATCTGGTATGATACCAGTATATGACTATATATATATATATATATATATATATATATATATAGTCATATACTGGTATCTACTACTGGATACCAGTTTCACCCAAATTCAGTATAAATGGAGGATGAATTTTAGTTCCCACCTAAATGTGTCCTGCTCCAGGCTCTGAAACAATGATGCAAAAGATAAAACAAAGAAAAGCAACTACATCCTCACTCTGTGTGTGTGTGTGTGTGTGTGTGTGAGTGTTTGTGTGTGCACAGCCACTCATCTGTGAGTGCTCTGCTGGAGCTTTACTCGAGTGCTGTCAACGTCTGCTCACTGTGATATGTGTATGATTGAGAGTGTCGAGTGTGTGTATGTGTGTCTCGTCTGTGTTCTTGTCAGCGGCTGCCGCAGGCACTCATGCGTCGCCTCCGCACCACGACACACACCAGACACTGTTCTCTTGTTCCCCAGATCTTCTTCTGACCTTTCCACCTTCCTCTCCCCCTCCCACACTAGCACACAGACACACACACCACTCTACTGAATCCATGTTTTTCCCTTCTAGCTGGACAGCTCTCAGTCCCTGTTCTCTGTCTCTCTCTCTGCCTCCATCCTCCTCTCTCTCCTCCTCCACTGTCCCGCATTCCTCTCTCTCTCTCTCTCTCTCTCCTCTCCTCTCTCTCCTCTCTCTCTCTCTCTCTCTCTCTCTCTCTCTCTGGCTCAGACCCCGAGGCAGCTTGTTAGTGGGGAACTAAATATTGATTTGGCGGGCCTGTCGATGCCGGGAGAATGAGCTAGTGTCCACCAGAGACCTCGGCACCGGCAGCCTGCTATCGACGTTTTCCGTGGGCAGAACAGGGGTGGTGGAGGAAGCGGGGCGGGGGGGGGCAGAGCTGGAGCTGGTGTGGGGAGTGGAGGAGGAGAAGAGCGGAGTATGACAAGGCTGAGACTCGCCCCCAGGTCCCTTTGGGGACCGCTGGGACCACCGCAGTCATCCCCCCTCACTGAAACAGACTTTTTCTATCCCCTTTCAAGTCCATCTTGTTCTGTTTTTTGTTTATTTATTTATTTAGAATTTTTTCCTCTCCTCTCTATCTGGCGGTTTCCTCTCACTGTCTGGGTTTTTAAAGGCGGACTGTCGTATCAAGGGGACACCAGGCTCCGTCTCTTCCTGTCTCTCTCGTATTTCTGTCTTTTTTCTGAAGGGCTGGAGTTACATCTCACAGACTAAGACATCAGAGAAAGGCCAGACACAGACGTTTTTAGCACCTGAATGTTGCCCAGTTCAAGTAGAGCTCAGCTAATTTGACTGCTATGATAATATGCGTGTGCTACATATGTCTGCCGATGCTGAGAGGCCAGGGTTTTCTTAGTGAGGGAATACACTCTGATACTGTACCCCCTTGGTTTCTCTACTCCCCGTCATAGCTTATGAAAGGCTCACCAAGCAGAACATCTGTGAAGTGGAATGGCCCGGCCTGTCACCCAGCCTGTGACACTAATAACACACTCCCCTAATAGTGATATGATCTTACCCCAGAGCTGCACTCACACACACACTCCTTCAGATAAAAAGACACAGAGACAGAAATAGACCCGGTGAAAGGAAAGATGAGAGAGAGATCCTTGTCCTTAACTGGCTGGCTGTCACTGAAAGAGGATGAGGATGTGTCCATCTGTGTGTGTCTGTGTGTGTGTGGGTGTGTGTATGGGAATGTGTACATATCTGAGTGTGTACATGCACACTCTGGACAGCCTCATCTTGTCACTGTCAGTGCCTAATGGAGCTGCCTGTGGGACAGCACTTTATTATCTCAGTGGCCCTGTCAATAGCAAACCCATCACTCACTCTGTGTTGGTGTCGCTGCATGCCTGTGTGTGTGTGTGTGTGTGTGTGTGTGGGCGGGTGGGCCATTGTTCGCAATCACTGTCATGCACCGCCACATGTCAACATAACAAGAAAGAGAGACGTCCGCAGCTCTTTGGAAACAGTTCGTTGTGGACTGTGTGTGTGTTGAAATCTATGCCGACAAAGTGGCATAGATTTCTGGAGCACCCTCACCGCTGCCCCACATGTCCACTCAAAACCAAATGAAACATTGCATTCATTTCCTCGTCTCTCACCTCCACTGGTGAGTTAATGAAATCAAACCCTACGCCTCTCAGTAGAGAGCCACCATAAGCGGCGCTCCGTAGCCAGGATCGAGGGACGGTGCTATCTAATAATCATGAGCAGGCCGGGGGGTGTACTGTATGGCTCCACAGCAACCCACCATGAATAAGGCCAGCGGTGAAGATGGAGTGTCCATGTGGGCCGTGGGGTCCAGGCACCGACCCGGGGAAGCATTGATTTAATTGCCTTTGGTTTATTTGTGGAGTCCTAATTATTGACTGGAGGTAGAATTTAATGGGCCAAGTCTTTATGAAGACAGGGAAATGACTGGCTTCTGCTGCTGGCCAATAATGAACAGGAGCAGCATGTACATGCAAGCGTGTGCACATGCACGCAAACACACACATTCCCCCCAGATCATTTTTCAGACTCATTTTGTACACACACACACCCATCTCAAGCCTCATGACAGCATAATAACATTTAAAAAGTCATTGACTCTGTTGATTTCTTTATGAGAGGACAGTGGTTTGGTTTACTGGTATGGGGCAGCGCTCAGGGCCTGCTAATATTTACCTCACAATCACACCCAGGGGAGACGTACAGGCATCACTTCTTATCAGCCTCCAAACTATAACAAGCAGGTGAACATTACATTAAGACAGTGGTAGAGACAGGCCGGACCAATCTGGACTGGACACGTTATAAAACAACACAGGACTGCAGGGCTGGAATCATTCCCGTCGTTTCAGACCTTTATCGAACGTTGGGGAGAGGTTCCCATAGCTCACGGCTACGACAGTAAATGGCATAATTTTTATGGTGTTAAATAACTTTATTTATGTCACTTCTTATCAAAGCTTCTCTCTGTGTCTGCACTTCATAGGGCATTACATCATTAACCCTGCGTATTAAACATATCAAAGGCTGCATGCTCAGTGCCTCACAGTGCTAATGTAGTGAGAAAGTTTTCCATTGTTGTTGGAGCTGTGAGGGTGAGGGGTAGTGTGTTGTGTTGTGTGGCTCATTATGCCTCTGTAATGACAAGGAACAGCTCTGAGTCCCACACTTCTCTCTGAAGGAAAGTGACTCTAATTAAGCCCCATTTAATGATTGAGCTAATTAAATCAGCCACTCTTTTTTGTCTCTGTATGTGTGATGTGTATGTTTGTCTGTGTGTGGAGGGGACTCGAGCTGAGCCTTTGTACTGTAAATATGTCACTGGAACAGTGGTAGGGACTGAGGGAGGAGGAGGAGGAGGGGGGTCCCTGGAGGAGACTGGTGTTAAAGTTGTTGTTAATAACTACTGTGCAGTCTGACTTATTCTGTGTGTTCAACTTACATAAATAGAAACAGCAGAAATAGCTTGTTCCTTGGTCATTAAAGAGGCTGGGGTCATTAGTTAACCTGGCAGGAGGTTAGACTGGTTGGAACAGAACAGGTGGATAATATTATTATTCCTGTAGTATGAGGCTGTTTTGGAGCTTTAAGGTTACAGCCAGTCTGATTACACCCGAGGGTCGTTCTCTGAAGCACCGTGGACAGAGAGTTAATGATGAAGGTGGACATTTTCTTACTGAATAAGTGTCCATGTGTTACATTACCTTATGTCACTGAAAGACGATCATTTTCTTGTTTTGTATGTGACAGTTTTTGCCTTAGGCACAGCCACTTTTGTTGATTGTCACTGCGTCCCAGTACATTACCCCAGCCGGTGAGCTGTACTGTTAATCACGGGTGTGTTCTTGATGAATTCTAAAGGTTGCATCTCTTTTGTATGGATATCACCTTTCTATATTTACTCCCCGATCGTGCCTGAATCACCTCATTTTCACACCTAATGAGTAGGAACCTGAAACAAAGACCCGGTGCTTTCCTGTGTTTAATCTAGGGTGTATTTAGGTCAGATCTCTAACAAATGCATGTTGCGCACTGAAATGATGTTTCCAAACAACGTATCAAGAAAAGGAGAGATTTTTAATTACAGTATTTGTGGCCCCAAGTGTCCAATTCCCTTTCATATCAGTCTCCAGTGGCCTAAAGGGGAGAAAAGAGAGGGATCTGCTCCGCTGCAGGGGTAGGTAATTACGAAGGAGAGGGAGAGAATAGGCTTGTCGGTGCTTTAGTGATTTTCTTACCTGAGCCCCTTTTTGCAAATGTGACATATTCATTATCAGAGATAATCAAATGCAAGACTTTTTAGTATGGTGCCTTTGTGCTCGGGCTTTCTTTTTTTTAAAATCTATTTATCATGTTGTTGTTGTTGTTGTTATTCCCTCGTATGATAAATTTGATTTTCAAACAAAAGTGAGAAGATCAAAGATCAAAGAGCTGTTTTCTCTCCTCTGTGAATAAAACTAGTGGAACTACTTCTCCTTTACCTTCAGCAGTGGCCTAGATTAGAGCCAGGGACACAGGCTTACAGCAGAAAGCCTTCACCTCTCTGAAAACACTCGTCACTCCAGTCTAACATGACACCTTTTTATATTTATTATGAAGTGAAGCAGGAGTGTATGTCTTTGTTCGTTACTGTACAGATACACAAACTGTATACAGGTTTTGATGTTACAAGCAACACACTCCTGTAGGACTTTTGAAGGACCCACTATTGCAGTTAAATTAAGCGTCATCTACCTAATTGTGACTATTATAACACTTTGTAGTTATTTGCCTAGTGCATGCAGAAATTTGGCTGATGTACACCGTTCTATCTGATTCCCCCTCCCTCCTCATTCTGTCTCATTTAGATATCCAGCAGCCTGACACAATCTCTACAACTGCTCACAAACTGGGCCCTTGGAAATAATTGCACTAACCCGTTCCAAGGGAGAAGACAAAAGAGCTGGGATGATCGATCTTTTAAGAAAAAAAAAAGTTGTGTGTGTGTAATGCCACTACCAGACAATGGTCACCGGAGTGCTGCAACTTTGAGCTGCTCCTTGCCTTGAGGTGTGCCCCAGGCTATAGAATAGCAATGTCATTTAATTGGCTCATAAAAACACCTTTTGCTTGCAGCTCCCGTCCTTTTCTTTTCACACACACACACACACACTCACATATATACACACACACTTGTCAGTGTCAGTGGCTTTATACGTCAGTTAGCTTCTGAAACATGTTCATGAAATCATACCTAGACAAAGGTCTGCTCTGCAGGGCCTGTTGAATAGTAATGGATGTGAGTTAGCTTAATGCTACAGTAGCTGTTTCAGTGTTGCCAAAGGGGACAGGACCTCTGCAAAAACACTGGTTGTGTTGCTTAGCGCTGCGGCCGACTTGGTCTGCCAAAGGGGACAGGGGCCCGGCTAAATCAACTGTAGCATAACATTACTGCCGGTTCCTAACAGTGCCTTAAGCAGCCCAGGGGACCGAGCAGAGCAGCTGCATCGCAGATCACCTCCAACCACCCCGCAGGGTATCGGTCCCCAGCAAATGTGGCAGTTAGATGAAAGGGAATGATAGTCCTGCTCGTAACGCTTGTAAGGCTGAGGGTGAGGATTGTGTTTCAGTTGGTCCAGAATTACAGATGTGAGTCAAAAACTGCAGGAAGACAAATCAGGACAAGAGGTGTTTTATTTTAACACGATACAATCATTTATCAACCAAGAGATTAAGAACTTTGCTCACTGTACATGATGATATATATCAACTTTAATGAAGCTTTACAAAGCTATCAACGCTGTCATGCCTCATACATTACACAGTTGTTATTCCTCCCAAAGGCCTCATGTTATCAGGTTGTCTGTATGTACATCAGTCTGTCCATCCTGTTCATTAGATATTTCAGGAACATCCCTGACAGAATTTCTTTAAATTTGGTATAAACGTTCACTTGGACTCATGGATAATTAGATTTTGGCGGTCAAAGAGCAGAAGGGGAGGATGTGATAATATTTCCTACAGCTTGACTGTTTGACATACAACCATGAACTGCAACAAACCCAGTTCTAGTCTGTTTGTAGACTTCCTGTCATCTCTCCACTGTTTGTGATAAAGAATGAAAATATTAATAAAGAAATGAAGAAACTGAGAGTAGATTGAGTTTCTTTAATAACTGTTTTCAGCTCGAATCGTCCTCACATTCAGTTTATCTAGATCATGTTTACCTGTTGTTTACCCATATTCCCATAGCTGTACTTTTAATGATCCAGTCCTCCCACTCTGCTGTCCCATAGAGCCCTGTGTTGTGGCTGTGTCTCTATTTTAGTGGGGGTTGTTTGCATAGTTAGTGGCTCTAAGTGCAATTAGCTGATCAGGAAATTGTGCGCACGTGTTTGTGTCTGTGTGTGAGTGTGTGTGAGTGTGAGACAGAGAGATGAGTTTTCCCAGGAGGACGGAGGCAGAGGGAGATGTCTCAGCAGTTACTTCACTGTAGTGGTTCCCTGAGGAATAGCTCTGTGTGTTTGATGCATCCAGTGCTGCTGGAACTGACTCCCCACTGTACAACACACACACACACACACTTCCCAGCACACAGGGCCTTGAGTTCCCAGCTCCTGTTACCTTTAATGAAGAAGAGAGAAGTGTCGAGGGGCAGGGGGACTGTGTGAGTGTTTGTGTCTGAGGCTCTCTTTTCTTCAGATGTATTGGAAATTGATAAGATGATGGTTTCAAATCACATCAGAGTTGCTTTTCTGTGTCCTTAAAACATGTCAGCTGCAGACCTAATTCCAATATGTGCTATGAGTTTCTGTTAATCACTTCAAAGCAACTCGATACCTCCTATTCCCTCCTGGAGATGTTGTACAGTAAAGTTCAGCACGGCACTTCAGGCTCGTGTCAGCTTCTTTCTGTGCAGATGGTTTCAATAGTTTATCTTTTCTCCTTTAAGAGATAAAGAGTGAAACATTTTATGATATTGGAGTCAGTGTTTTCAGCTCAGGCCCGTCCATTTCTTCTCTCAGACCATGTGACCTGGGAATTTAATTTGTTCCCCTCGCTCAAAAAAAGGGGTTTGTAACTGCAAAGTGAATATTTATGGGCGATACAGTATGAATCCCGGCCTTTGATCAGATGCCCTAATGACCAGAAAATCCTTGTGTCGATTCAGAGGAAAAGCTAAATTAGCCTTCAGTCTGAGGAGAGAACTGCCCACTTCTTTATTTTCACCTTTCCAGCATCTCCACGACAACAATTAAGAAAACACAGGAAGTGAGCCTGTGTCATCCTGTGCGATTGAGTGGACATCAGTTCTGATCCTCTCACCTCTTCAGTGCAGACAGAGTCCTGTAAAAACACAACAATGCTGTAAATGTCCCCAGTGATGCAGTGACTGTTTTAATTAAGCCTCGAGGCATGTCTGCTGAAAAGTAATCAACTCAAGCTTGAGAATGGAGCTCAGAAGAAAGGAGAGTGTTAAAACTGCTGCTGTGTAGCCTGAATTGCTTTGTCAAAACATTCAACGTGAACAGTCCCTCAAAAGTTTCACAAGTCCTCAGGCCCCATCTGAAGCTTCTCTTGTTTTACAGAACAACAAATAAGCTCTGTGAAAAGCTGCCAGGTGTCAAAAACCAGACTTTTTTAATAGTGGTGTATTTGTGTGTTTTCCTCATTTTCTCTAACCCCTTTCCTACTGCCGCCCCCACACCCTTTTTCTCTCCTTCCCCTCCCCTGCAGATCCCCTCTGCCGGCCAGCTAATGGAGGCTGTGCGCGTGAAGATGAAGGAGAGGAAAGTGCTGACAGAAGAGCTGGCCACGCTCGCAACACCAGTCAGCGAAAAAGCCTGACTCCCTGGGCTGAGGCTGGGAAAACTGTCATCCTCTTCTTTTTCTCCCTCCCTCACCGGTTCCTGCTCAGTGGGAGCCGGGCTGAGCCAAGCTGAGCCGGGGCAGCAGAACCAATATTTGTGAGAAAAGCGCTGTCGACTCACTCTGGGCCACTGGCGCAACACAGCAGCCCGGCTTTTGTAAATGAGCCCTCGACATCTGTGTTAGCGCTCAGTGCACTGCGTCTATCAGACAGGGCCCTTTAGCGCCAAGCTAATTTACAGTGCAGCCACTCTCAACGCAGACCTGGGGTGATAAGGCAAATGCTTACACTAATGTTTAAGTTTGACTTTTTTTTTTTAACTCTCTTTTACCTCTCCCCCTAATTTATTTGGCACCTGAAGGACCTAAGGGTGCAGGGACTTGACCCAGCAATGCCAAGTCGACACTTTGAGAAAGTCAAGAGTGCAGCACAGAGAATATTCACTGAGAGAGGTTAGAGCCATTTATCAGACCTGATTTCTCTCACAGACTCCATCCAATGATGAGTATTTATTTCTCAAGTAATTTAAGTTTAAAATGACATAAACTCATATGGTTTCTGCTCTGGAAATATTTGTTCTGTTGATGACTTTAACAGACAATTATGCTCATCAGTCGTTTTCTTATAAAATCCTCTTCCTTCATTTCTAAATAAAAACTCATTTCTCTTATTTCTGTCTATATTTTCTTCGTTAAACTCTGTGTTGCTTGTGAATTTCTCTGTCTTGTTTCTGGTCTAAATGCTCTGTTGTATTTGGTTTGTTGCAGCAGATCAGAGGACTGTCAGTCAGAGTGTGATGGTGACTGAGGATGCTCTGGTGGACAGCAGGGTTCTCACACCTCTTGTCATGATTGACAGCTGACTGTTGGCATGGTTCCTGTCTGAAACAAGTGACCCCTGCTGTTGACATCATTAACAAGGGTCCACATGAGCTCAGCTCAGCATAGCATAGCACAGCACAGCTCAGCACAGCACAGGGGTGTATTAGACGAGTGGTTCCATCCTTGACATATCTACCTCCAACCCCTTTTATCTCTTTCCCTTTTCCTCCCTCCCTTATTATTCATTTTGAATATTAAACCATGATCCTGGTCTCCTCTGTCCTTGAGTTGGCTTCCTACACAAGAGACCTCACACTCCCTTTAAATCATCCTTTTTTTTTTCTTTTTTTTTTTACCTCTCCAAGCTTTTGTTTTCCTCTTTACCACTTTCCTCCTTTCTTTTTATTATGTATAATTAACAATGGTGTGAAGAATCCTCCGTTCAGGAATTAAAAAGAAATAATTCCACTTTTTAATCCCCCCTCCCTTCTCAAATATATGCTAATGATGTCGTTTTCCTTTATCTTTTTATAATAAAGGATTAGGCCAGGACTGTCTCTGGCTGCAACTCGGGGACCAATTTAGCTGGGATCCAGGAGAGACAAACCCTGGTGGTTAATTACCATTCATTAACATAGTTTGCATCTTTTCTTCTTCTCCAATACCCAGGAGCCAGCTATTGTCAATATTTGTCCCATATAAATTTCTGCAGTTTTTTTTTCCGAGTCACTGTCCTCCAGCGTAATGCAGCTAATGACAAACATTAATAACTCAGAGAAATCCGGTGGCGCGGCGGGTAAAGAAGAGCAAAACATCAGTGCCACGCAAATTATCTCCAAGCCCCCCGCCCCACCCCTCTGTCTGACTGTCTATATTTCTCTCTCTTCCTTTTAGTGTGTAATGCATAGTCAACGTGTTTGCTCGCCGAGCTTCGCCATCCGGCCTCGGCTGACACACTGCTCCTGCTATCTCTGTGACATATTCAAATGTGGGCCCCCTCAGCTGGTTCTCCCCTGGGTTTAATTAACCTGGCCTTGCCTCTGACGCTCCCTCAGTGAAGACGTTAAAACGATCTTGAAAACACCCTTCAAACAGCCTCCCACCACCACCCGAACACACACACCGGTGTCTTCTACTAGGTGCTGTATATGATTCATCTTCTTTTTTTTGTTCCTGTGTAGGAATGGCGTGCGGTACCCTTCTTTTCTTCTCCTTCACTCTCTCCTTGTCTTCCACCCTTCTTTTCTTGTACAGCTCTCATTAAGAGAGCTTTCCTGTGGGAATTACTTTGATCAGTAGTTCCAAATGCAAAGTTTTCCTCCTTTCCCCTCTCCCTTTTTATTCATTCCAACACAATCAACTCTGTGTCATTTTGTTTCCTCTGTCTTTATCTCTCTCTCTCTCTCTCTCTCACCCTGACTTTCTTTTTAAATCCAACTTTCCTTTTTTTTTTTTTTTTCCCTCCACAGATTCCTGCAGGAGATTGCTCCTGGAGGGGTGGAGGAGGTCAGGGTCACGGGTTGACTTTGGGGTCGATCGATGATTTGTGTTTGTGTGTGTTTTTGTTGTGTGTGTCCCAAGGCTTTGCAGTTGTACTTTTAAGTTCCCTCAGTCTGGTGTGAGTGCGTGCCACTTGGGTGGGAAGACGTGTAGCCCACAGTACAAAGAACAGTCAGAGCACAAACAGAGGATGTCTGCAGCCTCGCAACTGAAGCACAATTAGTCCTTGCAGATCTTGTCAGCCAGCTGTGGAGTGAATAGAAAACAGCCTCTGGTGATTTCCTTTACTTCACTGACACAGTTTCACACCCTGGCTATCGCTGCCAATACACCAGTCTGCTTTGATTCTTCAGCTGCAGACACTTGGCACTGCCTTAAAAAACAAGGTACTTGTGACATACAGCCAAATGTGTTTTTTGACAAATGTATAATGCAGCATGTTTACAGTTTTCATTGTGTCTACCCTCCATGTTTGATCCACAGAGAGCTGGCTCACTAACAAAAGGTAGATGCTGTTTACAGAGTGTATGACAGAAACCTCTCTACGCTGCTCTGTTTCTTCTGACTGTGGTGTGAAAGTTTAATCAGCAGACTAATCATAATTATATGTTTTAAAACTTTCACCTCTCAGACATGGCCTCTCACTACATCCATGTATAATGTGTTTTTTCATTACATCAGATGCCACCTTAAAAAGAAAAAAGAAATCTATCTCTCCTGATGCACATATGCTATGTATACAACCTCATTGATCTTCACTTGAACAAGTCCCTTATCCTCCTCTACACCACTCCAGACATGAAACGGCAGCAGATTATGGGTGGATGCGGCCCGCCGTGGGAAGCTAGGGAGCAGATAAAAAGGCCAGCCACTCAGGGGACTAAAGCTATGTTTTGATGCTGTGTGATAAAGCAGAGGCATAGGGCGAGAGGAAGGGGAAAGTTTACAGGATCTATATATAAATATATATATCTATATCCTCTGACTTCCCTTTTTTGGATTCCTCTCCCTCCCTCTATCCTCTTTGTCTTGTCCATTGTAACCAAGCTCTTCCTGTGTTCGTTCTCTGGAGTTGTTCTTTGACACTCACGCTCTCTCCGTCCCCGTGGACTGTCCTAAGCCTTGCTCATGGCAGCTGTCTCTCTAAAGCCGTGGCCTGAGCTCCTGGGGAAAAAAAAAAAGGAGAGAAAGGGAGAATTGAGAGAGGGGTTGATCTGATCTCTAATCCAGCTCTTCTTACAGCGTAGGAGGGAAGCTGCAGTCCTCCACATCACCTCAAAGAGAAGCCACTCTGAATGTGACTACCTGAATCCTCTGGTGTCTTGATGACTAATTGGGGATGTTGTCTCAGATGGTGGAGAAAATGTGGCTCTTCATATCACACATGAGTCGAATTGTCATACCTCAGTGCACTGTATTGTTTTCAGAGATTTCATGATTTCAGATTATGCCAAGCTTTAAACAGAGGTTTTTGATCAGTTGGTAAACTACCCATAGTGCCATTTTGTTCTGTGCATTCAGAATCAGAATGAACAGCTAAAACAGAATCAGTCTTCACTGATCCTGGCTACTGTAAAATCCATCCTTTGTTTTCTGCTCCAGCATATATAATAATACCTTAGTCTGGGGTGTATAGCTCCTGAAAGCACCTCTCCACCTTGACTAACTTTTCCAAGCTCTCATTAGCGGACTGGCTGAAGTTTGGAGGGTACGAGGCGGGCTGGCAGATTACCCCCTGTAAAGTAGCACACCTCAGGTAATCACACTAATGAATTCACCCACCCCTCTTTTCTTTCTCCTTCTCCCTTTACTTACTTCTCTCCCTTTCTTCCACAGTGGCGGGTCGGCGCAAGAAGTGCCAAACAACAAAGAAGTGTTTGTTTGCATAATATTAGCGCTGCACGCTCGCGCACAGTGGCGGGGGCCTGACTGCAGGACTGACTGGAGGCTTCCCATGAACACAGGTGGAGCGGGGCGAGCATCACTGGGACCAATTAGAGCAGAGCACAGGTACATTAGCATGTTTGAGTGGAGTGGGACGGCGTGGGGATTGGTAGACCTCACCAAACACACAAACACATGACCGCGGTCTGGTGTGTGTTAGCTGTTTGTCTCTGCTGACATGACTGGCATATGTGTGACAAATGACCCCTGGTCTGCTGTCACAGCACATCCTCTATTCTCCATCTGCACCTACACACACACACACACACATGTTCTACTCACATGTACAACTGCAGCAGAGTTGTTCAGGGTTTTATTTATGATCAAATATAAACATGACCATTTGCTAATGTTTTAAAGATTATTATAAAAAAGTAAAGTCAGTTTCTTGTGGGCTTTTGCCTCAAGGGTGAATAGAAACAAGCAGGGAAATGTGATTCACGTGTGTTTTATGGATGCAGACAATGAATGTAGCTAACAAAGTAGACCAGGTGCTGCTGAGCCTGAAAAGAGACAAAACTACCACAGGAAAAGTAAGGTAAAAATTAAACCATTAATTAAGATAATTAAGGATCCAAAGCAATCCCTCACCCAGCGTTTAGTGTCTGTCTCCATCCTCCCAGCCTCCACAGGGAGGCGTCAGTGTGCCACAGCAACAGCAGTCCTATAAGATCCTGTAATGTCTGCGCTTCACGTTTGACCCAATCCCTAATGCTGAGCTCAGACACCCTGCTCCACAGGCCTCAGAGAGACTGAGAGAGACATATGCTCTGTGGATGAGACTGAGTTAAAAAGGTCAGATGAAGCTTTGCCTGTTGCCTGTTCACTGAGGTGATCAACATGTCTGCATTGGCGAGTATGGATGAGACAGATGTAGAAAGCTCTGGATGTCGATGGTCTGTCTTGGTTTACGTGCCTTACCAATGTCATGCAGAGGTCACCATCAGTATCGGTGCTCCCTGATCACGCTGCTCAGCCTCCTCAGGAAAGATTACACCGGAACACAGACAAATTCTGTCATAGTCATGGAAAGCATCTCTGTTAGAGAGCTCATCCACTGGATACAAGAGGGGTCAAGTTAAACCATTCAGTCTACATACTGTATGAAGTCTTTGGGGTCACTCACAGGGTTTACCTCAGGAACATGTCCTGTAGAAATGGATGAAGAGGTGAGTACATCTCTGTGGTAAAGACGAACTTGGCGGTGTTCACAGCTTGTTGTGTTTCACATCAACATAGTCTTGTATCCAGTTTGACCTCAGCTTTTTGTAATGATTTAGTTCTGATGACCTCATTAGACTGGGACCTCCAGGTCTGATTGAGAGTCAGTACTTCCAGGTCTGAGGCCATGGTGCTCTGCTGGAAAATGGTGGGTTGTCTCTTAGGGTTGGGCATGAGTTACTGTCCCAGTTAACTCCACATGAAGAAAGAATGGAAAATCAGATTGATAGGTATTTGTATTGATTGATGAGGATCTGCAGGTGAGGAATACCTGTTTCGTGCAGAAAACAGATTTTGCCTTAGCTGAAGCTTGTCCAGTGTCAGCACTAAACATATGCAGAGAAACATTAAAGTTATCTTGATATTGTAAATAGGTTTCCGTTACCACAGAAATAAGACCTGAGTAAACAGTAGAACAACAGAATATCTGGATGTAAATTTTACATGTGAAAACTGTCTGCACACTAACATGCTGCTGTTATGTGAAACCATTCCTACTCTCAGACAGTGCTGATGACAAAAACGAGAGCAGTGGTCAGTGTAATAAAGTTAATGCCAACAGTCTCATATTTCACCTGAGCCTCCATCTGTCTGCACAGCACAGGTCAGATTTATTGTCTCCTGAGTGAAGACAAATGGACGCTCACCTCAGGCCACACACATACAGCTCACTGAGCCGTGGGACCGAGCACTTCATCAGAGCTGCCCACCGAGGCCAGTGGGACAAGAAAACTGAGCAAAGAAACTGCACTCAGGTCAGTGTCGGCCAGTTTGATCTATCACTCACACTCTGTTCACTTGTAAGAGCTGCTCTGATAAAATAAATGTTTGTCAGTCACTGTGCTGCTACAGTGGATCTGATATAACCCGTATGCATGCTGTTTTCACTCTGAGAGTGATAGGACTCACTGTGTTGACGGCAGTTTAACATGTTTATCATCGTTGCTGCATCATGTCTGACCACTAGGTGGCAGCAAAACATCATAGTTTGGGATGAGGCAGTAAATGAGCTGTGAACAGACACACAGAGATCCATAAAACAGCACATAACAAGCATTAAACTTTATAACTTCTCACATAAAATCTATAGACTTCAGACATTTATTTTGAGAGTCAGACTCTTAAAATTTTGTATTCTCGTTGTAGCTGCAGTTGATGGCATCAACTGTGTGTGAGCTGTTGTTCATCTGTGACTTAATTTCCATTACAATTTGATAGTATCTGTCAGAGGCACATTTTCAGGATTACCTTTTGATATTTCGCTCCATGTTTTGTTTGGTATAGATATATATCCATAAGAGGTAATCCCGGTTTTCTTTTTACGTTCCTTCTGAGTGTATGTTTAGAAACTCACCAGAAGATGGCGCCACTAACATAACAAATGTTTCTCTTCATTTTTTTAGCAGCTCTGATCTGATCTGCTGTGTGATGAATTTGACCACAAGAGTAGATATTTTTTTTTTAAAAGTTGTTACTGTCAATATTAAATCCGCACTGTGTGGATGTGTTTTACTCTGCATCAAACTCTAACCCTACATTCCCTACACCCAGCCTGTGTACACATTACTACACACAGCAATGACATTATTGTGTACACACGTTGCGTTTGTATTTTATCACCCAGCAATTACCTCTCAGGATCAAACAAATGAGCTCTAGGTAAAGGTTTTAATCGTATTTGAAGAAGAGATAATGATAATAACGTGACTAATGTAAAACGTCACAACCATGTTTTAGTGTATGTGTGAGTGTTTTGACTGTTTATTAGAGTTTATTTCCTCTAATGTCCAAACTCAGTTTGTTGTATCTGGACTCTTTCCAGCAGCAGATCTGGTCCACACTGACGATCTGAGTCTTGGTGATCGGCAGTCCGAGTCTTATTCTGGGGCTGTATCAGTGGCCATATGGGCTGAGTCTCTGTCTGTCTGCCCCAGTGGTCCGACCACAGACCCGCCATCTGGCGTCGAGGGGCTGCTGAGCTGACTAATGTGTGCAGGTGATTTCTTAGCTTTAACTCGGAGACATAACTCGCAGTTTCGTGCAGACTTTTAATCGTCTCAGCCGGAGAGTGTCGTGATGATTCTCCGGACAGTCTGGGTCTACCAGAGGAGGTCTGCTGCTGCTTAGTAAAGAGGAATCCCGCTGTTCACATTACTGTGTGTCCCAGTGTTACAGTGAGTGTGTGTGCAGAGCTAATGCCCACATTAAAGCCCACAACCGCACTGCTGTCACAAACTCTAATTTAATTTGTTTGGACATAAACAGGTCCCCAGTGTCTCATATTGCGCCCTAGATGTTTTAGCGCCGATGCTTTCTGTGCCATTACGCACAACCATTACGCACCAGCAGCTTCTATGAACGTTTTTAATGAGCTGATGACACTGATGGGTCAAATTTATGATGTGTGTGTGTGGAAACAGATTCTGTTTGGACGGAGCATTAACAACAACTCAGTGAGACAACACGAATTAAAAAAAAAAAAAAAACAGGAAATGGGAACTTGAGTATTTACGTGATAACTGTGAACTCCATCTGCTGAGGAGGATCGTGTCATAAGATGGAAAGCTCCAGAACAGCTACCAATGGGCCTTATTGTGAGATTTTACTGTCAGCTTCTGTTTCCAGGGTCAAGATTCATCTTGTAATCGCGACGTAAATGCAATAGTCAAATCATTGTTGTATTATAAATGTTGTCTTGTTGGTCCTGAGACACGAGGATCAAAGTCAGTTAAACACAGTTTTTGTTCTAAGTGACCCTCACTCGCATTTTCATGACACAAGTTAACACCATGGTGTGATCTCTGTGTGTAAATCTGTTTTTTTTTCCACAGAATAGGAAGGAAATTAGTTAGTTAGTTAGTTAGTTAGTAGTGGGAGTTGTGTTGATTGAGCTGTCCAGGGTGCTGAGCTGGGGTCGCACCGCTGAAGTTGAAGCTGTCCAGGTTGTTTCTACAGCTAAGTTTCATTCTGAGGTCTGACTCCTCACATTTTACCCTGAAATCCTCAGACCTGATCTCCTGATGTTGATATGAAGGTTAGATAATCTCAAGGTGATGTGACGTTCCTCACCCTGACGTCAGATTAAAGCTCGATTTAATTGAAACTTAATTCAACCCCCCACCCCAGTCCGTTCTCGTCCTTCTACTAAACGAGCTCAGATTAGAAATCTCTCGTATGGAGTGCAGCCGTGTAAAGGAGGAGGAGGAGGAGGAGGAGGCGGCTGCTTTAAAAGGAGCTGACTCCGACGTCAGAGACGTTTCAGACATGTGGCTCTGACATCCAATAGCCTGACCAGGACTTTAGTCAGCCCCTTTCCTCGCAGGAGATCCCTCTGCTGAAGAGCATCGTAGACAGGGTTAGATCCGCGGCTGCAAGAGCATCACCACACACAGTTAGGGACCGAGACCTCCTCCTCTCCACTCTCCTGCAGATCCTAATCCCAGATAGAACCGCCGTGTAGCGACCATGTCTGTAGCGGGGCTGAAGAAGCAATTCCACAAAGCCACTCAGGTAAGAGGAGGCGACGTCCTGTCCTCCAGCTCTCTCTACATCTCCATCCTGAGCTGTCTCACTGATGGAGAGGTGGCGTTTGGGTGGTGCAGATTCACCTTGACTCGTTTTGGTTTTTAAATGACCTCCTCGTGCAGCAGCTCTCCGATGGAGATCTATCTCAGATTCAGATGCAGGTTTCTGTCCTGCTGCTGGATCCTCTCCCCTGTAAACCCGCCGTGCTGCAGCACTGCACCAGAGGAATTATTTATTACTCGTGTTTTACCCTGCAGCCTCCGTCTCTCTGTTCTCTGCCAATGTGATGGCATGGCGGGAATACACACGGTGATGATTCAGTATGTGTGTGTGTGTGTGAGTGTGAGGGCAGATGGTAGTAGCAATGTGGTGTAGTGATGTCGGGGACGTCAGTTCCTCTCGGTACCCTTCAGATGACATTCCGCGGTGAGAAGCCTCAGAGCCGCAGCTCATGGCAGCCGCTCGCTCTCTCGCTGCGCAGGTTGGAGCTCTGAACCAAGCTCGGTTTTAACTCAGAGTTTCTCTCAGCCAACCACAGAGGGAACTCCGACCTGCACCGTGTTATGCAACCGTTAAGTGCGCCTCGGCCGGAAATCCGCTCCTGTTCCAGCGGCACGCCATGACCCCGGCGCCCTCTAAACGCACTTACCGCCAATTGCGGGTTTCCATGATGAATTCAATTACACCACCTCCATCTGACGCTGAATCAGCCGGTTTTATCAGACAGAGGGCCCGGTGCACGTGAAAATATTCAGCTCAAGGTTACTGAGGCTCTGACCATCCGAGCTCAGTGTGAGTTAAACCATCAGTAACTCTGGAGCCAATCAGAGCTGTGGACAGAGATCTGTGGTGCTCTGAGATGGGACCTTGATGGTCAGAGACTCGGACAGATCTGTCCCTGCAGCTCACACGCACACGCAGGCACACAGCTCTGACTGACGGTTATTTCCGGTGTGAGCTGAGCGCTCTGGGAGGTTGTCCGTTTCTAGGGGTGAGTCACAGGAACACTGACAGTCAATCTCAGGCTTCACACAGCATGGCAAGCCTCACACACACACACACACACACACACACACACTCACTCTCTCTCCTCCTCTAGGTCACCCAGTCTCCACCTGGCCTTAGTTACAACTCCCAGTTTGCACCATTCCTCATCTTTACGAGCAGTTGTCTCTGAGATAGGCGGGAGTAATGACTTAATTGTGACACTAATAATGTGTGTGTGTGTGTGTGTGTGTGTTGAAGGTCACAACCTCTAGATATTAAACTCTCTTAATTTCATGTTAGAGCTGAATAACTGAGCATAAAGGAGCAGTTTGTGAGGACAGGAGGTCATTAATGCAGTTACCAGCAGTGATCCAGTGTGGTGATACAGTAGAGCCCAGTACTGTATTTATATGTTGCCATTAGTCATTTGTGTTATTGTTAATGTCACACTGACATTTGAAAGACGTGTGTAGACAATTAGAGTCAGACACAGGAGAGTTGGGATTAAATTTCAATCACATGTCCTTGAAGAGCAGCAAAAATAAAACTCACAGGTTAAATAAAACATCGGAGATCCTCATGTCCTGCTGTTAAGACACTTCTCAGTTTTAATGAGGAGGTGGTCTGATCAGACTGGGAGTCGACAGCAGCTCACACAGGGCGTTAGACGGCTGCACAGATTGTGTTAATTCTGTGTGATGAGTCTACTGTCAGCCGTTAGCAGAGACCTCTCTGTTCCTGCAGATGTTTCTCTACTGCCTCTGAATGTGTGTGAGGTGGAGGGGATGGGGGGGTGTATCAGCATTTATATCAGTAAATATACAGTGATGTGACTCTCAGTGTGTGTGTGTGTGTGTGTGTGTGTGTATGTAGCTGAGTGTGAAAACATGTGAGTTTGTAGATTTTCACACAGCTCAGTCTTCATTACTCTGGTTTATTCCCAATGAGATTCAGTCAGCTCCAGGCCCAGAGTTTGAGCTGTCTCTGTGGTCTCCTGCTGTCTGTTCCTCAACATTACACCCCCCCAACACACACACACACACACACACACACACACACACACACACACACACACACACACACACAACATGTCTTCCTCCCCAGACTCCCAGCAGCAGAAGGCTCCCCTCAGCTCCTCTGTTCCTGAGCCACAGCTCTGTAATCCAGGCCCAGACTCACACAGGCAGAGACCCAACAATCTGGACACTCACACGCTGACACACTCTCTCACACACACACACACACACACACACACACACACACACACACACACAGTACAGACACACACATTACCCCCACCCCAACACAAGCAGAGGGGTTCAGGAGATGAGATTAAAGCTTGAGACCAGGGATTTAAAAGAATCGGATAGAACAGAGTAGAGTATCTGCATTTATTTTACACAGGTTGGACAATCATTGGCTCATCCTCATGACTCAGTGCTGTGAGGAGGTGGCCTGGATTAAATAATAGCTGTGATGATTAGTCAATCAATCTATTAGCTCACTGACAGAAAATGTATCTGCAGTCAAATCAATAATCAGTTTAAGCTATTTTTCAAAGCAAAGAAAAAACAAAACCACAAATGTTGTGGCTGCAGCTCCTGCAGTGTGAGGATTTTCTCTGTTTCTCGGTTGCTGTAAACAGATCTTGAAAAAGACAAAATGCGATGGGTATTTTCTGACATTTTATAGACCAGTTGATGAATCAAGAAAATGGTCTGCAGACTAATCAGAGATGAAAATAATCATCAGTTGCAGCTCTCAGTATGTATCAATGTAACGGTTAATGCTCACTGATTTGCAGCATTACTGAAATATTAAAGGAATAGTTATCTCAGTATAAGTCAGTCAAGGTCTCTGAAGCCTGGGAAATGTATATTGTTTCATAATGTATTGTTATGTTGCCCGTTAAATAAATAAATGGAGCCACAGCAGCATCATGGTTTCTATGTAGATTGGAACAGATTGCAAATCCTAAAATGCTGCATTGACCTTACAGCCCAGTGCGTCACTAATTACTAATTAGCAGAGCAGCTTTGTCTGAAGTTTAGTGAACATCAGCTGCTCGGAGAGAGAAACACAATCCACATTCCTGTTCATGGAGGCTCGCAGCATCTCTTCATTACAGACTTTATGGACTCTGCTGAGAGAAACGACTCATAAATACACACACACACACACACAACCTCAGTTTCACCTTCTCACATACATCACTGAGTCATTTATTTCACACAGACACAATCACACTGTTCTCTGACAGAAGACATCTCTCTCCCTTTCTCTCCCTTTCTCTCCCTCTCTCTCTTTCTCTGTCTCTCCCTCCCTCCCTCCCTCTCTCTCTCTCTCTCTCTCTCCTCCTCCCTCTCTCTCTCTCTCTCTCTCTCTTTCTCTCTCTCTCTCTCTCTCTCTCTCTCTCTCTCTCTCACCCAAGGACATCGGGGCTCAGAGTGGTGCATTAATAGCAGGGGCCATTTTAAAAAGAACAGAAGCACGGGGCATGAAGGGTAAAACCCAGTGGGTCCACTAGAAATTGCTTTTTGTTTAATAACCAGAAATCCATCACTCCTTCTGACTGTGGACTGAGTCTCCACATACTCTGTAATAGATTATTATTCATATAGATTATTTGTATTTTATCCAAGCAATATAACATGGACCTGCTGTAGAAACCTGATATTTCTCTTCCTGTGTCTTTAAAGGTGACGATTTCTCTCTCATTACGTCACAAGTCAACTTCACCTCAGAGTCAAATGAGTCATGGTTTGAGCAGATGCTTCTTTCATGAAGCTGCTCCCATGGAGAGAGGTGTGTGTGTGTGTGTGAAGGCTTGTTATTCGGGGCTGTTGTGTCCACTCAGCTAATGGCTCAGACAGACAGTACACTGCTCGCTGCAGCAGTCTCAGCTTGTCGTTACTTTTTCATCAGGCCCCAGTTTAAACACCAGTTTTTATGTTTATCTTAAGGCAGCAGAGAGCATGTTTTATCTGAGTGGCGTGAGCGTGTGCTGCCAGCAGGAAGACTAAAATGTGTTCATTAAATAGAGACTGCAGTGGAGAGAGAGGAAACAAAGAGAAGAGTCTTTGGGGGTTTTAGTTTTGCAGCTTTTGCAGATAAAATGGTTGTTTAGCTTCTTGTCAGAGTCAGAAAGAGGCTGACAAGTTTCCTCACAACTGCTTCTGAATCCACATCATTCAGAAAATAGTCTGAGTTTGAAGACACTTCATTTGGGTTTTATGTTTTTATGTTGGGTCAGAGACTCTAACAGTTAGCTGCACTAAGTATCATCTTTAAACTCTGGTAAAATCATAGATATGGGAGATGTTTTTGTCCATGTAAATTTAATAATACTTTTACTTTAAGTCCTACTTTGTATCACAGCTACACCGAAAACCACTGACAGATCCACATTAGACCACTTTGCTCAGAAGATATGATGTTATCTTAGAGTTGTAATTACCATGTTATCAGTTTTGTTCTTGGCTGCAGATCAACAGCATATGGAATTAACTATAATGTACTTTTAAGATATTCAAGTCAGTGGTGAATTTAGGATCTGACTCTCTGATTGTGACAGCACAAACTGGAAACAATGTGTGAAACTTTCTAAATTAAAACAAAAGAATATGTGCAGATTGTTGAGACATATCACCTGGTGAACAGGTAGAAATGTCACCTGTTATCCTGTGGAATTGAGCTCCTCGGCTGTTTGTTACATGTTACTGAGAACATGTGTACCAGCAGCACGACATGTCATATCAGCTCTGTATGGAAACCAAACGATCTGATTTTTTACAATTTCTTACAGTGGAGAGTGGAGCAGTAATCCTTTATTTTGTATTCAGCCTTGGTTCGACAAGAGGTTTCCCAGTGTGTGTTCTGAATACTAATATCACTACTACACTTCTCAGCCTTATTGTGTTGTGTGGAGCATTTCAATGCATCAACTGAAAACCATCTCATTTCATTTTGTAGCTTAAAGACAAATGATTAATCATCTGAGACTGTTTTTCTTTTTTCTTAGTTCATTTAAATGTAATTCTTTCTGTCTGTGGCCTTTCCAGCATTTCCTTCCTTAGAAAAGGGAACACAGTGTGCGAGTGTGCATGTGAATGTGCATGGATGTAGATGTGTGCGTGCCCATGGGCAGCAGTGGGGTCTTTGGATGTGGCTGACGCCTGCAGGGCTTTAGGGCAGCAGATTGTGAGTGGGTGACTCATCCAGCCTGGATCCTCACTAGGCCGACTGCAGTGCAGCGTAAAACAGATCCAGCTGGGAGATAACAGATGGGACGGTAGGGACAAAAAGAGTGGAGCAAGGAAAGAGAGATAAGAGAAGACAAGAATGGGGGGTAGAGAGGGAGATAGAGCAGGTAGGGAGTGGCGGAGAGATAGAGGGAAAATTCAGCCCAGAGATAGTGAAGGAGAGAGGAGGAGGAGGAATGGAGCCAGGTCAAACAGGAGGGAGCTGGAGAATAGTCCATCTGCAGGGATTTACTCTCTTTACACACTTCAGGAGAAATTTCTACCAAGCTGAATTCTGTCAGTTGATGTTGAAACTAAGCCAGTTTATCTTTTTTTACTGAATAATTCTGGGTATGGCTGCAACTAATGACTGTTTTCTTAATCTACACATGAGTATCTTAACAAATCATCTAAAAAATGTCCATCACAAATTTCCCTCAGCTCAAGGGGAGTTTCTTCAGTCCACAGCAGTCCAACCGACAGTCCAAACCCCCAAAATATTTAGTTTACTACAATGTATCACAAACAAAAGCTTTTTAGAAGCTAAAGACATAAAATGTTTGGCTTTTTTCTGGATGAGGTTTTTTGTTAATCAATGAATTGTTGCATCTCTAATTCTGGAAGAGAAAGAAAGCCATCTTCTGCAGCAGAGTCTTACTGGGTGATGTTTGTTAAGAGTCCAGTATGTAGTTGTGTTTTTAGTATAACTATACAAACAAGGCTGGGGTCATAGAGAGATCCTAGTTACCAGTAAAGGCAAATTAAATTAATTTCAGATCTGTTAATTTCTGATTTGACTCCTACATGAGAATCAGTTGTGCTACACACCCATCCACCACTCTGACCTCTCACCTTTACTTTGCGCCTCACTACATATGTGGCTCACTTCTTCCTGCTCTGAAACCTGACATCAGATGGAGCTCATGATGTACCGAATCATCCAGAATCAGGCCTCATGTTTCATGTCCTCATGAGTCAGAGGACAAAAACACAACATTGAAATCGTCTCCCCTGGTCCCAGGAAACCCAGTGCACCCAGTTTTGGCCAAGTGTGAAACAGCAATGCAGTAAAAGTGATGCTGCACTGGATCAGGTCCAGCAGTGCAGAACTTGCACCACCATACCTCCCATCCTTCATCTGGATCTGTTTCCTTCCCTCACAGTTCTTCTGTTACTCCTTGCTTCTGCTTGTCATTTGCCTTCTGGCTTAAAAAGAAGTTTTTCTCTCCACAGTAGAGCCCTTCATCATCAGGAGACCTTCCCCCGGCTGCTCTGCTGTCCTTTGCCGGGTCTTGTTAAAAAGGCATTCGTTTCCGTGAGCCTGCTGACAAGTGCAAACAGTAGAACTTTCTGAGATATTTGATCCCAGCTGCTGAAGTTTTCAAACAGGGAAATCTCACTGGTGCTCAGACATGTTGTGCTGTATATTAAAGCAGCAGTGACAGCACCTCCATCACCTCACCTACAATAAATATTCCCCCAGCAGAGCATTAATCCTCTAGAGAACATTACAAACCAGTTTTTGTCTTTTGACCCTGGAGCATGTCGTAAACAGGACTCACCATCAGTGGTTGCTACACACTGAAACGTATGGTCAGAGATGATACAGGGGCGAGTCTGACTGAATAAAATGGGAGATGTTTAGCAGAAACTTTGAATAAACAGTCAGTGGTATGACTTCTGACAGGAGTGCACATGCAGTAGCTGGAGGGTTGAAAACTGGACTGTGGAGTTCTCAGTGTTCTGACGTCAGCTTTGTTCTGGAGGTTAATGACAGACGGACACGGCCTGTACCGGTCCTATTCTTAGCTCGTCCTGTGGTTATATTCTTTCGGCACATTTTGAATAAGAGCACTGGCGAGGTAAACTCATTAAATGTCCTCATCCAGAGAAAATGTGACTGTTTAGCCAGTTTCATATCTGCAAAGCCAGGACGACGCTGAGTGATGAAAACGCTGCTGCAGATTCATTCATTCTTATTCTGACAATCATTTGAGGTTTTTCTGGTTTGTTGTCTTTAAACAGTGAGCTGTGGTTCATTACTGTCTGTGGTTTGTCTCTCCTCTTTTCCACTCCCTCCCTCAGCATCAGTATTCAGGCCATGGTTGATGTTTTATTCAGGACTGGTGTATTATATATTCTGGGCATCAACCACTGCAGGAGAGGAGGCCGATGGCTCGGGGCTGGAAAAGGGAAATTCTCTAAACCTGTTCTTAAGGTTCGACTGATCAAACATAATTAACAGAGAAAATCCAGGGTTGGTCCTTTTGTTTTCATCTTCTCTTTTAAAGGTATTGATCATTACTATGACTTTACTATAACACTACAAGGTAATATATGAGGTTTTTCCACAGTTAATATGTTGCAGAGTGCAAAGCAATTTACTTTATATGGAAATAACTGGAAACACTGATAAGACTAAATTAAACCATCACACACACACGTTCCTTTACTTCAGGGACATTCAGGTCACATCATTGTAATCCAGATCTATAACCCAGAAGGATGCAGTACACTCTCTTCAGAACCCATTCACCATGTTGGTTATTGGCTTTTGTTATGGCTGCTGACGTGCTGTGGATATAATGAAGGGCACTGCAGAGTCATTTATAGATATGGATGTTTTTACAGCCTCAGAGACCTTTGCCTGGTCTGTCATGTATGGTGCATTAACTCAAGGTTAAAGGTCACAGACCAAACTGAGATCATCAACCACATCACACAAGACAATCACGTTATCAGTCAAGTCGTAACACATGTACTGAACAAGAAGAAAAACGAGCTGAGCTGTGATGGTCATTGTAAAAGAAATCAAACAGTTTAATAGGTGAAAGTTGAAACACAGGATTAGTTGTTGGTTGCAGCCATTTCATAGAGGTGTATCATGTTGTGAGCATGAATGTGTTTCTAGAGGTGTGTGTGTGTCAGGATTATGTATTTGTGTGATGTTATGTGAGAAATATAGCCTTTAGTTTTAGCATCATGGTTCTACAGTTTGATGTTGTTTTATGGATCGACATGAAATGTGTACAGACATTCAAGGTCCCCAGAGGATGAATCCTGATGGCCTTGGTGATCCCCTGTCTTTTTTTCTAGTGTTACCAGCAGCTTTAGATTTGCAGTATTGAGTGAAATATGTCAGTCATTGGATAGATTGCCTATAAATTTAGTGTTCATGTATTCATGTCCCCCGGAGGATGAATTGTAACCTCTGACTTTGCATCTAGACCCATTATCAAGACAAAATTTCTATTATGCAAAAAACAAGACTTTCCCATCAGCCTCAGTTGTGTGTTTAGTGCTAATGTTAGCATGCCAACACACCAAATGAAGACAAACCTTACACCTGTGTAACTTCAGAATGTTAGTATTGCCTTTGTAAGCACGTTAGCTTTTAGCTTAAAGCAGCGTTTTGCCTCAGTTTAACCTCACAGAGCCGCTAGTATGAAGTCTAGTTTCTGAACATTAAGACCTGAACTATTTATAATATATATGTGATATATATGATCAGTGTTTCAATCAATGCAAAGTAGCAGTAAGAACCAAACATAACTGAGGCTGATGGGAACGGGCTGGACTCCCATCCCCAGATCCACACCACAAACAGGGATTTAAAAATAATACATCGTCACAGGTATGTTGTAGTAAATACATTCATTTCTTTTCTGGAAATGAACGAGAGAAAACTGGAAGAGAAATGAGGAAAGCAGGAGAGGATATGATGGAGAGAAGGGATAAAAGACAGGAAGAGATAAGAGGAGGAAGTGATGGAGTTAAGTGGAGAGAAGAGGAGGATGTTGGAAACAAGAGAGGAGGCAGAGCTTCCAGGCAGCTGGAGCATCATGTCTTCAATCTGCAGGAGAAGGGACAGTAATGAGGCTGGGAGGGAACAGGACCAGCTGTATTGACTGTACATGTCTGCTGAGGGGGGGTCCAGCAGTGTTCAGGGCGGACAGCAAACACACTCCCCCAGAAACAAAAAAACTAAAACATGTGATTTGATGTGAGTCGTGGACACACACACACACACACACACACACACACACACACACACACATACACAGACAGTAAACTGACTGAGTCCTCCCACCAGCTGCAGAGCTGAGGCTGAGGCTTGTCAGGGATTATACTCAGATTAATCAGAGCACAGTGACTTTGCGTTATATTGGAGATGTGTGTGAGTCAGAGTCAGAGCACTGCAGCTGTAATCTGTGAAACGTGCTGCATGTGCCCGACCACAGTGCCAAACCTACCATGTGATGGGGTCACAGATTTCATGACTCCTCTTCACTTCTTTTTTTTTTCTTCTTTTTTTTCTTTTCTTTTTTTTTCTTTTTTTTTGGTCAGAGCAGTATTTTTAGTTGATTTCATCTGGGGATTTTGGTGCTGACATGCAAATATCTCATTCTCCCACAACCCTTTAATTCACTGCTTTAACATCTAAGGATGATCATTTGAAGAGACAGATATCAGCTCTGTTTTTGACATAAATCTACGTTATATTTGTCATATATGTTAATTAACGATCACGAAAGCTCTTATTATTCTGTGTTGTAATTGTCCTCATGTTGTTTACTATCCAGTTGAGTAATGAGTCACTGAATCAGGCTGGTGCTTGGTTTAAACGAGCCTCTTCATCATCGCCCTGACTTGTAGAAAAAGCCACAGGCTTCATGGTAAACAAAATTGTTTTTCTGCTGTTCAGACTTAAATTGACAAACACCACCCACACACTGAGCTGTGAATTAGACACCTTGAATTAAATGTAAATGAGAGATATCTTTTTAATTTGGAGGAGGTGGCTGACAGTCGTGTAGGTGTGTGTGATTCCAGTGGAACAGCAGATAACTGTACATTTCTATGAAACTCGATTAAGGAAGTGAGTAAAGGATGTGTGAAAATCCTCAGAGAACAGGAATCATTTCAGATTCTGCTTTTGAAAATGAAAATATTACCATGCATCATTTGAATAACACTTACCTCTTTAAGTTCTCATTAATTAGCATTCAGAAGCAGTGTATATAACCGTCAAACAGTGCAAATGTTTGCACATTTAAGTGTTTATTAATGTACTCAGAGCTGCAACTAGCAATGATTTGCATTATTGATTAATCTGGCAGATATTTCCTTGATAAATTGATTAATTGTTTGCTCTATAAAATGTAGTATTTCAGTATTTTAAATCATTTTTATGTTGAAATATAAATGTTGAGCGGTCATCATCAGTGTTCTTGGTCATCATCGGGTCTCTGGTGTGTGTGTCCCCTCCTGTCGTGACCTGCTTAATGGACAGGAAATCTAATCAGAGTCGACTGGTGTTGAACAGCAGATATCACATATATATAGAGTTGTTGGTCTGCTCAGGCTTTTCACTTCTCCCCTCTTTTAATGGGAGATGTAATATTACTGTTTATTTTGCTGCAGTGTGATTGAGATTCTGTGGTGGTGTTGGGAGGGCGGAGGAATCTGTTCTTTGCTGCTTTATTGATTTTAGTGTAAATGCTTGGCTGCGTGTTTCCTCCAGGATCCATTATTCTGCTGTCGCTCGGTTCAGCTCAGAGGTGGAAGTTAAAGACATTTATCTTCATCATCAGAGATAATGAATCTTCTTTCATGCCGGGCAGAGTTTGTTTGAGAGCCTGTGTTGGATTCAGGGACGTTGTTCCAGAGTTGTTGGTTTCTCCTGGTGGATTATGACACAAATGGAGCTCCTCCTGTCACAGCTCACACTCTCCTCATCTGTTCCTCTGCTGCTGCACATCCTTTGTCTTTCACATCATCTCTGATTTCTAATGTTTTTAGATTAATGTAGAAATATGTATTGGGTTGATCTTACCCACACATAGCCTTTTTGCTAGTGAATTTGGATCATGTTACATTATGGCATTATGTATTGTATACTAAGCTACTAATATGTAATATGTAAAAAAAAATGTATTATTATTATTATAATTGAGTATTTTCTCAATTAACTGTTTATAAAATGTCAGGAACGTCCATCACAAATTCCTAAAGCCTCAGTGATGTTTTCAGATGAACTTGATTGGTCAGACAAAGAGTCTAAAACCTGAAGATATTCACTTTAATCACATCAGACAAACAGGAAATCTTTGTATTTGAGAAGCTGTGGTGAGGACATTTTGGGTATTTTTATTTGGGTTATTTCAGTCTCTCTAAATATATTTTTGCTGCCCTTGCATATTTATTCCCTGTCGTCTCTTCCTCCTTGCCTCTCACACTAAACTCATTCTTCTTCCTTCTCTTCCTTCTGTCCTGTACATCTTTGCCTTTACACTTTATTTTAAATCTTTCCTTTGAATATCAGATATCAGTAATCAATATAGACAATGCATTCAATACAGCAATCATTATCTGATATAAAATATATATATATATATATATATCATTATATATACAGAATGAACTGGTTCTGAGTGTGAGAGTTTATTATTAAACCTTGGGAACAGAGGCTTGACAAAATAATCATATCTCACTGCACAAATGACCTCACACTGATGAAGGCCACCAGAAAAAACTAAAAGGTGGACCTTGAGTTACGATTGTTTTGTCTTAACGACTGCTTTTCTCTGCATCTTTGGAAAAGAGTTTTACATGTTTTGGGGTTTATTATTATTGATGGTCATCTGTTCTTTCAGGTCGACTGTTTCTGCCTGTGTGTGTGAGAGAGAGAGAGAGATTGTGTATTTATGAGTGTGAACACTGTAAAAGGTCACACACCTCCTTAGAGGGACGAACTGAGGGTCTTTCCTGAACCTCCCTCACTGTTTCCTCCTGAGAATGAAATGATAGAATACCTTCACACAGCAGGTAAAGATGGCAACAGGTTTATAAAATGGCTGCTGTGTCACTGGCTAATGTTAGGCTTATTTTAAAGTGAGTATTATAATCTCTTCTCTCTGGATTCTAAAAGCCTTAACATTGAACTGGCTGGTGACGCACTGCAGTCTCCTATAATACATGAGTATGAGCTGAGCTTGTGTGTGGATTGAAGACCATTATATTTTATATATGGACAGTTTGCCTGCTGTCCAACAACAATAACCCACCCACAGTGATATTATTCATCAGATTAGATGTTATTCAAGACAATATCCCAAGCATCTTAATATAAAATCAATAAAAACACACTAATTAACGCTGAAGCTGGTTGAATGTTAGTTCTGTAGAGATGTGCAGTACAGAGCTGTGTTGTGAGCATTTAGCTGGGAGATAATCTGTAGGATAAATGATCTGGTTATGGATCTGTACATCACAGAAACATCCACACACACCGTCTGTAACTGAGCTTTAATAACTGTCATTAATACTGATTCTCAGTGTTCATTATCCCAGACAACACCATCATTACACCCACGCAGATTTAACTCTCCACTCTGCTGGGGAAACATTAAAATCATATTACAGAGAACCTGCTGTATAAATAAACATGTTTCCCTTTTCAGTTGTGTGCTGGAGAAAGTCAAGTCCTCTACAGGCCTCAGAGCTCTGTCATTATCTCTGCTCAGAGACACACTCACACTTTGAAATGGAAATTACAGAGTGGCAATCGAGTACAGAGACAGAGAGAGAGTGTGTGCTGTTTATGGAGCTGGCTGAGCTTCACACTGTCTCTAATGTGTGTGTTTGTGTGTGAATGGTGAAGTATCATTTATAAAAATCAATGTTTTCAGGGTCACGTTTTTCTCCCTCATCTGTCAGTGTTGAATGAAAAGAATAAGGAATGATACTTATTGTAAGCTGAATATGATAATAACTAATATTCTGTGAAAACATTCATTATCTTTAAATTCTTCAGTTTTGATGTCGAGTATTCAGTATTCATTCACAAATGTTATTATTCACAGCAGTCCCACGGACACAACAGTCAGACCTGGGAGCTGCCCAGTAAAACCACAGTCTGGCCTCTGGAGTAGGTTTTAGTTAAAAGCCTTTATCAGTGGAACTTCAGTTTAAGGAAGAGAAAAGGGTTTACTATTATTATTCTACTATGAGACTTGGGCTTCACAGTGGGGCTTTCTACAAGGCTAGCTGCCTCGCTCTGTTCATGAAAAGTAGCATCAGAGAAACAGCCAATAATGTGACACACATAGACGATGCTGATGCAGCTGTTAAAGCTGTAGTCATTCGGTTTAAATTATGAAGACGTTTTTTCTTCAGTTGTTGTACAAATGGTGCAGGTTCAGGAGCTTTGTTGCTGACTGAAAATGATGTTAACAGCACAGATTAGCCGTGCACTGTGTAGGCCAGAACAAAACAAGGACAAAACAAGGCTTTATTCTTTGTCAGAAATCAAGTGTTTTTTCGAGTCATTCAGCCACATGTTGAAGCAGTGTGACAAACTGACCGTCATAGAAAGGCCAGAGACGTAATGATTGAGACGAGACATTTTAAATATGGAGACAATCTCCCCTGGAAACATCTATTGTGTTGCACTTTGTTGCAAACACAGAAGTTGTGTAACAGCCTGAGGAAGCTTGAGAGAGAGTGTTGAATCATCGTTTTCATAAAGTTACAGAAAAGGTCAGACATAGCCTCACCCCACCCCAGAGATCAAACACAGACTGACAGACCTCAGAGTACCCACTAAATCTTCATCTGTCAACTGGCCAGAGGATTTAAGAACACAATATCTCTCCGAATCATTGTGATCCGAACAGATCTCAGAGAGTGTCAGGCGTGGATTATGTGTCATTTCACGCCAGGATGAAAATCGGAAAGGTATAAATTCTGTCACAGCTCTCTGATTAGGAAGGTCCCATCATTATCTTAACTCTCTGTCATCTGATTGGCCAATATCCAGAGTTTATCATCAGCCTGTTACTCTCAGTTGTGGAGGTGGTTAGACAGGATATTGAGATGGACGTCAAGACAGAAGAAGAGAGATAAAAATTGACTTGAGTCAACAGATGATAATAATAAATAAGGGAGAGATGTTGGAGAACAATTGTGAGAGAGAATTAAAAGAGAAAGTTGAACACATTGAGTCTTTCACACCTTCCTGTGGTTCTCAGGCAGAACTATAGGAGGTCTGGCAGAGGAAAACTGAGAGTGATTGTCCAGAAAATGCTCAGCTTCAGCAGTGTGATTTTATGATGAAGCAATTATACAACAATAGAGGAGAGACTCCCAATGGCTGAAGGATTCATTTCTTCACTTACAGTTTTATGATGGAGTGTACTCTCCATGAAACACATATCAGTAACTATCTCACCATCAACTGTGAAAACAATAATCCAAGTGCTATTTGTGTCAAAATAACTCAGCGGTTTGATGCAGATTCACTGATATTAGTCGAGACCAACACACACTCAGCAAACGCTTGTCATCATTAATGTCGTGTGAGCCGTTACTCATCCTCCATCTTTGTCTCATCATCATCATCATCATCGCCACCACATCCCACTGCTCATAAACTCTGGCACGCTTTCCTCACACACACACACACACACAGAGCCAGCTGGTTCTCCCCCATCCTCCCCCTCCACTCTCGTTTACCGGGTGGTACATGGATGGATCGGAGTGTGTGTGCACGCTTCTCCCCAGCTACAGACTCATCCCTGCTGTTACATAAGAGCCATGCAAAGGCTTACAAATCAGATTATAATAGCCATGAGCCACTCGCTCAGAGAGGATAGAGGTCAGTGAAGCAACATGGCCCAGCAGTGGACTGATGCTGGCCTGAGTCTGGACACAGGAAACAGCTGGCACCCTGTCCCGTCTGGGTTCTCATCCAGTCCGTCTGTACCTGACGTCTAACTGTCCGTAGAGGTACAGGTCTGACCTGAGCAGAGAATTTAAGGTGTCACTGTTGTCTCCTGTCAGGTCCTGTGAGTCTGATGTCACTGCTCGTTCCTCTGTGGTTTTGTGAAACATCCCAATCAGCAGATCTGTTGAATTTTCTCCCCTCTAATGCCACCTGAGGCCTCGATGTTCTGCAGGATTACTATCATCCTGAAACAGCTGTAGTTGGAGCAGGGACCAGCCACCCCGACACTGGCTCTGAACAACAGGATTTAAGAATAACAAACGGATTTTCCCCGATTCCACAAGAGCACAGGTCTATTCTCAGGACAGCCTGTACAATTATAGGTTTACTCCCTAAATAAAGTCTTAATATCCATTCACAGTTTGGTCCCTCTGGTGTTATGTCCTTAGAATTCCTGGTCAGCTGGAGTGGAGGTTTATGCAGCCGGACATGTTGTTGAGTCACAGTCCAGCAGTGAGAAGACTGGGCGCGGTGTTGCATGAGAAACGTGACAATGAGAACAGAGAAGCATCGAGGGTATGTGGAGGTGAGAGGAGGGAAAAGGGGTGAGATAATGACAGGAATAGAAAGAAAGGAAGAAAACAAGAGAGGATGTCTGAAAAAGAAGAAAAATGAAGCAGGGCAAAGATCTTCTGGGCATTGTTATGCAACTGTTTTTGACTTTTCAAGTTGTGGCAGTTCACTGTCACATTCCCAACTGACCCAGGCCTTTCTGTTTCTACACCTCTGTCCTCCTCTATCATCCTTTATCATCCTTCTCTCTCTGCAACACACCTCTAAAAGATGGAAATAAAGGAGAGAAAAGGTGAAAATATACCTGCTGAACATCAGTGCAGACTGAATGAGAGGGAAAATGTGATCAGTTTTCCCCTGCGACACATTTGTAGATGCTTCTGTTCAGATCCTCCCCCACAGTGGGGAGAGAGGGCAGTGAGGGAGCAGGTAGGTCAGAGAAGGATGGAGGGGTGTTTTAATGCTGTCAGGAAGAGTCAGATCCTCTCCTGTTATTGTCCAGCAGCAGGGGCTGTCCTTCTAATAGCCTCACTAATCACTCTTGTCATTTTTAATCTCCCTCTTCCACCCAGGGCGTATTTAAAGCAGAGGCCTCCGTGTGCCCGGCTGGGATTAGAGTAGTGAGCAGGAGAGGAGGGAGGAGGCGTGGGAGGCAGGGGGGAGGAGAGCAGCAGCAGCACGCTCCTTCTATGCCTCACATTGGGCGCCATGTGATTGTTGCTAATGCTAACAGCACAGTCGTGAATGCTGGAAGTACAAGTTGATAGGTGCAGAGCAGGAAATAGACTGTCGGAAAAACAGGTAATTACATTATCACAGTACTGTATGTACTATGACAGTGTGTGTCAGTAGGTGTAGGTGATGTCTCCATAGATGGAGGTATTTATCCATTCATCATGAAGATACAAAATCTTATTACATTTCCAAATCAAAGCCTTTTGATTGTATTTTTTTTTCCTGTTTTGACATAAAAACGAAATAATAATTAATCTCAAAAAGGAAACGTTTTATTCTGTTTTTAGCTGCAGCAGTGATGTGGCTCCACAGACGGCAGTGTCAAGCAGTTAGTCCACAAATTAGATGGAAAAATCTCAACAACTATTGGACTGACATGAAAATCGGTGCAGTTATTTCTGCCCTGCTCAGGAGGACTTGTAATAACTTTCATGATCCTGTGACTTTTTCTCCAGCGCCATCATCAGGTCAAAAAAAATGTCTAGTACAATACTGTGGTTTACCTGCAAAATATCCCGTCACCCAGCCTCACACAGCATGGCCTTTAGCCTGGATTTCTGAACAGTTAGGCATGAAGTACTTATATGGAACTGTCATCATTCCTGCATTTTAAACATCAGCAGCATTTTAATCAATGTAAAGTAGCAGTGAGCACAAAATACTTGATGTTTTTTCCCCACAAATATCAATAAAAGACATTTTAGAAAGCAAAGGACGAAATGAGTGAGTAGATCCAATGTTGCACAGTTTATTTGCACGGTATGAAACTATTCTACCTTAAAATAACAGCTTCAGAATCATTTTTGTGATACACTGACCTGTGATGAGGAGAATTACTCCTCTTTCATTCCCACTCCACACCCTGAATGTCTCTTCTTGCTCAATGTAACTTGGGTTGAGAAGTGTTTAACACTTTGACACTACATCACACAGAGAAGAAGCTAGGTCAGTAATTTTTCATTTATCACATGATTGAGTAATTGACAGGCTTTGTTTTCTGTACATGAGTTTCTGAAACACTCAGAGCCAGAACCAGAACCAGAATCGGACTGAATTTCATGCTGCAGCGTCCTGTAACGACCTCTTGTAGCTGCAGAGGGTGCTGTTGCTGCTTCTCAGCACAAGCTCTGTGTCTTTCTTTAAGTTAAAGCTTTGTACTTCGAAACAAACAGAGGTATTGTGTTGGGGGAATCTACCATGGGATTATTGGTCAGGAAGTCCATGAATGAAGTTCACATGCAGAGTCTTTGGGTTTTTCCCCTTATGAAACATTTTTCAGTCAGGATGACAGTCCATTTAACCACTGGCTGAGACATGGTTTTAGCGGGGCTTTCCAAAACACAGCAGTTATATTCTTGGCACACAAACAGAAAAAATATACCACCTTTTATTCTCACTCTTTATACACACAAGAGGAAGTATACCTGACAAAGTAAAATAAGTTCATAAGTAAAAGTATTAAAATAGTTTTTTTAAAGATGTAATTGATCTTATCTGCAAATGTTCTTTATTTTATTTTAGCCTGAACTGATCTGAGTCATACTGATGATTCAGAGAAACACAACAACAGCTGTAGAAACATGAGAACAGCATCCTAACCTCTGGCCTGTGTTTGCATGTACAGATATGATGGTGTAGTATTGATGTCAGTGTGTAGTATTGATCTCAGTGTGTTCTGCAGTCAGCAGCATAATCTAATCCTGGACTTCCAATTAAAAGCAACAACAGACACTTTGTGTGTCAGAGTGTGTCTCAGGTTGGTTTCAGCTCTTTAATAGTATTAGTTCAGGTGAGGAACCCTGCTGTTTAAATTCTGCTGTTGTGTTTGCCAGGAGTGTTTTCATTAATCTGTTTGGGCCGTTCTCTTTATAGAGGAGGAAATACTGTCAGCCTGCAGCTCTCTGCCGATTAAAGTGTGATCCAGTACCTGGTAATGGTTTGTTTTTGTGGAGGGGAGCAGGAGAAAATTACAATATCTATCAGTGTTGGAGGAAACTCTCAAAGTCTGGAGCAAGTTTATTTGAACTTATTTATCTTGAACCTGATGTTTTGTAGTGTTTCCTGTGCTTTTTAAAAAAATCTGTATTTAAAGATTTATTAAAAGTTTTACTAAATAGGCTGTAAATGTTAATAGACCTGATGTTTCATTGTATTTAGTTGGCATATGAAATGATGGGTTTGGGCTTAATTATGAATTATTTTAAGTTAAAATGCCTGACGTGACAGGTTTTGGGGTGGTGAGTGCAGAATCCCTCTCAGCAGTTACATCGTGCTGGTTTCTACACCTTGTTTTTATCACATGAAGCCTTATAAACGCTAACGTATGTTTAAAATGATCTGAGAGCAAGTCAGGACACTCTGCTGTCTGACGTGATGATGCAAGAGATTTTGGGACAGCGAGGGAGCGAGGACGCCCTGCAGCCTTTGGCAAGAGCTCTGGGCTATTTTCCTCTCTGCATTTAGCATATTTAATCTGGTCTGATTTGGTTTACATGGCTGCCAGTTGGAGAAAAAGAGAGAGTGAAGAGAGAGAGAACTGAGGCCTCATGTGAACCAGACCTGAAGGTTTTCTTTAACAGTTGTTTGTTCCATCTTAACCACGACAGTGGCACAACTCAAGGGACGGCAGGGTCAGCTGCTCCACCACCACGGTCCAGACTGCTGGTGGATTGTTATGAGGTTTTGCACAGACATTGATGGTTTACAGAGGATGATGCCTGCTGACTTATTAGTGGTGACTACTGAATGGATTGTAATTAAATTTCCTCTTTTGATTATGTAGAATTTGTTTGTACTGGGAGAGACTTTATTAAAGTCCCTCTGATTTCTGTCCTGACTGCACAGTGTGTTGTTATAATATGATGTGTACGTGTCTTTTACCAGTGTCGCCTCCACTCAAAAATGTTTTTTTGCTTATTGTGACTTCACTTGGATGTTTGACCTTCACTGTGCAGAAAGATGTCTGTGGATAGTGTGACGCTAAAGGGATGTTTTCAGGTTCAGGACAACACATGTTAATAAACCAGTCTGGAGGCCAGTCAGTCATTGTCCAATAAAATTGTCTGGAGGGGACCTTTAAATTAAGTCACATTAAAGTAGTCTTGAATAAAATGTCTGCAGTGTAAGAGGAATAACCTGCCCTGAGCTCTGCAGTGAAACCGTCTCTCTGCCTCTTTGTCTGGAGGAATCAGGAATCAGCTGCATGTTTGTTAACTCTCCTGTATCAGTGCTGTGCACGACGGTCTTCACTACAAGTGCGTGTTCTTCATATGCGACGCTGCAGCTGTGACGTCGCAGGTTACATATCGTCTACGTCACTGCCGAGCGCACCCAACTGCACATATTACTCATCCCTTTAAAGTTCACTTCACTCTACTGCTCGGTTCACCTTGTCGTGTCCTTCCCCTGGCAGGGAGGATGAGGAAGAAGAGTGGGAGGACTGAGAGAGAGAGAGTGATGGGTTGTTGAGTGAGGGACAAACAGATCA
This sequence comes from Lates calcarifer, assembly GCF_001640805.2. NCBI lineage: Eukaryota > Metazoa > Chordata > Actinopteri > Centropomidae > Lates > Lates calcarifer. Next base: position 11,502,816 of record NC_066837.1, on the reverse strand, counting down.
TTTATGTGTTAAGCGAGTCACACTGCTGGATCCTCAGGAGGTTTTATGTCGGTGGTTTCCTGGCTGTTAGGTGAGATCGGTAGCTTGGTTGCATTTAATAAGTCAGTGGGAGAAAAGGATCAATCATCAGGCTCCTGGTTATCGGCTGAGACGTGCTATACAGTCCTGTAGTGTCTCTGAGCCTGCGTTCATGAATCTCTCTTCCATCACTGAGCTAAATTGCTGTCTCCTCAGCTTGCAGCCATCAGAGCACAACACCAGCTCTGTCTCTGCTCTTCACTTTGCCAGTGTCTGGAGGTTGAACACGCATTGACAGCAGCCACAGGCAGCAGCACTGCGCTACTTACTCCAAACAGCCACCAAGAGCTCATTTTTATTCATTCAGTTTCTCAGCTCCTCCAGAGCTCCACTCAGGTCCCCACAGGCGCCGATCCACTGAGCTGTTTTTTATCCATTTAGCTGCAGAAATGACTGACTTGTACTGACTCTGACTCTGACTCTCCTCTGAATCGTGGATGTGGGCCACACTCACACACAAGGAAGATATGGTTGAATTTAGAGCTGTGAAGACTGTCTGCATCAGCCAGGACCAGCTCTCTGTTCCTGACACAGTAGTCTTCAAAATTCAAAGTACAGCTGGTTTTCTCTTTGGAAATCCTAAGCACCAGCACATGAGATTTCTGTCCAGCTGATTCCTCCTCATGGTGGAGTAAATGTCAATGGTGGGAAAAACAGCATTTCCTGCTTATATTTCTGCTGGAGAGCTGAAAATCCTCTCTCCACACATGGTCTGAGCAGAGTCCAGCATGTGTTGGACAAATTTGTATCAGGCTGAAATGACTGAAATGATAAATCAGTGAGTAAATTAAGAGAAAATTATTTCACATCTATTTTGATGTTCGATAGTTGATTCAATTCACTCTTCAAACAAAAACAGTCAGCCTCAGTTATGAGTATTTGTTGCTTCTCTTTGCCGTATGTGATCATACACTGAATATCTTTAGAGGGTTTAGAGTGTTGTTCAGGTAAAATGAACAGATTGATGACTCTGGGCTTTCACAGACCAAACGATTAATCAATTATTGTAGAAGATAATTGTCAGATCAATCGATAATGAGAAATAATTGTTGTGTCCCTAATTTGTACAAATTATACGGTACAAAAAGAGCCATTTAAACCCTCAGATTAATCAGTGTTGCCTGCACATCCTGCAGGTGCATGTTACTGTACACAGACTGCTAATTTAGATTATTGGCACCTTTTTAATTCTAGTTCAAGCCTCATGTCAACCTTTCGTGTCAGTTCGTGTTTAAGATTAATCTAAATAAACCTGCTGTCATCCTCACATGTATATGGCCTAAAAGCATAAAAGCAATTGTTCTGTTTTGTCTCAGTGATGTTGAAGCTATTTTTTTAGAGTAAATGCCAGTTTCTATCTGAACAAAAGAGGCCTGTACCATCTGTTATACTGTGTGTACATGTGAAACCAGGTAGTAGTTCCATGTAACTGCACTCATTATGTATCCCAGGTGTAAAACAGTACAGTGTGTGATTAGATGGCCTGGATGAACAGCAGAAGTGTCACTGTACAGTACGTGACTCATGCAGTCACAGCCGTGGACTCAGTCTATATACATTAGGTTATGTTTTTTTTACATCCGTCCGCTCCTCCCTGTGAACGGCTCAGATCATCATCGTCTCCCAGGTGGTGACGAAGCTTCTGGGACGTTTGTATCCTCGTTAGTCTTTGATCGTCAGCTCTGACAGGAGGGAGAGAAAGAGGAAAAAAAAGGACACGACACAGGAGAAAAGTAGAGAGAGGGAGAAAAAAAACAGGAAGTTACAGACGTATACTTGATAAGCAGGGCGCGGGCAGACACCTGTCTCCATGGCAACAAGCTCAGGGAGGATTTGAAGAAATTGTAGTGATGTGTAGGTGAAGCTAATGACAGGAAACGTGGCTCGCTGCCAGACTTCCACCGTATGTGTGTGTTTTGCGTGGCTGTCAGAATATAGAGCCATTTCACAGCTGGGATCAGGAGACACTTTGCTACGATGAGTCATAGAGCACCAATCCTCAGAAAGTCTTACACTGCATAAACTGCTGTCACAGGCTTAGTCTTCTAAACCCTGCTGCTCTCTCTGTCACAGATCACCCCTCTGTGTTTCACCCCTGGAAAAATCACATCACAATTTTACTCACTTTATTCAAACTACTCTTAGAATCACTCATTCCTCCCCTACTACAACAGCGACTTACCATAACTGTACCATCTACTCATCCTGTCCAAGAAGAACGTGTACAGTGTGATTTTTCTGTCCGTTACTCGAGGAAAAGCTTCATCCCCTGACCTTAGCTTTCACGGTTTCTTTAGTCACGCACTGTGATGTTCCCTGAAAGCTTTTTTTTTTTTTTTTTTTTGCCTCCCTCAGTCGTTCCTCTGAGGGCCGGCTCTGGCCTCGTTGTGTCAGGATGCTGCCCCCCCCCCAACCCACCAGGCGTCTGGTTACATCACAGAGCCGGAGCTGGATGGTGGCAGGGCTGGAAATATGATCAGCAGACAGGGTGAGAGGGGACGGGAGCCCAGAGGAGTTATTCCTGTGTGTATGTCCGTGCACATGGATCGGTGCCATGTCTGCAGCTATAAGAGCCAACGCTTGCAGCTTGTTGCTGCCCATACTTAATCTCTTCCTCTGTGTCCGATGGTTTATCGTCCTCTCTGCTGCTGCGTTTGTCTCCAGCAGTGTTAGTGAACAGTGACTCTCGGGCTAAAAAAGCTGAGAGCTGTTGCTGTAGAAAATGTTCAGGTGTCAAAAGAGACACGTGTCTCCTGTTAGTAACACAATAATGACTATTTATTCCGTTAAAGATCATTATCACTGATACACTCCTGATGTTGATATCTGTGAGAGAGCAGGTTGTGACCAGGTCATGTCACAGATATAGTACATACCGGTTCACACTTCACAACCACTCTCTTATTGTAACATACATGTTACTTGATTGTACTGTATTTCAACTGTATTTTTTTCATCTTATTGATTTATCAGCCAAACAAATAAATACCAAGCATATTGTAAACATCTCCATTTTGTCTTTTACAAAAACAGACTGAGAGGAATCTTAGAAATGTTGATGTGAGGAATCTTTTGTTTGTTGTATCTGTCGCCAATCAGCCTTTTTTCAGCAGCTGAGGTAATTTTTTGGGTCATTTCAATAATGAAATTAATTTACTGAGAACTGTTGAACTGGATTTACAACATGTAATATTTACAGCAGCTGCAGCTCAGTTTTGCCGAGCTGATTGAAACTAAAACTTTAACATGTTTTATTTCATCTTGTTTGTTCTGCAGAAAGTGAGTGAGAAAGTCGGAGGAGCAGAAGGAACGAAGCTCGATGAGGACTTCACTGAGATGGAAAAGGCAAGTCTTTTTTCAGTTTTATTAGTTTGTATTTATTATTAGACAATCCATCAGAAATATTGTGAGATCCCAGCAGATCTGTGCAGGAACATCCTGAAGTATTACACTGACCATCACTGCTGTCATGTCTGAAAACTGCTATTGAGGTCTACCAGTGTTATTGAACCTATTCAGAGAAGTTATTTGACAGTTTTAGTTTATTTATCCAGACTTTTAATGACTCTGGTATCTAACAGACATGTTACTGTCTGAAAACATCCAAACCCTGAATAACATGCTGCCTGTTCTCTTCCATATATGAGCAGTAATAACTACATGTATGTGCATGTGAGAGCAGCATCACCGTATGTTAACACGAGATCACTTGAGTCTTTATTTAGTGGTTGTAATGTGGTGTACAAAGTCAGGCTGCTGGAAGCTGCTGAGCCTCATCATCCAAACCAGAACACAGACATGATGCTGGCTCTCAGCTCTCTGTGTCTTTCTCTCACCATCAGAACAAAGCCAACAATTTTTTAATCTTTTTTTTTTAATCTGATCACTAGTTTAAAGATCCATCAACTGTTTTGTTGCTGTTACAATCCTCTCATCCTCTCCCACAGTCTGTGAGACATCACCTATTTCTGTTAGCTATCCAGCTTCTTTTTGTTGACTGTTATTTCTGTGTCCTTCCATGTGTTATGATGCCTCTGGTTTATCCATGCGTCCCATTCTAATGAATGAGGTATCTCAGTAACAGGTTGAGGGAATTTCTTGAAATTTGGCACAAATGTTCACTTGGACTCAAGGATGAATCGATTGAATTTTGGAGGTCAAAGGTCAAGGTTGCCATGACTACACAAAACATGTTTTGGCTGCAAAAAATATCTGAGTATCATTAATATTTATAAATGACCGTGTGTCTTTGGTCCAGAAGCTCAGGCTGTTAGAGGCCTGCTGGGAGGTTCTGAGGATGCAAGTTCAATCCTTATCAGGCGTGAAGTGAATTTTGAAATCCAAGACCCAGTGCAAACAACTGTGAGGTGGTAATTGTATTTCTAACTTGTGGTTTACAGAGGGTGGACATCACGGCTCGGGCAGTGCTGGACATCATGACCAAGACCACTGAGTATCTGCAGCCAAACCCAGGTGACATAAACCAGAGCTCTGTGCATGATCCCAGAATGTGAATGTGGTGGTTTTATTTAGTATTTTTTATCTCTTCTAGACCCCCTTTTTGCTTTTTATTTTGTTAATGTGTGTTGAATTTTATCTCTATCCTTTGATGTTATTTATCTGACTAATAACAGTTTATCCTGGAGCCTTATCGGTCTTTAAAATCGCTGCATTTTCCATTATAGTAAAATGTGAATTTTCTTTCACAATTTCTGCTTCAAGAGGCCATGTAATCACTGTAAGACCTGGTTATAGAGAATGAAACTCACCACCTTCCTCTCATGAAATAACCTCCAAATTAACTGCAAACAACAAATTACAGTCAGGCATTTTAACAAGGTTCACTTTGGTGCCTCTGGCATTTTGTTGTCTTGACTACAAATGTAAGACACGGTCAAACACTGAGCCCAGAGGTGTTTGTCTTGACAGCCACCAGAGCCAAGATGAGCATGATGAACTCCATGTCACGTATCCGGGGCCAGGAGAAGGGACCGGGCTACACACAGACCGAGGCCATCCTGGGAGAGTCCATGCAGAGGTTTGGCAGGGAGCTCGGAGAGGAGTCCAACTTTGGTGAGCTGCAGCACATTAAAGCTTCTCACAAAAAAACAACTTTTTATATCAGCTTCACAAGAACAAAGTGGCATAATTTTATTCCCTCAAGGACGCAGTAACAGTGTTATGAAAAATGCATGAGCCTATTTTTCAGACAAGACACCCAAAGTTTCCTTTGTTATTCACAAGTGAAGGCAATAAAATGTTGTTTAAAGAGAAAAAAAACCCTGTCTTTAGAATCTGCTGTAGAATCTAATGAGACTGTTACTCTGCTGAAGAACAACCTTTTCTGAAATGTATGTTGTACATGTGTTTTACTGTCTACATGTCTTTGTTTTCAGGCCTTGCTCTGATTGATGCTGGTGAAGCCATGCGTGAGTTAGCAGAGGTGAAGGATGCTCTGGACATGGAGGTCAAGCAGAACTTCATTGATCCACTGCAGAACCTCCATGAAAAAGACCTCAGGGAGATTCAGGTATGAGTCCAGACAACAGGGAACAGGAAAAACTAATAATCTAAGTCTCTGTAGATTCAGATTTACTGTTGGACCTTGTTTTGCAGCATCACCTGAAGAAAATGGAGGGTCGTCGTCTGGACTTTGATTATAAGAAGAAACGTCAGGGCAAAGTGACAGACGACGAGATCAAACAAGCACTTGAGAAGTTTGACGACTCCAAGGAGATTGCTGAGCAGAGCATGTTCAACCTGCTGGAGAGTGATGTAAGTATTAATCTGTCTCTACATCCATCCTGTCCATCCTGTTCCCATGAATGCGCTATTTCAGGGACACCTTGATGAAATTTCATCATAATGTTCTGCAAAACACTTTTCTGTCAACGAGATTCAACGAGAGCTGTTGGTCTGTAGTATATTCTGTGCTTCCTCTGTGTGTAAACAGATTGAACAGGTGAGCCAGCTCTCTGCGTTGGTCCACGCTCAGGTGGAGTACCACAGCCGGGCTGCTGAGATCCTCACACAGCTCTCCAGTAAGATCGATGAACGGTCAGTACTTTTCTCCTCCACTGGGTCTTTTTGTTTAAACATGTGTCCTTGGATGTACTTCTGTAGGATTTCAGTCATGTTTGAACTGATATTTACCAACTATGACCAAAGGAAAAGAATGTGTTTAATGTTGATCTCCTACTGTTTGTGTATTGATGAATTCTGTGTGCTCCACTCTGCAGGATAAGGGACACTGCTAACAAACCAAGGAAAGACTTTGTTCCTAAACCACGTACATCTCTGGACTTCTCTATCAGTGAGAACCACAATGGAGGGATCCACAGTGCTCGTTCTCCAGGTGAGACGCAGAATATAAACCTCACTGTTCAAAAACCTGTCCAGAAAATAGTCCTGGTTCTGTATACGCTCTTTGGTCTCTAATTCAGGTTGTAAAGACAGAACAGTGGAATTTGTAGTAAAGGACAGTTTCTGGACTCGTTTCTACTAATTCGTGTTTTTCTTTCCTTCAACAACCCTCTCTGTGTTTTTCATTTTTTGCCATAAATTCTCAAATAGAAGCCGATACTGATGCTGGTCGATACGGCCAAAGAAAAAACAGACACTTTAGAATGCATTGTATGGTAATGTTAGAGTAAATTATACATTTTCACTTTCACTTTTTCTTGATATCAAGCTACTGAAACACAACATTTACTGCATATGTTTCACAATAGTAGAGGAGCAGTGTAGCCAATAATTAAAGCGAGACACAGCCACAGCACACAACGAAGAAATTAAAAAATTCTATAGGATGTTGCTACCTCACCTCAGGTCCCCACAACCCTTAAGGGTCAGCAGTATAGATAATGGATGGATGATGTTACTTCACCTGAGAGGTACATTATTAAAACTTCCACCAACACCATATTTGCTATTTTCCGAAACTTCTGACTCTGAGCTGCCCTCTAGTGGAAGGAAGTATAAGTTAGCCCTAACCTCTCTCAGATAAAAGCATGGTGTTTTCCTGATCAAACGAGAAGATATTTAAGAATTTATGGTACATTTATTGTGTGTGCTAATTTTATCTTTCTTTTCCCAGCTCTTTTCCCAACATTTCAGTTCTTACCTGTACTGAACAGAATATCCACCAATCCAGAACCAATAAATACAACTCTGCACTTTTCTCTTTCTCTTATGATTTTTGTTTATTCTTGTAGGGGCGAGGTCTCCAGGTGAGCCAGGTCAAACTTGTGTCAATATGTGTCTGTATGGTCATCACTTAATTTCTTCAGCAACGTCTCATCATTTCCATTTTAAACTTAAACCCACTTCTGCCGTTTCCTTTCCCCCTCCCTCGTGTTGGTTCGTGTTTCCTCTTTGCAGCAAGGTCTCCAGGTGAGACAAAGTGAATCCCAGAGAGATACAACAATATCTCTTCCATCACTTCATCTTTCTTTCTTTTTTTGTCCATCTCTCTTTCTGTTTGTCTCTTTGTTATAAGAAAAGTGCTGAAAATGATTCAAACAGCAGAAAAACAAGTGCCGTCTGCTCACTGTTTAAAGAACTGTCAATGACAATCTCACCAGCGGACGAGCATTTGTTGTTTCTGTTTTGTTCTCTTGTCAATCTTCTGATCAGTCTTATCCTCCTGTTTCTTTGTCCGTCTGCCTCTCAGCCTTTCTTTCAATCTGTTGTCCGACTTGTGTTTCCTCTTGATTTTTTTTTTGTCTATTGACTTCTTTATTGCTGCGCCGACTGTACTTATCCATCATTTCATCATTTATCTATTGAAAAATATTATTGCTAAAAGTCTCCTTTTTCACCTGTGTTTTCTCCTTTCCCCTTTGCAGCAAGATCTCCAGGTGAGCAAGAGTGACTTAGGAAGAGATGTAAACTCTCTCTATCACTCTTATTTTTATCTTTCTTTAAATGGACTTTTGTGGAAAAGGTTTTTTGTTTGTTTGTTTGAAGAGCAGCTCTTCTGCTGTTCTGCTTCTGTCTAACCCCTGGTTTCTCTTTTGTTTAAAATCTAATTTCTCATCTTTCTCTTAATGGTAAAGGAATAGTCTGATATTGAGGGAAATGCACTTTTTCACTTGGACTTGGATAAGAAGACTGATACCATTTTAATGTTTGGGTACTTAATATGAAGCTACAGCCAGTTAGCTTAGCATAAATACCAGAAGCGCTGTGACAAGGCTAGCTTGGCTCTGCCCAAAGGCAACATAATCTGCCTACCAGCAGCTCTAAAACACACTTGTTCATTATTTTTATGCAGTAATTTGTTGAACTATTTCTTGCCCTGGAGCAATAACTTCCTGGAGTCTCTTGGTGCCTGAAACCATCCCCATCAAATACTGAATTTGAACAGATCAAACAGTCATCAGTGAGAAAAATACCATTTGAGCAGACTTCCCATTGTGCTGCTTGTCCTGACTTTTCCTGTGTGGCTTCTTCTTTGTCTCATTGTTGAGTCCTAAGCTGTAATGGACTCATTGCTGCCCCCTGTGGCCAAAGGACAGAAACCACCAACTAGTACTTTGAAAACAGTCTCTGACAGTGACACAAAGATGAAAGATGCTTGACAGGAATTGTTTTCACACAGTATTTTTGGGAACAGACTAGCCAGAACTATGTATGCAATGGTTTCATGCGTATTTCCCTAATACTGAACTATTCCTTTAAGCTCTGTCTGCCAGATTATAATTTTGCACTGATGGTCATGTTTTGTGTCTCTCTTTTGCTTCGTCTCCTCCTCTCTGCTTCCTCCTCTTCTTTCCCTCTTTCAGCCAGGTCTCCAGGTGAGCCTTTCACAAGCTTTTGTTGTGATCATTATGCTTCTCATTTATATGCAGCATCATATCTCCTCTTCCAGCCTCTCTTCTAACTCTCCTTTTCTCTCCAACGTTTCTCTTTTCTCCAGCACCCATGGACCAGCCCTGCTGTCGTGCACTGTACGATTTCGACCCTGAGAACGAAGGTGAGCTAGGCTTCAAGGAAGGCGACATCATCACCCTGACCAATAAGATCGATGAAAACTGGTATGAGGGGATGCTGCACGGCAACTCCGGCTTCTTCCCCATCAATTACGTGGATATCCTGGTGCCGCTTCCCCACTAGGACATCACGACTACCAGCTGTGTCTGCAACAGTGGCAAAACAAATCCTGGCCTCCAGTTCTTCCCCACCGGTATTCCCAGTAACCTTTTCCTTAACATTCCTACTAACCACCTGCGCTCCACTTTTAAGGAGTCAAAACGGCAACAACACAATAACAAAGAAAGATGTGAATGAGATTGGAAATGATTTAAAGCAAGTGCGATGAGGAAAAATTAGCATTGATGTCGTTGCTTCCCCTTATCCCAGGAGGTACCTTCAGGCTTCCACAGTCATTTTATCCATTTTCTGTCCCGGCTTTTGTCTCGGTTTCAGTTGGCTGTCAGTCCGTCATGAGTTTATCAGAACAGCTTTGCAAATTCACATTTTCTCTCATTCACTGTATTATGTGGAAACAGTAGATAGAAGCTTTTCTCTCACATACTAGGAAAAAAAAAATTGGTCCACGTGCTTCATGTTTGTTAGAGACTCTAGGTCAAGCATGGTTTCAAGTGTTAAACGTTTTATCTTATAGAAAAAAATATGTTGAGCTGATTTTGTTTTGAAATATTCCTCTGTTTTTAACGGTAGTCGTCTCTTGGCATGCCTGGGCCGTTTCCACGTCCCTGTCATGCTCTAAAACTTCTGTCCAAAGGATGTCCTCACATTTTAACTCTTCAGACTTTTAGACAGATCCATCTAGTCGATAACTTACGACCAAGACTACTCATTGTATTTTTATGTTTTTTTACATATATCAACATGTGTGCATGATTGGTCATATGTGATTTAGATACCAAAGTTCCTGACAAAAACCTGAGTCAACACTGACAGCAAGGTGTCAGTAAACCTGTCAGGGTGAAGCCTGTAATCTCTAGTTCTTTGGTATTTTAATCAGAGGGGGGAGGGGGGTGGAACTGTATTCTTAAGTATGTGACATTACATATCTGAGCCAGTGATTAGTGAAGTGATGACATGATTTGCAAAAACACAAGTTGTAAAGTTTAAACTGTCTGAAGTGATGTAAGAAAACTATGGTGCATAAGTTTCAATCCTCCAACGTGTATTTTATCAGCAACTTGTGTGAAAAATGGTCGATGTATTGTGATTATAATAACTTATAGGATTTAACTGCTCACTGGAGCAGGTGTTTCTCTCTGGTGGAGCTGAAGGTGTAGCTCTTTCTGCTGCATCCCTATTAGTCCAATTAGTATTCTGTAGCTGTAACTGTCAGCCATTGATTAAGAAAAAAATAGACGTAGCCAACAACAATACTCTTTGAAATACTTTCTAACAAGGACAAAGGAGTGCACAAACGGCTGAGTGGAATGAGAAATCATTTCTTTTTGTCTCAGTGGGAATGTTTTATTCATTGAAATGATGCAACCTACACTAAATGCCCCTATCTCTTCACAATAATACAGACAAACAGCTGCTGGGTTTCCCTCTCCATGTCATGTCAGACCTCAGAAAAAGTGTTAGATATTCTACATGATGTTTAATTTTTCCCTGACCAGCTATTTGCATATATGCAGTATTGTGTGGGATTTGTTTCCCTTCTTTAACTGATGTACTGATAATCTGAAAATCAGACCAGCACTCAGTTTTTACATGTTTCAGTGAGGTGCTGCAGTGCACTCGTTTCCCCTGAGGTTTTATTCTCTGCAATGTTGACGATGTATTAACCCTTCTACAAAAATAACCTGTGCAGCAGTTAACACTGTTTTTTCACCCATCTCGTAGTAATGTTGTGCGTGTATTTTAGGGGGAGGGATGCGTATTTGGGTTTGCATACTGTACATGTAATGCACAGGGATGGGGCTGCAGAGGACCTCTGATGCTGAGGTATTTATGATATACTGTCTCTGACAGTGTTCAACATTAAAACAAACATGGATGTCTCTTTAATCAAAGGACCAATTCATTATTCAGTAGAATTACAATAATGATGCAAAATCAACCGATGACCCATATTAACTGTTGGTTTTAGTTTTTTTTTTTTAAGGGAAGCACAACTTTAGCAGGCAGTTTACTTTGTTGGCTGGGTAAGAATAACGGTACAGTTTGAAGAGGTCATGCATTTATTTTTTTTTAAAGGTGATCCAGTTCCTTCCCTCTTTTTCTCTTTCACTGTTTTTTAACAATCGTGTGTATCTTTGCCCTCAATGAGGACTGTACAGCTTTTCTGTGTTTTGTTTTCACCTTGTGTGTATAGTCGCGCATCTACAGTAACGTATCTTATTTTGTAACTGTGACAAAAGTATACACATACAGTATAGATGTATATATACAGTATATTATCCAGAAGCAATGTGAAAAGGAGGGATTCTCTGTGCTGCACATGATTGTCTTTGGATTGTTTTGTTTTCTGTTTTTTTGTTTTATTTTATTCTTGCACTGGGTTCTAAGACTGTATGCTCAATGTAAAGAAAAACAAATGTGATAAGTCAATGTAATTTATTCAAATAAAGATGGAGAAATGGTTATTGCCCTGACAACTTTTCATTCATACAAACACCCTTTAACTTAAACAGAAAGTATGTCACAGGTAGAAAAACAACACATTTTTCAAAGTTAATTTTGACCTGAACTGAAGATAAAATCGTTTGATATCTTTCTAACCAGCAATTTGACTTCACTACACGTCTCTGATTGTTGTTTTTCATTACATGGAGAAGGCACAGTGGGGACTTGGCTCAGCAAACAGAAGAGGCTTGATGCATTATTTATTTTCCTGGTGGATTCTTTCATGTCCTCTTGCAAGAATCCAAACAAGAAAAAAAAAAAAAGGTCAGGTAAGAAAATCTCTTTAGTACCTCCAAGACGACTGAAATGTCTAAATAATCCTGTTAGTGCAGCGTTATCAAAGTCATAACAACAGCTTCAAGCATCTTAAAGGCTCCAGAAGATTCTAAAAGTATGCGTGTGTAAGCTGGGATATACAATGCCAACTTTGTACTACCTGTACAAATAAAGATTTATAGTAGAGCTGTAATAAATCAAGTAAGACAACAAAGTAGCTGAAGCTCTATATTTAAGTATAACTACAGCCATATTGTAAAATGCCTGCTTGGTAACTCAGAGTTTGCAGGTTCAAATCTTAGCAGGGGTAGTAAATTAAATAGTAAATTCCAACAACTAAAGTGAAGATTTAAAAGTGCTCAGAGTGATGAACTAAATGTGAAGTGGACTGGTGGAGCAGCGTGTCAGAGACCATGAGGTGACATGGTGCAGAGTCCAAAGGATCAAGTCCTGTGTGGTGCCAGGACCTGGAGCAACAAGGAACCCCACTGTGATTGTAACTGGGAGCTGTGAAGAATAGAACTGTACTATAATATTAATTAATTGACTGATCAATTAAGAATTTGACTATAAATCTTAAGTAGGTACATATGTAATTAGTACATTCATTAATTGCATAAAATATTAATTGATCAGTTACTCACTTAACAATTACTTAATTATTCAATTATATTGATTGGCCAAAACTAACTACTTAATTTCATAGCTATATTACTTCATTTCTTAATGCTTAAATATATAATTTAATTACTTAATTGCTTGACTGAAATTTTTTATGAATTACTTATTTCCTCTCTGTTCTCTCTGCTTAAGTTCATAATCAGTACACAAACTCTGTGTAATGTGTAACACCCCCCTTCCTGTGGATGTGTTTTATGAGCAATCACAGGCGGTTGCTAGGCGGAATAGAATTGTCGTTTTCTGTCGCTGTTGGCTTGTGTGTGTTGTCATTGGCTATGACATCCGGGAGGAGCGCAGAGAGGCGGAGAAACGAAAGTTGGAAAACAGATTTAAACCAGCGTTTGAGCCATCACCTTGGTTTGTCAGTACTGTGAGAAAAGTTAATCGCCAAAGAATCCTGAACGCTGGAACAATCTTTGGAACTGCTTTTTTTTGTCTAACACGAGTGAGGCTGGACGCTGAACACACCTGCGGCGCGAAGGTAAGGCTAAGGAGCGAACTAGCTAGCGGCTAGCGTTAGTATTTGCCTTAGTGTTAGCCTTCTCGTTTAATGACTTTTAATGATTTCCATTTTCAGTCGTTTTTATCGCGTGAGTGTGTTTGTGTTTCCGTGACCGAGGCGTCCCTGACATGGGTTGTGCACCTCCGTCGTGGGACAGGTGAAAACACAGTTAAAAGGACTAATTAGGGCCCGAGCAGGAAGCGTGCGAAGGAATTGGAATTGCACGGATTATTACCGTCCGAAATGAATCGCCTTTTTGGAGGGCCTACAATTGTTCAGAAACTCACAAAACTTTGGCTCATGTGTCAGACCTGATGAAAATTTACCTAATTAGGGGTCTCGTCCTTTGGTGGTGCAAAATGGCTTTTTTAATGACGTTTTAATCTCTGTTGTAATTGTTAACAGTCACTTTACCCACATTCTGCATCTCTTTGTAATTTGTGTTCCATCCTCATTTTAACTATAGCGGTCTATCATGTCGTTGTCATTGTTTTGTGTCTATGGTCATTTTGTATTATTTGCGTCTGCACATGTCTGCTCTATACCTGTATGTCAGCGTTAGCAACAGCAAATTTCAGGTGCTGCCACATTTTTTTGACGAAAACTCAGTTTTTTAATCACCAAGGGCTGTTAACAGTTATATGACTGAGTTTGGGTTGATATGATTAAAATGCTAGAAGGAATTTGTTCAATACAATGTCCCCAAATGGTGACTGACTGAGTTTGAGGTTGATATGATTAAAATGCTAGAAGGAATTTGTTCAATACAATGTCCCCAAATGGTGAAAAAGGAGCAAAATTTGTCAAAGCCAAAGTGGCTTGCTTACTTGTTGGTTTGAGATCATGGCACCAGAAGACATTTTGTACATCTGGGCATGTGTGTGTGAATTTCGCACACTTATGACAAACTAAGCTCAATGGCAGATCACTTTTGAATGTTTCGTGGGGGTCTTAAATACATACATAGACCCCTTAAATACATACATTTTTGAGCAATTGTTGGCCCTCAAAAAGGTGATTCATTTCGGACAATGATGATAATAATAACAACTGGCACCATTCCAGTAGGCCTTCACACGCTTTCGTGCTCGGCCCTAATAAGAAAAGTTATTACTTTTCATAATGGGAAAAGTAAT